>NC_080383.1:18749262-19061734 GCF_014773155.1 Arachis stenosperma | reverse complement strand
CTGTCTTTCTCTCCTTCTCTCCCTCTCTCTCTCTCCTTCCCCTCTTTCTCCTTCTCCCTTCTTCCTTCTCTTTTATTCTCTCTCTCCTCATCTTGTCCTTTCTCTCTCTTTCTCTCTCTTCTTTCTCTCCTCATCTCTCCCCTTCCCCTCTCTCTCCTCTTCTCCCAAAGTCTTTACTTCTACTCTAAACCCCTTTATTATTAGAATCTTTGTCACATACACCATCGCCACGCTCTGTCACAAATACGATTACATTCTCCCTCTTCTCTCTCCTCCTCCCCTTCTCCCTCCTCTCTCGCTCTTCATCTCTCTCCTCCTCTATCCTCTCATCTCTCTTTTTTCTCTTTCTCCTCTCTCTTTCTCTCGTTTTAGAGTAAAAAAGGAGAAAGAGATGAGGAGGAGATAGAGAAAGAGAGAGAGGAAAAGGAGAGAGATGAAGAGAGAAAAAAGAGAGAAAGAAAGTAAGAGAGATGAGGAGAGAGGGAAAAGAGAAGAGGGAGAGAGGGGAGGGGAGAGAGAGAAAAGAGGGAGGAGGGAGAGAGAGATGAGAGAGAGAGAAAAGGAAAAAGAGAGAAAAAAAGAGAGAGATGAGAGAGAGAGAGGAAAAGGGGAGAGAGAGAGATGATGGAAGGGAGAGAGAGAGAGAGAGGATGAGGGAGAAAGAGTGGGAGAGGGGAGAGAGAGAGAGAAGGGTGGAGAGAGTGGGAGAGAGAGAGAAAAAAAAGGAGAGAGAGAAGGAGAAGAAGAGATAGAGAGAAAAAAGAGTGAGAGAGAGATTGAGAAAGAGAAAGGAGACACAGAGAGAGAGAGAGAAAGAGAAAGGGAAAGTAAGGGAGAGAGAGGGAGATGGGAAAGAAAGAGTAGGGGGAGAGAGAAGGAGAGAAAGAAAAAGGAGAGAGAGGGAGAAAAATAGGAGAGAAAGAGAGGGAGAAAGGAGAGAGAAGGAAAGAGAGGAAAATGAGAGAGAGAAGAGGGGAGAGAGAGAGAGACGAGGGGGAGAAAGAGGAGGGAGACAAAGAGAAAGGGAAGAAAGAAGAAAATGAGAGAAAGAGGAGAGAGAGAGAGAGAGAGAGAGAGAGAGAGAGAAAGGAGAGAGGGTAGAGGGGGAGAGAAAGAGAAAAATGAGAGAGAGAGAGAGGATGGAAGGGAGGGAGGGAGAGAGAATGGTGAAGAGAGCGGGAGAGAGAGAAAGAAAGGGAAAGGAGAGAGAGAAAGAAAGGAAAAGGAGAGAGAGAAGTGGGAGAGGAGATAGAGAGAAAAAAGAGTGAGAGAGAGAGAGAGAAAGAAAAAGGAGACAGACAGAGAGAAAGAGAGAGAGAGAGAGAGTGAAAGGGGAAGTAAGGGGGAGAGAAAAGGAGATGGGAGAGAAAGAGTAGGGAGAGAGAAAAAGGAGAGAGAGAGGGAAATGGAAGAGAAAGAGAGGGGAAAGGAGAGAGAAGGAAAGAGAGAAAAAGGAGAGAGAGAGAGACGAGGGGGAGAAAGAGGGAGGAGAGAGAAAGAGGAGGAAAAGAGAAAAGGGAGAGAGACAGAGACAGAGAGAGAGAGAGAGAGGAGGGGGAGAAAGAGGAAAAGGAGAGAGAGAGGAGGGGGAGAAAAAGAGAAAGAGAGAGGGGGGAGAGAAGGATTGAGAGAGATGAGGAAAGAGAGAAGGGAGAGAGGAAGGAGAGAAAGAGGAGAGAGAGAGGAAGAGAGAAAAGGGAGGGAGAGAGAGAGGAAGGGAGAGAAAGAGTATAAAAAAAATAATGTTGGAGTTTGAATAAAACCAGTTTTAATTTGGTTTAAAACTAAACTGAACTATAAAAACTAGTTTTTTTAATAAACTGGTTTTCATAAAAACTATGGTTTCAGTTCAATATTTTATTTAAAAAAACTGGTTTATTTAAAACAGTTTTAGTTCAGTTTCAATTCAGTTTCAGTGAAACCAGTTTTTTTGCACACCTCTACTAGGACGTGAACGTGGAACTACTATTTCTCCTCCTCCTCCTCCTCCTCCTCCTCCTCCTCCTCCTCCTCCTCCTCCACTAAATCCTCCCTTAAAACCTGGATGCGCTTTTGCATATAAATATAATAACCCAAATTGGTGGAGTAATAAGTTGGTGTATATTGGTTAAATTAAAGATAGGTAATATGTAAAGAAGAATATATATCATACCCACAAATGGTAAAAGCCTTCTAGCTACTAGTGGCTCCTTTCGCTACCTGAAATATTAAACCATTATTTGTTACAACACAAATTAAACATACAAATCATATTGAAGGAGCTGAATACTCTATCTTACCTTTGATTGGTGGTTGGACCTCTCGAGCTGTTGGGTAGCTGAAGAGTGCAGGAAGGCCATGCAAGCCAAAAGTAACAATGCAATAAAAATTCCCTTCATGTTGTAATTATTCAAAGGTATCAAGAAAAATTCAACACTTAGTTCACAATCTAGTTAAATCTAAAGAGACAAGCAAAATTAGATGAATAGATGTTGCAAAAATTAATAAAAAAACACCCAACAAAAGAAAAATAAATCGAGAGAGATTGAAGAACGCAGACCTGAACACGAGAAATTCAGAGAGAGAGAGATGGAGGATGTAAAGGATGAAGAGATGAAAGGAGTGAGAGTATATAAAGATGGTATGGGAAGGAGTGATTCTTCTTCACTTGGGTTGTATTTTTTTAAATAATTAATATTATTAGTTTGATTTAATGGGAAATGAAAATGCTTAGCTTGTCTAAAAAAACTTTTGAATTTTTGAAATCGATTTCAACTAATTACTTATTTAATCCATCAAAGACCAACCTTGCACTCTACCCCCACCATTCTAATTCTCTCTCTTTCTTCTATTTCTCCTAATACTCAATTTATCATCTCCACGCAAATACTAATATTTAATAGGAGCCAGTATTTATGCAAATAGTTAATTTTCTAATGTAGTAATAAAACTAAAAATGGTTAATGATACTCATCGTACGAAACTTGATCCTTTTTTCTTCTGATCTTTTTATGTATTTCATTGATGATGACATCAACTTTGTTTTATCACCCTTTTCTTTCTTTGTTATTTAACTTGTATCATACTTTAGTCTTCAGCTCTCATTGCTTTTTTGCTTTGCTCGAGAAAAAAAAAGATCATTCATGACAATAATGAAAGTGTAGTTTCTGTTCACGAGGAATTGAAAGAGAAAGAAAGAGATAAAAAATGTGAAGGATGAAGATATGAGAGAATAGAATGAGAGTATATGAAGATGGCATGTGTTATCATATATTAGCTATAGCCTTCAAATTAGATCCATATGTTAAATTATATCATTTGTTGAATGCACATACATTTTCCTCTGTAATTGATTTATGGCCAAAACAAAACCAACACCCCCATGACCTAACAACAACCATTCCACTAAAATTGTTCAAAAAGAGTAAAACTTTGAAAAGCAGAAGCTGCCATTCCCATTCCATTCACTCTCTCTCTTTCTGTGACCCACACATCTTTTTCTACAAACTATGTTTCCTTCCTTCTTTTCTTTCTCACCTTCGTGCCTAGCTAATTCTTTTTCTTTTAATTAAAAAAATTGCTAGCTAACTTATTAGTTATAAGGCTAATAAAAAATTGATAATTTATTTCAATAAAATAATTGAAATTTAAAGGTACATAAATATTTTTAATAGAATTTGGTTATGGTTACGATGGGTAACCGGAGATTAGTGGGCTACATTCATTGGGTTGGCCCAATCGTCTGAAGGAGGGAGTCCTTTAGGTAGGTTCGCGTCTGGGAGCCTATGCCCGACTTGTGTATGGGAGAAAGAATGGAGAGTAGTAACTGCAAAGACATTCTGATGCCTAAGTCAGCAAGGGTCTAAGCAAGTTTGGAGAGTATGGGAACTTAGAGATATCTGAGGAGTGTCAGTGTATTTATAGTGGTGAACCAATAACTACCGTTGGAGTAGTTCCACCTTTTAAGGAGGATAACCATCCCTTTATCTTAGGGAAGTTGAGAAATGGCTCCTGGAAGTGGGTTGAGAGATTTTAGGGACAGTTACTTATTCAAATAAGTGTTATCTGCCGGCTAACCCTCGTTCCCGACTTCCTTAGGGTGGAGCTTGTGTTGAATCCGACCTCTTCGCGAGAGATTGGTTATGTGGGGGGGGGGGGAATCTATGAATTGGGCCTTTTATCTTATTTGGTCCTGGGCCTCAGTGTTGGGCCAGGGTATGAACAGTGCCCCTACTGGAGTTCAAGCTCTTTTATTTATGAGTTGGGCTCAAGTATTTAACCCGGGCTTGTAGTCGACTTGGTGAGGGACCGACGTGATTTTTTGTGAACCGACGTGATTCAAAATTCTTCAACCGTCGCATCTAATCAAACGTCGCGTCTCTTCAGGGATTTACCATTTACACGCGGGGATCAGTTACATTAGTAACGACGCATCTCTTAAATGATTACGTTGCTTTACTGTTATGCCCCTAGCGTGTTTATAAATACTTTTCCTTCTCTTTCCTTGTTTCGTTTCTGAAAACTTTCTTCACTTACACCCTCTGTTTGAAAGAGAAAACTCCTTCCCTTTCGAGTGCTTTGGCTGTTTGTCATATCTATCTTCTACGTAAGCAAAAGGTCAGTTCCTTTTCTTTCTCCTCTTTTACAAATGTTTTTACGTGCATATTTTTTTGTTTAGAGGAGCGTTGACTGTAGGCCTAGTGACTCTATTTGTCTGAGAAACTTACTTTATGCCCTTTAGAGACCCTGTTTTTTATTCTTTCTCCTTTTTTTTTGTAGGATTCGTCACTCTTTTAGAAAAAGATGTCTTCTTTAGAGTCTTTTTCACTGTGGGTGGATGCACCGTTCTTGGGGAGAGCCCCCTGGTAGATACCGACTACCTTACTGACCTGCGTACTCATCATAGGATCTGTGCTTTTGATGAGGATGAGCCAAAATATGAATTGATTGTCCCGGATTAAGAATATCGGGTTTGTTTCGAGAGGGCTTCTGATGCGGACCCCATTTCTTTTTTATGTATGAAAGCTTTTTTACCCGCTTGGATGTTTTTCTTTCTTTTTCCGACTTTGAGATAGCTGTTTTATCTCATTGCCGTGTTGCCCCTACTCAGCTTCACCCCAACTCTTGGGGTTTCATAAAAATTTACCAATTCATTAGCCGTGCATTAGATTTTCCGACTTCTTTGAAGATTTTTTTTTTCTTTCTTTTTCACATGACCAAGCCCTTTTGTGGGCAAAATAATAAACAGCAGTGGGTATCTTTCCAGGCCATTCAAGGTCGGAGAGTTTTTACTCTTTTTGATGGATCTTTTTATGACTTCAAAAATTTCTTTTTTAAAGTTCAAGCCGTGGAGGGTCACCACCCCTTTTTCTTGGATGAAAATTTTTCTCCCTGTTTTCTCCCGTACTGGTTAGAGGCCTCTCCTGTAGAGAAATATAACTTGGATGATTTGAATGAGGTAGAGGAGGCTATAGTGGGGTTCTTCCGAGAAGTTTGGGGAAGAGCCCCTTATCTTGATATAAAAAAGTTCCTCCACGGGTCTCCGACCTTTGTACAGACTCAATTAGGTAGCTTTATTGTTGCTTTTCTATTGTTTCCCGAATTGACTTATTTTTGAGCTGTTGTCTCTGACTTGTAGGCTGATTCTTTTATTACTTAATGGTTTTTGCAGAAATGATGAAGAAGAATTCCAGCTCCTCTTATCAAAGGGTCCAGGATGCCAAGACAAGATCTCGTGCCAGGGTGAGTGCTGCCAGGGCTGCTGGCACTCTTCCTCCTCCTCCTCCTCCTACTCCTCCTCCTCCTCACAACTTGGGGACCCCCTCCCGACCTATTTTGATATCTTCTTCTGCTTCTTCTCTTCTTTCTCCTCCGCCCTGATCTTCCCCTGAACTAGAAAAGAAGAAGCGCAAGACTTCAGAGTTTGGCTCTTCTTTTGATGGTGATGCTAAATTTAATAGGCCTCAATTCATTCGGAATCATGTCTATCCTCATACTCAAATAAGTATGGATGATGCTTCCGTTCGAAACCATCTTAACATTCTGGTTTAGGGGAGCATCTGGTCGGCTGGGGTATGTACCAAATTGTTTGATATTTTTGAAAAGACTCCCCTAAACTCTTTGGGTTCTTCCCAAAAGGTTGAAGAGCTGGAGGGGAGAATTTTTTTATATCAAGAGGAAGAGAAGAGGCTTAAGGAGGAGGTCACTGAGTTGAAGGAGGAGAAAGATTGTCTCCAGGAGAGGGAGAAGAGGTTGATGGGCCAATGCGCCATGGCGGAGGGTCTGAAGGAGAAGGCAGAGCAGAACTACATTAGGCTCTTTAGGGAGAATTTGGATCTAAAGAAGGAGTTGGCGGGATGTTGGGAGGCCTTCCAGGAGCTGGAGGACTCTGTAGCTGAAGGTTCCGAGGAGGTGTGGAGGATCTTCAAGGAACAGGTCGGAGTTATTGCTCCCGACCTAGATCTTTCTCCACTGGATCCTAACAAGATCGTGGTTGATGGGGCCATTGTTTATCCTCCCCGATCTGAGACGGATTCTGGCCTGAAGACTCGGGGGCAGAGAATAATAGAATCTCCTCCACGACAAGAGGATGTTTCGAGTTCTTTGGGGGTTCCTTCTCAGGGTCCTGATCAGTCTGCTCCGTCCTCCCTTGATGCTGCTCCGACTTCTCTCCCTGGTCCTGGTGGTGCTCCGACTTCTCTCCTTGGTCCTGGTGGTGATGGCCCTTCTCCTGGTGGTGGTGATCTTCCTTCCTCTTAACTGATTATAGCTATATAAGGGATCGGCCTGTGGGTCCCCTGTTTTTTAAACAATTTTTATTTTTGTTTAATTGTGGTGGTTGGTAAACAACATTTCCTAGCCCTTTGTGGCCGTAAATAAAAAAGATTTAAAAATACCCTTTTTGGATAAGGATTTAGGATATCTTTGTTGCGCGCATGCTTTCCGTTTAGGTTTTGAAAAACCTCTTTGATCTTTTTTGCCTTTTTTGAAAACCTTTTATTTTAGCTGGCTGTCTTTTGTCTAAGTTATTTTGAATTTTCTCAAAGACTTGGGATAGCCTCTACCTTTGGTTTTTTAACGGATTTTCTTATCTCTTTTTGGTATTCCTCATACTCAACTTTTCTTTTGATTGAGTTTCCATAACTTAGGTTATTTTTGCAATGCATTTCATTTCTTCTCGGTTTTTCCGACTTGTAAGTCGACTAATTTTTAAGTTCTTTCATGATCTACTGTTATAACATCTTTACACCGACCTGTATCTCGTCGTTTTATCCTGACGACCATCTAGGTCAGTTCATGGGATTTTCATGTTTTGTCGAGCTTAAGTCGGCGCGTTTCGTAGAAAGAGTGAGAATAACGTAAAAAGGAACTTATACAGAGATATGGAAAAAAGATCTTTATTTATTTGCAAAGGTATTTTTTGCTACTAAGGGTTTTGACAATTTGTTTCTCCTTAGTCCCCACTTTGATGCCTCGTTAAAAACCCCCCTTCAGAAAAACCCTTTCTTTGGGAAAAAACCATGAAGTTGGGAAAAGAGTATATCAGGGAGTAAAGTTCGCTTTCAACTATAGTACCTTTTCATATTACAAGCATGCCACGACCTAGGTAGCTCGGTGCCGTTTAAGTTGGTCACCTTATAATAGATTTTTCCTAACACCTCACTAATTTTGTATGGTCCTTTTCAATTGGCAGCAAGCTTTCCATCCCCAGATTTATTGACTTCAATGTCGTTTCTAATCAAAACCAAGTTTCTGGGGTGAAACTTCTTCGAATGACCTTTTTATTATACCTGTTTGTCATCCTTTATTTCAACGCTGCTTCTCTTATCTGGGCTTGTTCTCGGATTTCGAGGAGTAGCTCAAGTACTTCTTTGTGTCCCTATATGTTTCCGACCTTGTCGTAGAAGTTCATCCTTGGACTTTGCTCGTTGATTTCAACTGGTATCATGGTTTCTACGCCATAAGCAAGCCGGAAGGGTGTTTCTCCTGTGGCAGACTGAGGTGTAGTCCGATAAGCCCATAGTACTTGTGGGAGTTCTTCAGCCCAAGCTCCCTTTGCATCTTACAACATTTTCTTTAACCCTGCTAATATGTCTTTATTGGCTGCCTCGGCTTGTCCATTTGCTTGTGGATGTTCTACTGAGGTAAACTGATGCTTAATTTTCTTACTAGCTACTAAGTTTCTGAAGGTTGAGTCGGTGAACTGAGTGCCATTATCAGTGGTAATGGAGTGAGGTACTCCATACCTTGTGATAATATTTTTGTAGAGAAACTTTCAACTTCTTTGGGCGTTGATGGTGGCCAATAGTTCTGCTTCGATCCACTTCGTGAAGTAGTCTACCCACTATCAGGTATTTTACTTGTCCAAGCGCCAGGGGAAATGGCCCTAACAAGTCTAATCCCCATTTTGCAAAAGGAGATAGAAAAGTTATACTAATGAGCTCCTCGGGGGGAGCGACGTGGAAGTTTGCATGCATTTGGCATGGTTGGCACTTCTTCATGAATTCTGTGACATCTTTCTGCAAGGTCGGCCAGTAGAACCCAGCTCGGATGACCTTTCTGGCTAATGACCTGGCTCCTAGATGATTTCCGCAGATATCATTGTGGACCTCTTCTAAGACTTCTATTGTCCTTGAGGTTGGGACGCATTTTAATAATGGTGTTGATATTCCCCTTTTATAGAGGACGTTTTTCACCAAAGTATAGTTTTGTGCTTTCCTCCGGATTTTCTTAGCCTCTTTTTCCTCCTTGGGTAGGATGTCGAATTTTAGGTATTCGATTAGAGGGTTCATCCATCCGAGGTCTAATCCAGAGACCTCAAGGATATCTTGCTTAGCCTCTATTTTTGTCACAGAGGGTTTTTAGAGAGTTTCTTGGATTAGGCTTCTGTTATTTTCTCCTGGCTTGGTACTTGCTAACTTGGAGAGGGCGTCTGCTCTGCTGTTGAGATCCCGAGTTATGTGTTTGACCTCGGTTTCTGTGAAACGCCTAAGATATTCCAAGGTTTTATCCAGGTACCTCTTCATATTGGGGTCTTTAGCCTGATACTCTCCGTTTATTTGGGAGGTCACCACCTGAGAGTCGCTAAATATCACTACTTTTGTAGCACCGACCTCTTCTGCCAGCTTTAATCCTATAATCAAGGCTTCATATTCTGCCTGATTGTTGGAAGATGGGAATTCAAATTTGAGGGAGACTTCTATTTGCATTTCCCCTTTGTTGACCAATATTATGCCTGTACCGCTTCCTATTTTGTTTGAGGATCCATTTACATATAGCTCCCATGTAGTAGATTCTTCCTCTTGGTCTCTTGCATATTCTGCTACGAAGTCGGTGAGACATTGGGCTTTTATTGCTGTCCAAGTTTCGTACTTTAGGTCAAACTCTGATAGCTCTATTGCCCACTGAACCATCCTACCCGCAATATCCGTTTTCTGGAGTATTTGCTTCATGGGTTGGTTTGTTCGAACTTTTATTGTGTGGGCTTGAAAATAAGGTCGTAGCCTCCGTGAGGCTACTATTGAGGAGTATACAAACTTCTTTAGTTCTTGATACCTCAGTTTAGGGTCTTGTAGAACTTTGCTGGTGAAGTATACAGGATGCTGTCCGACCTCATCTTCTTGTATTATAGCTAATGCCACAGCTTTGTCTACTATGGACAAATACAGGACGAGTTCTTCCCCGACTATAGGTCAGGTTAGAATTGGAGGTTGGCTTAAAAACCTTTTGAACTCCTAGAATGCTTCTTCGCACTCAAGAGTCCATTCGAACTGGCATCCTTTCCTTAGTAGAGAGAAGAGTGGTAGAGATCTTAGTGCTGATCCTACCAAGAACCTGGAGAGAGTAGCAAGTCGGCCATTCAACTGTTGGACCTCCCTTAGGCAAGTCGGGCTTTTCATTTCTAGGATTGCTTTGCACTTGTCGGGGTTTGCTTCAATCCCCCTTTGTGTCAGCATAAACCCCAGAAATTTTCCAGCCTTTACCGCGAAGGTGCACTTTGCGGGATTCAACCTCATCCCATGCAACCTTAGGGTGTTGAAGACTTGCGACAGATCTGTCAAGAGGTCGGTCTCCTCCTTGGTTTTTACTAGCATGTCGTCCACGTAGACTTCCATTAAATTCCCAAGGTAAGGAGCAAACACCTTATTCATCAGCTTTTGGTATGTGGCTCCAGCATTTTTTAACCCAAAAGGCATGACCATGTAGCAATAGTTTGCTCTGGATGTGATGAAGGATGTATTTTCTTGATCCGGCTTGTACATCGAGATTTGATTATATCTCGAGTAGGCATACATAAACAACAAGTATTGGTACCCTGAGCTAGAGTCTACTAGGGTATCAATACTGGGAAGTGGGTATGGGTCTTTGGGACACGTCTTGTTCAGGTCAGTGTAGTCGACGCACATCCTCTATTTGCCGTTTTGCTTCCTGACTAGCACTACATTTGCCAGCCATGCCGGATGCTTGACCTCTTTGATGAAGCCGGCATCTAAGAGGGCTTGTACTTGCTCTTCCACCATTTGACCTCATTCTGGTCCGAGTTTCCTTCTTCGCTGTTGTACAGGTCATGATCCGGGGTATACTGAAAGCTTGTGGAACATGAGTTCGGGATCTATCCCTGGCAAGTCGGAAGCTTTCCAGGCGAAGAGGTCGGAATTATCTTGTAGGAGCCTTATCAGTCTATGTTTTAGGTCTTCCCCTAGGCTGGCCCCTATATTGGTGTTTTTTCCTTCCTCTTTTCCAACCTGTACTTCTTCAGTTTTTCCCCCTGGTTGCGGCCGCAGCTCTTTTTTAGCTCTGACTTCGCCGAGCTCTATAGTGTGAACTTCCTTGCCCTTTCCTCTCAGGTTCAGGCTTTCATTGTAGCACTTTCTTGCCAATTTTTGGTCTCCCCGGATGGTTGCTATTCCCTCTGGTGTTGGAATTTTCATGCAAAGATGAGGGGTGGATACCATTGCTCCAAGCCAATTTAGGATAATTCTGCCGATTAAGGCGTTGTAGGCTGACCCCACGTCGACGACTATGAAGTCGATGCTCAAAGTTTTGGATTTTTTCCCTTTTCCAAAAGTCGTGTGGAGGGGTATGAATCCTAGTGGTTTTATTGGTGTATCCCCTAATCCATACAGGGTGTTCGGGTAAGCTCTTAACTCCTTTTCATCTAATCTCAGCTTATTGAATGCTGGCTTGAAAAGGATGTCGGCTGAACTCCCCTGATCTACCAGGGTTCTGTGAACATGGGCGTTGGCAAGGACCATGGTTATTACCACTGGGTCATCGTGTCCAGGAATGATTCATTGCCCATCTTCTTTGGTGAATGAGATGGTTGGGATGTCGGGGGCCTCGCTCCCGACCTGGTAGACTTCTTTCAAATGTCTCTTGCGAGATGACTTTGTGAGCCCACCTCCCCCAAATCCCCCTGAGATAATATGTATATGTCTTTCTGGGGTCTGTGGTGGTGGGTCCCTTTGGTTGCCGTCATCTTGCTTTCTTTTTCCATGATTGTCCGACCTTTCCATGAGATATCTATCAAGCCGACCTTTCCTGGCCAGCTTTTCTATCACATTTTTAAGGTCGTAACAGTCATTCGTTGAGTGACCATACATCTTATGGTACTCACAGTAATCGCCACGACTCCCCCCTTTTTTTGCTTTTGATAGGTCTAGGGGGTGGTAGTCTTTCAGTGTGGCAAATTTCCCTGTATACATCAACTAGGAAAACTCTTAGAGGAGTATAAGAGTGATATCTCCTAGCCCTTTTAGGGCCGACTTCCTCTTTTTTCTTGGGCTCTCTTTCTTTCTCTTTCAATGAGTGAGAGTGCCCAGGTCGCCAGTTCGGCTCTCGTAGTCTGGCGTTTTCCTCCATGTTGATGTACTTCTCAGCTCTTTCCTGTACATCACTCAAGGAGGTCGGGTGCCTTTTTGATATGGATTGGGAGAAGGGACCTTCTCTGAGTCCATTTACTAGGTCCATAATTACTGCCTCTGTGGGCAGGTCTTGAATCTCCAAGCACGCTTTGTTGAACCTTTCCATGTAGTCCCTTAAAGATTATCTGACCTCCTGTTTTACGCCCAGGAGGCTCGAAGTGTGTTTTACTTTGTCCTTCTGGATGGAGAATCGAATCAAGAACTTTCGCAAGAGGTCGTCGAAGCTAGTGACCGACCTTGGTGGAAGACTGTCAAACCACTTCATCGCTGCTTTTGTTAAGGTGGTCGGGAAAGCTTTGCAGCGAGTAGCATCAGAAGCGTCAGCCAGGTACATCTGACTTTTAAAATTGCTCAAATGATACTTTGGATCCGTGGTCCTGTCATAGAGGTTCATATCGGGGCTTTTGAAGTTCCTCGAAACTTTTGCCCTCATTATGTCCTCACTAAATGGGTCTTCTCCTCCCAAGGGAGAATCTTCTCGGTCGCTACGGGAGCTTCGACTTTTGAGAGTGGACTCCAGCCTTAAGAGCTTTTCTTCTAGCTCTTTTCTTCGCTCTATCTCATTCCTCAAGTTTCTCTCTGTCTCTCGCTATCGTTCTAACTCCTGCTCCAGTTGCTCCGGACGCCCTTGGTGGCCGTGGAACAGTCCCATGAAGTCGGTTGCATGGGGCTGTCTTTCTTTTCCTGACTCGCGCCTTTCAGAAGAGCTTGCCTTTGGGTCCTTTAACCCAGAGGTACCTTCTCTATGCTGGTTGTTCACCTCTTGGTGGGGGGCTATGTCCGCGTCATTGTTCCCAATGCCCAGATTCTCTTGCTCAGAATCGGATGCTGTGTGGCCATCTTCAGGTGAATTGTCCGCCATTACTGGTTGATCTCTCAGGTTCTCCGGCAACGGCGCCAATGTTACGATGGGTAATCGGAGATTAGTGGGCTAGACTTGTTGGGTTGGCCCAATCGTCTAAAAGAGGGAGTCCTTTGGGTAGGTTCGCGTCTGGGAGCCTCCGTCCGACTTGTGTGTAGGAGAAAGAATGGTGGTGGTACCTGCAAAGACACTCTGATGCCTAAGTCAGCAAGGGTCTAAGCAAGTTTGGAGAGTATGGGAACTTAGAGATACCTAAGGGGTGTTAGTGTATTTATAGTGGTGAACAAATAACCACCGTTGGAGTAGTTCCACCTTTTAAGGAGGATAACCGTCCCTTTATCTTAGGGAAGTTGAGATATGGCTCCTAGAAGTGGGTTGAGAGATTTTAGGGGCAGTTACTTATTCAAATAAGTGTTATCTACTGGCTAACCCTCGTTCCCGACTTCCTTAGGGTGGAGCTTGTGTTGAATCCGACCTCTTCGCGAGAGGTCGGTTACGTGGGGGACCAATCTATGGATTGGGTCTTTTATCTTATTTGGTCTTGGATTTCAGTGTTGGGTCAAAATATGAACAGTTATAAATCTGTTCTATTTTAATTTTTTCTGATCAAATTGATTTATTTTTATGAAATGATATAAGACAGAAACTTACTTAAATAAGATATCAATAATACAATTGCTAATAGTATATATTTTTTTGAGGAAAAAGATATTATTATTAACTTTTTTAGAAAAGTAATATTTATATGTAAGATATCCATAAAATTAATATAAATGATAACTTTTGATTTGTTGTGTCATTGATTAGGTAAGTTATAGTATATATTTTATGTTTATAAGAGATTGTTAGCGTCACATTTTATAAAATAAAAAAGGTCGTGGATGTTATATATTTAATCTCTGAAGAATACTAAAAGATCAATATAATGTATTGTTTTTACTTTTTAGTGAGTAGTTAGTTAATAATATTTAAAAATATAAATTAATAGTATATTATTAAATTTTTAAACTAAAAATATTAGATTAATGACTAAAAATATTGACAAAAAATAATAAATTCTACTAATTTTTTTTATTATGAAAATAAGATTTTTATATAAAAATATGAGAATATATTTATAGTCATTAAATTAGTTTTAATAGTTAAAATTAAATATAACTAATAAATAATTTACAGATAATATATTTATAGTCATTAAATTTACATGACAATACATTTAAAATTATATAGTCATTGTCTTTAATTTGATAATTTCTATTAAAATATACTTGATAAATAAATCAATATTTATAGTTATTGTCTTTATATGGCTTTGTGTTAAAAAAAAACAATATTATTAAAATAGAAATGGAAATATATGGATACTCAAACGATCACATTCATATTATTATATGCTATGCATGTTAAATTAATTGATTGAATGTGACGCGCGCTCTTCCAGTGGTGTTACTAAAGTGATAAATAATATTTTCGTAGCTTCGTTCAATGGAGTAAACCAATATGTTGAAAAAACAAAAACTAAATAAATAGAAGTATGTAAAGCGTTTAGGAATATGCCCCTTTTGTAGCTCATTTATGTCTATCTATATTCACATGATGTTTGATGAAATGCCTGAAAGATTTTTTTTGTGTATACTTGCACCAATGGCTTTCAATCATAATCAGGTGCCCCAATTTTAATTCTTTAGTGAAATTTCTTGTTGGATTATGCGAATCTTTAAATATCAAAACATATATTTTGATTATTTACTCATTTTTCAATTCATCTTAGTTACTTCTTAGTTGGTTGGATAAGGTGCGGTATGATTTTAGTATTTTACTAGAGTAGTATTATGTGAACAAGTAATTTTCAACTAAGTCTCTTATTAATTGATCCAAAGTGCGGCAAATTTTTTGACTCTCTTGTTCTGTATATTACAACTAAAAGCTACTAAAATCACCAATATGCAATAGTGCAGCATTGTAATATTCTCTCCCAATGCAACACAGAACACACTGATGGCACTAACAATTTAACCAAAACAAAAATTAATTCCATTAAAAAACGCATTCAAGAATTTTAACAATATAAAGTTTTACAGTCCGAATGATAAATAAAGCGACAAAAATAACTAGGAAAACGACACAGCCATCATTATCAGAATTCAGAGCCTCCCACCAGCGCTCCCAGCAAAACCACCGCAGCCAAACGGAACCTGCTGAACCGCCGTAGGCTCAACCTGCACAACACCAGGAATATCAGACATACCTAACGCCGCAAGCATGTCGATGGTCTGCTTAAAAACAGATATTCATTAATAATAACATAAATATTTTACATAATTAGTAAAAATAGATTGGAAAAGAATAATTGATTGCAAAGTAACTTATAAACTGTTCCAAACTAGTCAAGACATTCTTGAAAGTTTTGTTCAAAACCATTAATTGTAAAACATGTGAGCCTTTGGAGATACATCATGAGCATCCTTAACCATTTCTCAAATTTTTTGGTTTCCTACCTGCCCTTCTCACTACAGTCACCAACATTATTTTGTGCCTCAGACGCCACCGTAAGAGCCACATCAGGGTATTCTATACAAATATTTTGCTCAGGAATCTCAGATACATAGCATGTTCCACGAGCCTTCACATGATCCAAAAAAAATTTGTAATGGGGATCCTCATCAGTACCGCCATTACTTGACTCTAATTGCTGCACATAAGCCTGCTCCATAGACAGCAAGAAAAAATGCACTTATTATTCATTTTTATTAACATCCAATCATTTTTTGTCACCATTTACAATATATGCTATGCTTGAATCTTATCTCAACTACTATTTTTGAATTTGTGTAACCATATAATAATAGGACACACCTTTTTCCTTAGACGGCTTTTTCTTGCGGTCTCTCTGTTTTCAGCCAAACGTCTCAATGTCAGATAGCAAAAGTAATATAGAAAAAAAAAAGGTAAAAGAAGTTAACATAGCTTCAATAATGCAGAAACTATATTATAAAATATAATAGAGAAGGAGATATAGATACAAAAAAAAGGTTTATGGAGAAATAATAATCTATGCTTTCATATTCAAACACCTTTGCATCAAGTGGTTTCTCTGATCTGGAACCAGCTCCCTTCCTCTGCAACTCAAGGGGGAAAAAACTTATTTGAAACAGATTGATTATTGCAGAATAAAGAAGAAAAAAAGAACTTATTTGAAACAAAAATTTATTTTTGCTAAAAAAAATCAGTGTAGAATATGGGACTAGAAAATCAGAACAAAAATGTTTCCACAGCAGAAGCTTCTCGGTATAAAAGAGGGAGGGAAATGAATACAAGTTTAGAACATGTTTTAGGTAGCTAAGCTATTAAAGGGTGCTTCAATTTTTTTCAATCTCAAATGAAAAAGAAAAGAAAAATATTGATTATATTTTCTCACAGAATTTCTAGGAAGAGTTTCTGAATGCTGATCAAGTCCCTTAGACCATTTCTCTAGAGGCATGCAACAATCAATATGATGAGGGTAGCAGCAAAAGGGATCATTTTCAGCCATTGTTTTTTTGTGGCTTAGAACTTTGAGAAGAAGAAGAAGAAGAAGAGGAGGATAGTAAACTTGGTAGGACACCGGGTTTAAAAAGAGAAAACTTTGATAGTATAGAGAGAAACTGGCACATTTTTAAAGCGTAGTTACAGGTTTTTATTACAATGACGTTTTTAAAATGTGACCCTTTTCTACAAGGCTTTTGGCATGCTTGAAAAATGTTGCCAGAAGGTTTTTCAAAAAAAATTTTTCAAAAAACTCACGCGTACCGTTCGTGCGTACCCCTAAGCTCTTTCAGATAACGTGCCTAAGTCCTAAACAGTTTATTAGGACGGTCATTTTTTACACACAGTAGTAAATGCAACCTAATTCAAACATGCCTATTACTGAAAATATAAATTCTAATTCTGAATTATTATATATAATTGTCTTTGATAAAGAAAAAAGTATTGGTTCCAAATTTTGTAGTAAACTGGAAAACACTCTTATCAATTAGACAAATACATTACAAACATAAACATAACATTAATTTTGATGTATACATAGACAAATAGAACACCGAGTAATTTTAAATTAATATAAAATCCTTAATATCATAATTTATAATTTATAAATATCTAATTTAATAGAAAATTCAAAATTATGAACTATTATACTATAATAAGTTATTACGTGAGGTGACTATTACTAAATTATAATTAAACGATTATAAATTTATTATAATCCTATTTTATATATAAAAAATATAAAAACCTATTTTGTGTGGAGCTTCAGCTGCAACAGATTATTAATAATTGTCAACCTACCTCACATGGCAACTATATATTAATATCATGATGGAAAAATATATATAAATAATTTTTAACTATTTAACTTTAAATAATTATAATTAATAATTATTAATTTATATTTTTTATATAAAATTTAAATAATCACTAATTAATAATACTTTAAAAATTAGAATTATCCATTAATAATAAATTAATTAATAATTAATTAATTAGATGTTAGTTACTTAGCAAAGTTCTACCATGATAACTTTTAATAATATTAATTCTACAAGGAATTATTTTAATTTCTCATTAATAATAAAAAATTTGTATATTAATTTAATTTGATTAAAGGTAAATATTATACCATCGATACATAATTTTATTTGATTGCAATGCACATTATATTATACATACATGTTGTATTTTTTAATTCCAATGCTGAGTATTCTTATGCACGGGTCATTAACTATTAACGATACTAGAAGAATGACTTTCAAATAAAGGCGGTCAAACCTGACCCATGAAGACCAAACTCTTACCATTACCAACCCATTCTTACAGCGATTCCGGTTTTTCACCGTCAGTGGCAAAGTTGTAATTAAGAATAGAAAGTTGGGGCAATTTGTTGCTCTTCTCATTTTTCAATTGCAATTTGCAAAGCCTACATAATTGCAATCACCAATCAAAGATAAGATAGAGTACTCAGTTTCTTCAATATGATTTGTATGTTTAATTTGTGTTGTAATAAATAATGGATTCATATTTTAGGTAGTGAAAAGAGTCACTAGTAACTAGAAAACTTTTATCATTTGTGGGTATGATATATATTCTTCTTTACATATTACTTATTTTTAATTTAACCAATATACACTAATTTATTAATCTATCAATTTGAGTTATTATATTTATATGCAAAAATACATTCAGGTTTTAAGGGAGGATTTAATAGAGGAGCAAGAGAAGGAGAAGGAAGAAGAAAAATAGTAGTTTTACGTTCACGTCCTAGTAATGTTAATAATGAAATTAATTAAGAGTTGTATAAATTCCTTCTTCTACTTTATTGTGTGTGTTAGTTATTACGATAGCTAGTAGTAATAAAGATATCATTCCGTTTTAATTTTTACTTTGTAACGGTGTTTGTCAAATAAAGATGTATATATCTATTTCTTCTCTTTTTTGGACTTTTTTACGTAAATACGCATGCAAATAATTTTAATTCCCGAAATGCGCATGGCTGAAAATGTTTTTGAAAATGCGCACTGCCAACTCGCAAGGATCACCAACGAAATGGAAATGGGATACATATCAAGAGAGGTGTCCACGAAATGAGTTCTGGCCACTGACACAAACCATTTTATTTGTTTCAGAAACGAAATGGAACACCTCACACATGGCACACACGAAATGGCCCAACTCACATATGACATCCACGAGTTGGGCATTTCATGGGAGGCACACACGAAATGGCCATCCTCAAGTGTGGCAGGCACGAAATGTTGGGGGGGCAGTCAAAGCAGCAAGTTTCAGTGTTGCAGTTTTCGTACGAGCATGCATTGGGTGATTGGGAGGTAATTTATTGTTGTCTTGTGAGTGTAAAGCATATAAAAGGAGGTGAAAGGAGGGGAGGGGACCAATTCGAAGGTAAAAAAGAGAAGAGAAGTAGTGGGTTGCATGAGAAAGTTTTATTTGTTGGTTGGGTGAAAAAAATGTTTTGTGCTGGAGTAGTAATTTTTATTATTAAAAAAATGAGTGGAAGTGGAATTAATGTGGAGAAAAATCTTAATAGGTTGGATGAATTTCACATTTCTGCTCATTTACATGTTAAGGTGGGTTTTTTAAATAAAATAATAAAAATTTGTTAATAATTAAAAAAATTGTTGTAAACTAAATAATTGTGTTTTGATCTATTTCAATTTCAGCCGGCATGTGTGTTGACTCTGCATGGCACGTTGGTCGATGTTTTCTCTGTAGACGAAGCAGATCCAAGTATGGAGATTAGGAGGCAGATGCTTGAGCTGTATTTAAGAAGAACCGGCTTCTATTCTGGGCGGGGGCCACGAAGGCGTTAAAGGACGGACTGCGAGCCCTACCTATCTCCAAAAATGGAATGCCTTCACCAGCACCGGAATTTTGCATTTCCTCCAAGTTATTCGAACTAGATGAGTTGCCCCCCACATCTTGGAGCTTCACGCAGAATTCCATCGAATAGATGCTTCCGATGCTACAATGCTACGAAAACATCATCGACACGTGATGGTCAGATTTAATATGCATTTTCTGATATGTAAACGAACTTGCTACAGCAACAGGCATCCTGTAAATAAGCGTACTGATCTCCTTTTTTCCAATCAGTCAGTGTTCATCAGAATCATATTTTTTAGTTGTTGCAGATACGACTGTGGAGAAATCATTATCCAAAGTGGGTCGTCACACATAAAGGTCACTATCTCAGCTATATACGAAATTTCACCGTTGGGATATATGACCACATAAATATGTTCAGATGCCATTATGACACCCAAAAATTAGTAAAAACAGCTTCTATGAGAGTGGAATTTTCGAAAAAGAAGGAAAGGTAGAAGAAGTGAGAATTAGAAATGTGGCTTTAGTTCTGCTGGAGAAGGATTTTTATAGCCTAGCCGTTGTTCCAATTCATGTGCAGTACACACAAATTTGTCACATTTCGTGTACGGTACAAGAGACATGGAATCTCAACTCAGCTGTACACCCATTTTGCGCCTGCGTGTCCAGAGTTCTACCTTCTATTTTGTTGCTGCCACCATGAAAATGGGATAGCCATTTTGTGGGAGGTTGTCCTGACATGGAATGCCTATTTCGTGGGCACTTTGAGTGAAATGGAGTTCAAATCCATTTCACGGGGCACAGGCCAAGAAATGACAATGCGCATTTTCAGAAAAATTTTCAGTCATGTACATTTTGAGAATTAATGTTTTTTAGATGCGTATTTAGATAAAAAAAAGCCCTTTTTTTGTATGTAGGAAAATTGGTTACTTTATGACTTAATGTCCATGTCCATGTTTTAGTCTTCTTTGCAAGTGTTGGACATTGTCAAAAAAGACTCAGATAAATCAAAGGTTAGAGGTAAAGAAGATTTCTGTAATCTATCTTTATCCAACAAGTTAAGATGTATAGTTTTTTCTTGTACTATTTGGAGGACTATAACATCATTGTTTATGGAAAATGTAATAAAAAGTAAAATGATAGGAGAAATAAATAAAACAATGCAAGAGTAAGCAATGAATGAGATATTTTATTTCATTTATTAATATTAGTAAATTTTTTATTATAAAATTATTTGTTTAATCTAACTTTTTGGAGGAGTTTAGGAGTTTAGTAAAATTTAAGGTTTAGAATTTAAAATTATAGTTTTTTATTTAAATTTAAAATTTAAAATTTTAAAAATTAATTGACATCAACTGAAAAAATAAATTTTTTTATTAAATTTATATTATTAATAATAATAAAATTCAACATTTCAGTGTGCGATGGTTATTAGTGTTGCTGCAGATCGGGTTCATAATTTAATTTCAAAGTTGGACAGAGAAAATAAGTAATGATTGTTCTAGTAGTAGTTTCACCTCAAAACCTTCTAACATATATACTTTGGACGTGCTCATATTTAATTTGCTCCAATGGTCCAATTGAACTTATCATGGTAGAATTTTGCTAAGTAACTAACACCCAATTAATTTATTATTAATTAATTTATTATTAATTGATAATTCTAATTTTAATTTATTTTATTTCATGCAAAGCAATTAAAAAAAGATTAAATTTTTAGAAATGATGTTATATTTTGCAACAAGACAACAGAAATTCGCAAGTATATGGAATGATCTTTTTTATATGTTACGGAATGGTGTTGTAAAAACTCAAGTTGTTAATGGTTATACCAAAAATGACATAAGAGTTGTAATGCCTTTATCGTTTTTGTCTTTGTCTTACTTTACTCCACTTGAATGTTGATCTTTTACTTAAAAAAAATTAAATTTAAATGTAAATATTCATGCATGTATTTAAATTTTAAATAAAATACGTAATATAATTAATAATAATTTAAAAATTAAAAAATTTATTTTATTTCATGTATTAAAAAAAATAAATCTACAAAATATTTAATTATAAGATTCTTTTAAAATTAATATTTATTTATTAAATTAAAAATAATATATAAAATAACATATTTTAATACTCTTTTTAAGTATTCTCAATAATCTTACTATTATTATTATTATTATTCTTATTCTTATTATTATTTTGTATGATCAATTTTTTATTTATTTTATCCAAAAATATTCAAAATAAAATGGCTACTAAATCGAATTAGTCAGGCTCTATTTAGATATATTGCTAAAATTTTAGTAAATCTATTCACTTAATTCGATTTATGCTTGTAGGTGTTCAGAAAAATAAATCGAATTTGGCTATTTCAATTTACCAGAAAAAATCCTAGCCATTCATAAATCTACTCCACCTAATTAGATTTACCTCATGCATGCATAAATCAAATTTGTCTAATTCGATTTATTCCCATTTCAACGTTACCTAATAAATCTACTTTACTTAATTCGAATTATTGTTGAAAATTGTAATTCGAATTGGGCTAATTCGATTTATATAATATTAGTATTTTTATCTGTAATAACATTATATGAGAATATATATTTTTTAAAACTACGGTTCACTTTGTTTTGATAGTATAGATAATGTATGACATAGAAATTTATAAAGTCAAACTACTTTTACAAAAAAAGTTGTAGGTTGACAAAAGTGAAGACCAATGTATTTATAGATAAAAAATCAAATAATAAGATTTTTAGTTATTATTTTTATATGAAAAAAGTCTCATTTTTTATTAATAATTAATTTTAACATTCGTTATCTAAAATTTGAAACAATTTAACGTGTATATTTTTGCATTTAATTAAGTGATAAGTCTGTCGTACAAATAAAAATAATTAATTTTTATACTTGTTATTTAAAAATAATATTTTTTTTCTCTCTCTATATATAAATATAATTAGATATTAGTATAAAAAAATTATACGGATAGTTATAAAACTAACTCAAAACTAATTTTTTTAAAACAATTGAATCTTAATTCTAACTTTTAATTATAACATTAGTATTCTCTCCAAATTATATGTAATAAATATTTGAAAGAAGAGAAATAAAAATATAGATTAAAAAGATAGGCAATGAAAATTTAAAACTAAATAAAAAACTAAAAAAATATGTATATAATAATAATATTTTTTATTTGAATTATATTATTTTGTTTTTTTGTAGAACAGAAAGGTAGAAAAAATAGAGAAGGAGATAAAAGAGAGAGAAAGATAAAGATGAAAAATGAGAGTGAGAGTTTGTTAATTTTGGAAGAAAAAATTTTCTTTTAGTTATAATAAAAAAATATCGGATGACATATTTTGATTTGTCAAATTACTAATATAAAATATAAATTATATATAGAGTAAAAATGGTAGAGAGAAATAAAAAATTGGAGAGAGGTAGATGAGAGAATTTAGGAAGGGAGTTTATTAATTTTGGAAAAAAATATTTTCGCTCAATTTTAATAAGAGATTGTCATGTAACACATTTGATTATTAAATTAGATAGTAATATATGATACATAATATAGGTATATTTCAATTTCAATTTTAATTTTAATGCAAATAAAGAATGTCATATTGTACATTTTGATTTTCAAATTAGTAATTAGTCATTAATATCAAATATTAATAATGATATATAAAATAGATAGAGTAGTTGAAGGAATGAGAGAGATAGAGAAAGAAAGATGAAGGAGGGGAGAACTTTTTAATTTTAGAGAAAGAAAGATGAAGGAGGGGAGAACTTTTTAATTTTAGAGGGAAAGAGAGTGACATGTGGCACATTTTGGTTGTAAAATTAGTATGAAGGAGGAAAGCATTCTTTAATTTTGGAGGAAAAAATTTGATTTCAATTAAAATGAAGGAGTGACATGTGGCACATTTCACTACAACAAAATAGCATTTTGGCGACGGTTTTTTTAATGCTTGGTGACGGTTTTAACTGTTACTAAATGGTTTTGCGACGGTTAAAGAAAGCGTCACAAATTTGAACGTCGCCAGCTGACATAGTGACGATTTTGAACCACCGTTGGTAAGGAGTGTCGCTAAATTGTTTGTGACGGTTTTTAAAGTACAAAATCGTCACTAATTTGTAACACTTGTAAAGGTATTTTTTATACTGTATTTCGCTACGTTCTGAAACTGTCGTTAAATTACTAAATTCTATGACAGTTTTTTCTTATATTTCATGACTATTTTAAACCGACACTAAGTTACTAGTTCTTATGACAGTTTTTAGGCATATTTTAGTGACTATTTAAATTGTCATAATATTTTTAGTGACAGTTTTTCTATTTAAAACCGTTACTAAGTTATTTATTCCTGTGACAGTTTTTTCCTATATTTAGTGACTGTTTTAAACTGTCATAATCTCTTCAACATCAAAGATTTCTATTATCAAAAGTTAAATTCTAGAAATGACATTTTATTTTAACAAATCAAAATTCAATCTCACAAATTTTACAAAAATAGCAACAATGTATTTCAAAAGTTGAATTCTACAAGTTCTAATTACATAGTCATAATCCCACTTTAACTCTCCTTCTTTCTTAGCCTTCTTCTCTTCATAACTGTAAAAATATAAAAGAAATAAGAGAAAATTATATTACTTAAATCAAAGAATAACGATCATGTATAGGTTCACACTTTAAGAATTTGGTAAAATTAAAAATTGAGATATAATCATTTCCTCTTGCATTAGGAGATGACACTAATTTAACATCTTCCACAATTTTGAAGAATTTTTTAGGACTTTGATACTTTTTTATTAACATTTTTCTCTTCATACCTGTAAAAACATAATAAGAAATATAATTAAATAGTTCTATGTTAATAAATGGTGCACACTGAACAGTTTATCAAAGACATAAAAAAATAAATATAAATTAAAACGGCACATTTGGTATGACTTGTATACTATTAGTGGTTCATCAAGAAGAAATGTGCTTTAGCAAGACTTAATCAATTTGCTAATTACACAATTTAATCTTTTATCACCAATATTTACTTACAAATTATTCCTTAAAGCTTGGTTCGTCAAGAATTAGTTCAAAAAATAATAAAGAATTGATTTGACTCATGTTGGACATACTCATTTGGGACCTTATCAATTCATCAAATGAGAGAGTGTGGCTTCACCCTTGAGCGGGACCTACACTACATCCTATCATGATATGGTAATGAACTTTTCAATTTATACACATCACTCCTCAGTTAAATATGCTATAGGCATACACAGTTAAATTCTGCTTCACAAAAGGGGACTAAAGTAGGGAAAAAGTTGAAAATGAGAACAAACAAACTTGAAGTCGGCAAAACACAATCTAATGGACATAAAAGGTGGTTTCAACTTCTAGCAAGTAAAGTATCTGCATATATAAGGTTTCAACTCATAACCAATTAGACATAAACCAATGGCTGCGTGGCAAGGAAACATGCTTACCTCCCACGTTGCAGCTGATAGTGTTTCATCAGATTCACTCTCTTTTAGCGGCCTTGTTTCTATCCAAGGGCAATCAATGCTCTCTTCTCCTAACCATGCCAAATACTACCAGGAAAGCAAGCAAAACCCAGATTTTGAATTTAGCATGCAGTTGAGAGAGTTTTAATTTATCATAAAAAGCAAAAATAGTGCAATCACAAATCATATGAAATGACCAAAGATTAGATTGAAACCACAATTCTACCTATGACTAATCCACAATATAAACTCAAGAGCCAACTAAAAGCATTATTAAATACTCAATTGAAAAGCTAATTCACAATATAATATGAGCAAAAGTATATATGTAATGTACTATTTTAATATATTATAGTTTTCATCCTTACATGATGAAGCAAACTTAAACTTAATTACCCTCCCACATATAGCTAAAGTCTTTCAAGAAATCATCACGTGATTCCAAAATGTATGTAGTGGTTGATTCACAAAAATAAATGAAAAATACGAGAAGTAAATTACTGTGCTAACACTCATATATCACATATGAAATAACTAACTCAAACTAATTAAAAGAATATCAAGCATTAAATTACATACACGACTAACAGTTTTTGACTCAACTTCCACATTCCAAAGTTGCTGTTAAGTCAATGAAGGAAGATCACAAAATGATAATGAAGCTCAATGCTTGATTTGAAATTTCGAATTCCTTTCCAATTTTGGGGCATAACAAGGAATCAGGACAATATTCATGGCCCAGAAACAAATTAATTAGCAACAAAAACATATGTGACAAGTCTGGAATTTGTTTGAAGCATCTCTACTTTTATATTTTTAAACATTATTACTAAGCAAAATCAATCATAGATGCATGAAAGTAATGAGTAATTAAATTTGCAGAAGCAGAATTAAACACATGCTAAGTAAATATAAACCACTTTTCTACATTACTATTGAGTAAAACCAATCTTAGATAAATCAAAGTCATCAGTGATGAAGCTCGCAAATGCTGAATCAATCTAATTGACAAATGAACTAACATTTAACCAATCTAACTAAAAAATTAGCTAATTTTTAACCAATCCAACTGATTTCTTCAACTGTGAAATATTACCAGTCTCTCCCTATGCTTCTAACTTTCTATTAATCTAACAAATCCTAAGCTTTTCAAATACTAAACTACTAAACATAAATCACTCAATTTCATCATTGTTAAATACTCAATTGAAGAGCTAATTCACAATATAATATGAACAAAAGTAAAACATCAAAGCGGAGACTATAATAAAACCTAATGATAAGAGCATTTTTAATGTCAAACTTGTACTACAATAGCAATAGAAATAAGAGAATGCAAAGAAAAAAATTAAACAAATTTGGTTGAAGCATTTCATAGAACATGTTGAATATTGTGGTTGAAAGAGAAGAAATGGTTACCGAAAAGAGCCCGGAGATTAAAGAGCTCCTGCTGAATTTAATCACACATTGAATTTACATCTCATAAAGAGGCAATATCAAAACTAATCTAATAAAATAAATCGATGAACAAAGAAATTAAAAAGGTTGAATTCATATATGCTAACATATCAAGTCATAAATCATCGATTAATCAGAAAACAAGATCTTGAGAGAGGCACAGAAACTAGACGAGAGCAGATCAGTGGAGAGAACTAATCGAAGGTGAGAGAGTTCAGAGGCAGTGATGGAGACTGGGGGATCGGAGCAGAGAGCAGAGCAGCGGCGGCGAGAGCAGATTTGAAGCAAAAACAGAGCAACGATGAGAGCGGCATAAAAGAGCAAAAGAGAGCAGATCGGAGACGAGCTAAGAGGTGGCAAACGACAAATGCTAACTTCCTAGAGATTCAGATTCAGATTCAGAGTTTACCTGGCCCTTAAATATGTTCCTCAAATAAACAATAAAGGCCATTAAAAAAGTTTACCTGGCCCTTATCCAGAAGATATCGACAAAGGGACTCCGAATCATTAATTCTACCAAATCCTTCAGCTTCTTTTCCATAGTAGTAGCTGAAATCAATGAATAGATAAAATGCCCGCAGCATGTGGGAAGAAAGAGTACACATTTATAAAGCAGAACAACAAACATATTAGGAAGAGACAAAACACAGAGAATAACTATTAGGGAATTAACAAAAACATAATTGAGTTTTCTCAAACCTGGGGTTCTGATATTTTAAGACCCTCCATTTTCCTAAAACTTTTAACCAAGAAACCTCGTCCCTACAAGACGAGAAAATTAGAATTTTCTTAGTATGCTAATATTACACATGATAAAAAAAAACTGAGAAAAGGGAGTAACAGCATTTTTTGTCAGCAAACCTGAACCACAAGAGCTTCACCGAACGTCCTGAAATCTGTGGCTTAGAGAGGTTCAACTGTTAAACCAAAACCAAAAGAAGAGCCAGCCAAATTGAGTTTCCCTATTCAAAGCTCAAATTTCTCTTCCCTAAAGGCCATTTCGGCAGCCTCTTCCTCCTCATCATCAAACACAAAGTACTCATTCTTCTCCACAGGCCTAAACATATAGAACATCACCATATAAAACGCAAGGCTCGCGGTCTCCTCGACCGCATTGCTCACCCACTGGTACTTATAATTAAAAGATTCAGCATAATGCTTTTCTTGCTTTTTCAATACTTAGAATAAATACATCAATTGGAGATTATAAAATTAAACAATTTAGAAGAAAAAATTAATCTGAACAGAATTTGAAACCTTGTCAAAATTTCAGTGTCTTAGTGGATCCTCTTGATGAAGTAAACACATCCTCAATACCAGCGAACTATAGCACCTTCTTTGGAACCCTCATACTCTATTGATATTAAAAATTAGGCAAGAATAAAATACAAAGAGACATATTCAATTATATATAAAAGTCGTGAAACTTCAATGCTAACAAATCCGTACAAGGCATAACAAAGACATAGTATCCTCTATTTTCAAAATTCAATCATGATTATACAAAAATTTGATCCTCCTGAAATCTAAATTTGCATATTTCCTCCATGGAGATTACGTGTATCATAGATATAAAAATAAAAATTTGAAAAAGAAAGAAGACAGATATACAGTTGATGGCATGAGTGATTGATTCGAAATCCATGAAAGTTTTGGTTGCTCTGTCGTGAGAGCTCTGAATTAAAATGATCGGGTTGCGATTTGACCGCAGAATGTGAAAAGAACATAATAGATTAGGGTTTCATACTCGTGAAAGAGGGGAAGGGAAGGACGAGGGGACGGCGAACGGCAATCAGTGAACGGCGAACGGAGAATGGAGAACCGCGAACGAAAACTGCAGTGCGGTGAAGGCTAAGCTGTGGTGATACTTTCTCATGTCCTCTTCTCATATCAAACGAGCGTGAATAAAGTGGAAGAAATAGGATGTAAATATAAAAGTGTAAGAAATATAGTCTCAACGTAGTGACTAGTGACAGTTAAAAAATTTGATGCAAAAGTGTCACAGTATTGCTAAATAGAGACACTTATTTTAAGTGTCGTAAAATAAGCATAGCTATATATTCAATTTGTTGTAGTGTTTGGTTGTAAAATTAGTAAGAAAGAGAGGAGAATTCCTTAATTTTAGAGATAAAGATTTAATTTCAATTACAATAAAAAATGATATATAACATATTTTGATTATAAAATTAAAATATATAATAGATTAGGCTTTAGATGATACAAGTATCAATTTTAATTTTGAGTGATACAGGTAATTTTTTTGTGCATATGGTTTATCTAGATATTTTACCTTAAAACCTTACTATATTTCAAAGATAAATTATTAATGATAAAGAATAAACTTATAATTGGTGAGTTTCATGGTATTTGTTATGGCGCTTAAATTGTCTAATTTTTCTTTTAAAGTAAAAGATAAAATATTTAAAATAAAAAATAAATCATATAAAATTTATTAAATATTATTTATTTATCCTTTTTAATAACTTAGATAGAAAATAATAGACACTATAGCATTCACCTTTATAATTTATTCTTGACAAATATTGTCTAAGCAGTTAAATACAATTTGTCGAAGGGAAAATTTCTCTGAAGAATAGTTAGAGACATTTAATTATTAGAAAAAAATTAATATCAACTTATTAAAAAATAATTTTTTATAATTTATTAAAATACCAATTTTTTTATAAAAAAATGAATATAGTTAAATTATTTTATTTATTTATTTTCTATAAATATATTTATTTATTTAATTACCTATTATACTCAAATCTTTATTAATTAAGGGAGACGGCAGACGGAGACAATTACTATTTCAGTGTGTGAAAATGAGAAAATGGAGAAAGGGCTCCACATTATATTTGTCTTTAATCACTCTTATCTTAATATTAATGCACCTTCGTCACATCACCTCTTTATTTAGGGTATGCTTCGAATTTAGCAAAATAATTCGATACTGTATAGTAAGATTTTGAGGCTTTTTTACCTAAATGCGCATGTAAAATACTTTAATTACCAAAATGCGCATGATTTGGAATTTTTCTAAAAATACACACTTCCATTTCTTGGCCGGCGTCTGCAAAATGGAATTCAACTCCATTTCACTCCAGGTGCTCACGAAATGGGCAAACCATATCAGGTTTAACTCTCACGAAATGGGTTACCCAATTCCTTGGTGGCAACAGCGAATTGGGAGGAACAACTCTGGGACGCCAGGCACGAAATGAGAGCACTGCAGAGGTATGTCAAAATATTATAATTTTAGGATTAATGAGTTGTGCACTTGTGCTCTCGAATTCATTCTATGCAGAAGTCCAGTTACATTGCTACAAAATATTTCTTGTTGCATAATAATAGCCATATATGTTCCTTCACTCCGTGTTCCTTTTGGAATGTGAATTTTATTGAATTAGGTTGAACATACAAAATGAATGAGGGGTTCTGTAATGAGTTGCAGGTATTGGTGGCTCTTTAAGCGGCGCTGACCGTTATTGGTAACTTCACAATGTGCATTGCTGCTTATAGGATATACAAATCGTCCAGCGAAGGCTCCAAAAATTTTTGAATGAAAAAGTATGTGTATATATACTTTGAATGGAAGTCCTACTCTTCTCTTGTGTTGATTCTGATTGCTAAACTATATCTTCCATGAACATGCTGATCATTTACCAAAATATGTTGTTAGACAACTATAGAATAATCCCATAGGCAAAGGCATAGGATTCACATGATTACTTGAACTCTTTTCATTACATTGAAAAATAAAGCTTTTCAAAGCTACAAGTTTGTTCAGTTTAAGAATCAAAACACAGTACCTAAAGTTGCTCTCTCACTGCTCCCCTAGTTTCAGTACTAAAGTTACGTCAGTTGTGGATTTGCCCCTCCTTTTATTTATTAGCAAAACTTTGACTAATCTAGCTTCCTCTTATTGTTATTGTTAGTTAGTGATGATGTTTAAGATCTTATTATTTGATCACTTGGTTACTTAGAAAACACATGCATGCTAGCCATTGAATCTCAAATGGATCTGTTTCTCTATTAATCCTATTTTGGCTATTCCTAGCTCCTTAAATTGCAATATTTTATTTTGGAAACTAATTAAAGGAGTTGGCCTAATGTCGTGACTGTATAAATTTAAGGATATTTCAAACTGAATTGATATGTATGTACTATAGGGGAAAGAAAAAGCTGGTGATGTGTGGGGTTCAATCTAATCGTTCAAATTTTTTTAAAAGCAAATATATATATCAAACAAAAAGAAAAAAAAAGGATTGAAATAGAGCATATAACAAGTGGAAAAAGAGAATAGATAAGCATTGAGAAAAACTGAAAATTGATGCACCGAAACAAATTTGAAAAGCAGAATAAGTTTATTATCAATGGAGTGTCCAGCTCACTCCGCAGTGCTCCATTTCGCGCCTCCCAATTCGCTGCTGCCAGCAAGGAATTGGGCAACTAATTTCGTGGGAGTTAAACCTGATATGGTTTGTCCATTTCGTGGGCATCTAGGGTAAAATGGAGTTGAATTTTATTTCGCAGATGCCGGCCAAAAAATGGAAGTACGTATTTTCTGAAAAATTTCAAACCATGCGCATTCTAAAAATTAAAGCATTTTATATGCGCATTTAGATAAAAAAGCCAGATTTTGATTCATATAGGTGTGAGATCATACGCAATTTATCCATTTTAATTTTAAATCATTTGATAATAAATAACAAGGGCCTAGCGCTGCGTACTGCTAATGCGATTACAGAACTTAGGAATTAAGAATTAAGAATTAAGATAAGCTTTTTTTTTTCCTTGAAGACATATTGTAACAAAAAAATGTTTTAATTTTTTTGAAAGATATATTTTCAATGTATTAAATATATAAAAAAATCAAAAGCTTTTATTTTTTTAAAAACAATTATAAAAAGATTCAAGAACTTCCATTACAAAAAAATTATTGAATACCGTCAGATATACCGATAGATTTACTAAAAAAAATCATCGATAACATGTTTTTTATTAATTTAGTGGCGGAATAAATTCGACGGTATAAACTTTATCAATAACTATTTATCGACAGATTTTGTCGCGACGGATATAAATTTAAAATTGACAAAATTTTAGAACTTGTTACTGTCAGATCTTTTTTTTATAAATTCGACGATGATATATTATTTATTATTAATAGCTAAATTAATAGTTACTGATAGATTTAATTGACGATAAATTTTAATTTTAATTTTTAAAAAATTATTTAAAGATTCAATATATAAATACAAAAAAAAAATTGGTCATTTTCCCCTCAAAGCAAGAACTCAAATAAAATTTTAAATAAACTGTTTAGCCAGACAAACACATTCATTATTTAATGATAATATTTTGATTAAATATTGTGTAAGCCCACAACATTATCTTCTTTAGTTGTTTTTTAAAGTAATCCAAATTATCACTCATTAAGAAGCTACAATGATTATCTATCTATCTTGTCAAGCATTACTATCACTACTAGTAATTTTAAAAAGTAATATTTTTTTCAATAGTATTATAAAGGTTTAATTACTTTGTTGGTCCCTATAGTTTCGCGAAATTTTCAATTAGGTCCCTATACTTTTTTTCCTTTTAATTGGGTCCCTATACGTTAATTTTTTTTCCAATTCATTCCCTTGCCGTGACAAAATCGTTTGATATAACAGAATATTCTGTTTAAAAATAGAATATTCTCTTAATTAAATTAAAACAGCTAACTGAACCCACATCCATTTTTCAAAATACCAAAATCACCCTTAACATTTTGTCCCAAAAGTAAAAACCCTAGCTGGCGATTGTTCTCTAAAGTCAGTGGCGTTTTTCCTCCCTTTGTTAGTGTCGTCGTTGTCGTCCTTGGTGGCGTGAGCGTCCGTCGTCGTCATTGTCCATCGTCTTTGGTCTACGTTACACTGCTCTGCGCTGATCGTCCGTCTGCTCTGCTCAGCGCTGATGGTATGTTGCTTCCATCGTGTTCCCTCGCCGTGGATCGCCGCGCCACGCCTCGCGTCGCCGCACCACGCCTCGCCTGGCCGCACCTCGCCTTGTTGCCTGAGGTCCTCGGTCAGTTTCACCTTCAATTGCACTTTTCTTTTTAGCTTTTTGCCTCAGTTTGGTTATGCTCTTTTCATGTGGAACGAATTTTTTGTGGTAGCTTTAGGTTTTTAGAGGGAAGGAGAAGGAATCAAACATAAAAGGAGGATTTAGAGAGGGAACTACTCTGTTTTTCCATTACAATTGGGATTAATAATATTTTAGAAAAAAATATGAGGGAGATTAGAATATCCATAATATTTGTAAGTAACAGCAAAAATTAATGAATATATAAGGCTCTGCCTCCGAGTCTAACCTTGATTGCAGCAGTTGGACTTATTGGTGTCCTTTAGAAGGAAATTAACATTACATGCTACTAACATTTAGCATTTAGGCAGGTTTTGATGGGTAAATAGTCTTAAAACTTTAGTGTATATATAAACTAGGAGTGGAAAGTTTTGATTTTTGACTTCTAACTGGTAACTTATAATTGATACTGACTCTGGCCATGCATGAATGTTGCTATGAAAAATTGTGTTGACTCAATATATTATGGATATCTTGTTACTGCTTTGTGCTGGCTGTAAATAGTTGGAAATCTGGATGCTTTTGATATTAAAAGTGTCCAGATGGCTTATTTGCTATATGTATCATTCTATCATTCAAAGGCATGGCAAAGGTTTGGTAAATGGTTAAGTCTTTTAGGATAGGGCCATTTCATTTTGAGGGTCCATATTTTAATGAATTGTTAAGTCTTTTTATGGTTGATGCTGTATGCAATACTGGTGCACGAAATTGTGTATGCCAATATTAATGGACTATTTAACACAGCTTCATACCACTAACCAGCAAGTGCACTGGGTCGTCCAAGTAATACCTTACGTGAGTAAGGGTCGATCCCACGGAGATTATTGGTTTGAAGCAAGCTATGTTTATTTTATTATTCTTAGTCAGGATATTAATTAAAATTATCAGTTGGAATTATTAGAAAAATAAAAGAGTGTGAAATAGTTACTTGTTGTGCAGTAATGGAGAATATGTTGGAGTTTTTGGAGATGCTTTGTCCTCTGAATCCCTGCAACATAATGCTTACTCACTTTCATAAATGCAAGGCTCCTTCCATGGCAAGCTGTATGTAGGGAATCACCATTGTCAGTGGCTACCTCCCATCCTCTCAGTGAAAACGGTCCAGATGCTCTGTCACAGCACGGCTAATCAGCTGTTGGTTCTCGATCATGTTGGAATAGGATCCATTGATCATTTTGCGTTTGTCATCACGCCCAGCAATCGCGAGTTTGAAGCTCATCACAGCCATTCAATCCTTGAATCCTACTCGGAATACCACAGACAAGGTTTAGACTTTCCGGATCCTCAAGAGTGGCCGCCATCAGTTCTAGCTTATACCACGAAGATTCTGATTAAGGAAGCTAAGAGATACTCATTCAATCTGATGCAGAACAGAGGTGTTTGTCAGGCACACGTTCATGGATTGAGGAAGGTGATGAGTGTCACGGATCATCACCTTCTCCATAATTAAGCGCAAATGAATATCTTAGATAGGAACACGCATGTTTGAAAGGAGAAACAGAAACAATTGCATTAATTCATTGAGACGCTGCAGAGCTCCTCACCCCCAACAATGGAGTTTAGAGACTCATGCCGTCAAAGTGTATAAAATTCAAATTTGAAAATGTCATGAGGTACAAGATAAGTCTCTAAAAGTTGTTTAAATAATAAACTAGTAACCTAGGTTTACAGAATATGAATAAACTAAGATAATTAGTGCAGAAATCCACTTTTGGGGCCCACTTGGTGTGTGCTGGGGCTGAGACTAAAGCTATCCACGAGCTGAGGCTTTTCTTGGAGTTGAACTCCAAGTTATAACGTGTTTTGGGCGTTCAACTCCGGATCATGACGTGTTTCTGGCGTTTAACTCCAGACAGCAGCATGTACTTGGTGTTCAACGCCAAGTTACGTCATCTATCTTTGCGCAAAGTATGGACTATTATATATTGCTGGAAAGCCCTGGATGTCTACTTTCCAACGCCGTTGAGAGCGCGCCAATTGGACTTCTGTAGCTCCGGAAAATCCATTTCGAGTGCAGGAAGGTCAGGATCCAACAGCATCAGCAGTGCTTTTTCAGCCTAACTCAGATTTTTGCTCAGTTCCCTCAATTTCAGCCAGAAAATATCTGAAATCACAGAAAAACATACAAACTCATAGTAAAGTCCAGAAATATGATTTTTGCCTAAAAACTAATAATATTCTACTAAAAACCAATTAAAACATACTAAAATCTACATGAAATTACCCCAAAAAGCGTATAAAATATCCGCTCATCACAACACCAAACTTAAACTGTTGCTTGTCCTCAAGCAACTAGATGAACAAAATAGGATAAAAAGAATTTAAGGAGTAATAAAATCTCCGAGTTTTAAGTGAAGCTCAGATTCTAATTTAGATGAGCGGGGCTAGTAGCTTTTTGTTTCTGAACAGTTTTGGCATCTCCCTTTATCCTTTGAAATTCAGAATGATTGGCATCCATAGGAACTCAGAATTCAGATAGTATTATTGATTCTCCTAGTGTAGTATGTTGGTTCTTGAACACAGCTACTTTATGAGTCTTGGTCGTGGCCCTAAGCACTTTGTTTTCCAGTATTACCACCGGATACATAAATGCCACAGACACATAATTGGGTGAACCTTTTCAGATTGTGACTCAGCTTTGCTAGAGTCCCCAATTAGAGGTGTCCAGAGCTCTTAAGCACACTCTTTTGCTGTGGATCACGACTTTAACCACTCAGTCTCAAGCTTTTCACTTGGACCTGCATGCCACAAGCACATGGTTAGGGACAGCTTGATTTAGCCGCTTAGGCCTGGATTTATTTCCTTGGGCCCTCCTATCCATTAATGCTCAAAGCCTTGGATCCTTTTTACCCTTGCCTTTTGGTTTTAAGGGCTGTTGGCTTTTTCTGCTTGCTTTTTCTTTCTCTCTTTTTGGCATTTTTTTTTCTTCGCAAGAAATTTTTTTTTCACTGCTTTTTCTTGCTTCAAGAATCAATTTCATGATTTTTCAGATCATCAATAACATTTCTCTTGTTCATCATTCTTTCAGGAGTCAACAATTTTAACATTCATAAAATTCAATATCAAAAATATGCACTGTTCAAGCATTCATTCAGAAGACAAAAAGTATTGCCACCACATATAAATAATTAGAATTTTCCTTATTAAGAACTCGAAAAAATTAAATTGCCTCTTTATTCTAAAAAATCTACTATTTTATTCATGTTTGATGATGATGAGAAAAATAAATTATAACTTAATTGAAAATAAAATCAAAATAGATATGCTAATTACTACTACTCCTATATAACTTCTAAGGTAAAATCCTATAATAATACTATCACAGAGTTAAAGCTAGAATTAGAACTTAACAACCTGTATTTTGGGAAGTGGATGTTCCTCTAGTCTATGGGGTGCTTGGTCTTTCAAGGAATAGCTTCTGACACTTTAGTTCCTTCAGTTCACATCCTTGCTCTTCCTGTTCCCTTAGATGCCATGATCTTGATGAGTTTTAGCTCAGTGATCATGGCAAATCACACCAAACTTAGAGGTTTGCTTGTCCTCAAGCAAAAGAAAGGAAAGGAGAGGAATAGAGGGAGAGGCAATTTCGAAATCCAAAAGATATGATGAGTTGAAAGAGATTTGAAAAAGATTTGGATTAGAAAAAGATTTGTGTTTATGAATTAAGATACATTTGATATTTTTGAAAAAGGGATTTTAGAAATTAGGGTTTTTAGAAATTAGGATTAAAATTTTTGGAATTGAAGGATGATATTTTGAAACATGTTTATGCAAGAAATCATGAATTGAAACATAAAAATTAGAAAATTTGTGAAGAAAAGCGAATTTTACCTCCTCCCCACCATCCTGGCGTTAAACGCCCAACTGCTGCATGTTTTGGGCGTTTAACGCCCAATTGATGCTTCTCCTGGGCGTTCAACGCCCAGCTGTTGCTTCTTTCTGGCGTTGAACGCCAGGAAGTCCTTTATCATTGGGCGTTTTTCTAAACGCCCAGGATGCTGTAATTCTGGCGTTAAACGCCCAGAAGGAGCTTCTTTCTGGCGTCCAACGCCCAGGAGATGCTCCTTTCTGGCGTTCAACGCCCAGATGGCTATCCTTACTAGCGTTGAACGCCCAGTGGATACTTCTTTTGGGCGTTCAACGCCCAAAACATTTCTTACTGGCTTTTTCACGCCAGTGAGCTTCCAAATTCCCCTGTAACTCTGTGAATCCAATCAATTGCTTTTTTTTTTTACCTTGAAGATACTTTGACATATACCTGTAAAAATCAAAAACAAAAACAAATAAAATTAAATTTTGTGAATGGCTGGGTTGCCTCCCAGCAAGCGCTTCTTTAATGTCGTTAGCTGGACTATTACTAAGCTTTAATTAAGTCTCAGTTTTGAGCATTCTTGCTCAAAATTGTTTTCAAGATAATGTTTAACTCTCTGTCCATTAACAATAAACTTTTTGTTAGAGTCATTATCCTGAAGCTCTACGTATCCATATGGTGATACACTTGTAATCACATATGGACCTCTCCACCGGGACTTCAATTTCCCGGGAAATAATTTGAGCCTAGAATTGAATAGCAGAACTTTCTGTCCTGACTCAAAGACTCTGGATGACAATTTCTTATCATGCCATCTTTTTGCTTTCTCTTTGTATATTTTTGCATTCTCGAAAGCATTGAGTCTAAATTCCTCTAGCTCATTTAACTGAAGCAATCGTTTTTCTCCAGCTAACTTGGCATCAAGATTCAGGAATCTGGTTGCCCAGTAGGCCTTATGTTCCAGTTCCACTGGCAAGTGACATGCCTTTCCATACACAAGCTGGTATGGAGAGGTCCCTATAGGGGTCTTGAATGCTGTTCTGTATGCCCACAGAGCATCATCCAAGTTTCTTGCCCAATCCCTTCTACGGTTAATTACAGTCCGTTCCAGGATTCTTTTGAGTTCTCTATTTGAGACTTCAGCTTGCCCATTAGTCTGTGGGTGATATGGAGCTACCCTGTGGCTAACTCCATAACGAACCAAAGCAGAGTAAAGCTGTTTATTGCAGAAATGAGTGCCCCCATCACTGATTAATACTCTAGGGGTACCAAATCTGCTGAAGATGTGTTTCTGGAGGAATTTTAACACTGTCTTAGTGTCATTAGTGGGTGTTGCAATAGCTTCCACCCATTTGGATACATAATCCACTGCCACCAGAATATAAGTGTTTGAGTATGATGGTGGGAAAGGTCCCATGAAGTCAATACCCCATACATCAAACAACTCAATCTCCAAGATTCCTTGTTGAGGCATGGCATAACTGTGAGGCAGAGTACCAGATCTTTGGCAACTGTCACAATTAAGTACAAACACTCGAGAATCTTTATAGAGAGTAGGCCAGTAGAAGCCACATTGGAGGACTCTTGTGGCTATTCGCTCACTTCCAAAATGTCCTCCATACTGGAATCCATGGCAGTGCCATAGGATCTTCTGCGCTTCTTTTTTAGGCACACATCTACGGATTACTCCGTCTGCACATCTCTTAAAGAGATACGGCTCATCCCAAAGATAATACTTTGCATCCGTGATCAGCTTCTTTGATTGCTGCCTACTGTATTCTTTGGGTATGAATCTCACTGCCTTGTAGTTTGCAATGTCTGCAAACCATGGCACTTTCTGGATGGCAAAAAGTTGCTCATTTGGAAAGTTTTCAGAGATTTCAGTAAGAGGGAGGGACGCCCCTTCTACTGGTTCTATTCGGGACATGTGGTCTGCTACCTGATTCTCTGTCCCTTTTCTGTCTCTTATTTCTATATCAAACTCTTGCAGAAGCAACACCAATCTTATAAGTCTGGGTTTTGAATCCTGCTTTGTGAGTAGATATTTAAGAGCAGCATGATCAGTGTACACAATCACTTTTGATCCTACTAAATAGGATCTAAACTTGTCAATGGCGTAAACCACTGCAAGCAACTCTTTTTCTGTGGTTGTGTAATTCTTCTGTGCGTCATTTAGAACGCGACTGGCATAGTAAATGACGTGCAGAAGCTTGTCATGCCTTTGTCCCAACACTGCACCAATGGCATGGTCACTGGCATCACACATTAATTCAAATGGTAATGTTCAGTTTGGTGCAGAGATTATTGGTGCTGTGACCAATTTAGCTTTCAGAGTCTTAAATGCCTGCAGACATTCCTTATCAAAGACAAATGGCGTGTCAGCAACTAGCAGGTTGCTCAGAGGTTTGGCGATTTTTGAAAAATCCTTTATAAACCTCCTATAGAATCCTGCATGCCCCAGAAAGCTTCTGATTGCCTTAACATTGGCAGGTGGTGGTAATTTTTCAATTACCTCCACCTTAGCTTGATCCACCTCTATTCCCTTGTTCAAAATTTTGTGCCCAAGGACAATTCCTTCAGTCACCATAAAGTGACATTTTTCCCAGTTTAAAACCAGGTTAGTCTCTTGGCATCTCTTTAGAACAAGTGCTAGATGGTCAAGACAGGAGCTGAATGAGTCTCCAAATACTGAAAAGTCATCCATGAAGACTTCTAGAAATTTTTCCACCATATCAGAGAAAATTGAGAGCATGCACCTTTGAAAGGTTGCAGGTGCATTGCACAGGCCAAATGGAATCCTTCTGTATGCAAATACTCCAGATGGACATGTGAATGCCGTTTTCTCTTGATCCTGAGGATCTACTGCAATTTGATTATAACCTGAATATCCATCCAGGAAGCAGTAGTATTCATGACCTGCTAGTCTTTCTAGCATCTGGTCTATGAATGGTAAAGGAAAATGATCCTTTCTAGTGGCTGTATTGAGCCTTCTATAATCAATACACATACGCCACCCTGTAACTGTTCTTGTAGGAACTAGTTCATTTCTTTCATTGTGAACCACTGTCATGCCACCTTTCTTAGGGACAACTTGGACAGGGCTTACCCAGGGGCTGTCAGAAATAGGATAAATAATCCCAGCCTCTAGTAATTTAGTGACCTCCTTCTGCACCACTTCCTTCATGGCTGGATTCAGCTGCCTTTGTGGTTGAACCACTGGCTTGGCGTCACCCTCCAATAGGATCTTGTGCATGCATCTGGCTGGGCTAATGCCCTTAAGATCACTGATGGACCACCCAAGAGCTGTCTTGTGTGTCCTTAGCACTTGAATTAGTGCTTCCTCTTCCTGTGGCTCTAGGGTAGAGCTTATAATTACAGGAAAGGTATCACCTTCTCCCAAAAATGCATATTTCAGGGATGGTGGTAATGGTTTGAGCTCGGGTTTGGGAGGTTTCTCCTCTTCCTGAGGGATTTTCAGAGGTTCTATTATTCTCTCCGATTCCTCCAAATCAGGCTGATCATCTTTAAAGATGTCCTCTAACTCTGATTCGAGACTCTCAGCCATATTGACCTCTCTTACCAGAGAGTCAATGATATCAACACTCATGCAGTCATTTGGGGTGTCTAGATGTTGCATGGCTTTGACAACATTCAACTTGAACTCCTCCTCATTAACTCTCAGGGTTACTTCCCCTTTTTGGACGTCAATGAGGGTTCGGCCAGTTGCTAGGAAAGGTCTCCCTAGAATGAGAGTTGCACTCTTGTGCTCCTCCATTTCTAGCACCACAAAGTCAGTAGGAAAGGCAAATGGCCCAACCTTGACAATCATGTCTTCAATCACACCTGATGGGTATTTAATGGAGCCATCAGCAAGTTGAAGACATATTCGGGTCGGTTTGACTTCTTCAGTCAAACTGAGCTTTGTGATAATAGATGCAGGTATTAGGTTGATACTTGCCCCAAGATCACATAGAGCTTGCTTGGTACAATTACCCTCTAATGTGCATGGTATCATAAAGCTCCCGGGGTCTTTAAGCTTCTCAGGTAAGCTTTTCAGAATGACTGCACTGCATTCTTCAGTGAGGTAAACTTTTTCAGTTTCTCTCCAATCCTTCTTATGACTTAAGATCTCTTTCATGAACTTAGCATAAGAGGGTATTTGCTCAAGTGCTTCTGCAAACGGAATCTTTATTTCAAGAGTCTTGAGATAGTCTACAAAGCGGGCAAATTGCTTATCCTGTTCTGCTTGGCGGAGTTTTTGAGGATAAGGTATTTTGGCTTTATATTCCTCAACCTTAGTTGCTGCAGGTTTATTACTTACAGAAGTGGGTTGGGAAGCCTTTTAAGAAGGGTTATTATCAGCATTTGTATGTGACTTATCCCCCACTGGCATTTGAATGCCAGGGGTGGAAGGTGGAGTGGCGTTAGACGCCAACTCCTTATCTGTTACTGGCGTCTGAACGCCAGAACTGTGCTTCCTTTGGGCGTTCAACGCCGGATTCATGCTTGTTTCTGGCGTTGAACGCCAGGAATGAGCATGGTCTGGGCGTTCACCGCCAGCATTATTCCTCTCTGGGCTCTGATTGTCCTTAGAGGGAATTTTAGTAGCCATTTGTTCATTTCTTGGCTTCCTGCTGCTTTGAAGTGAGGTATTTAATGTTTTTCCACTTCTTAATTGAACTGCTTGGCATTTTTCTGCTATTTGTTTTGACAGTTGCTTTTCTATTTGCTTTAACTGTACTTCCATATTCCTGTTAGCCATTCTTGTTTCCTGTAGTATTTTCTTGAATTCGGCTAGCTGCTGGGTTAGAAAGTCTAATTGCTGATTGAATTCATTAGCCTGATCCACAGGACTGAGTTCAGCAGTTACTGTTTTAGCTTCTTCTTTCATGGAAGATTCACTGCTTAGGTACAGATGCTGATTTCTGGCAACTGTATCAATAAGCTCTTGAGCTTCTTCAATTGTTTTTCTCATATGTATAGATCCACCAGCTGAGTGATCTAAAGAAATCTGAGCTTTTTCTGTAAGCCCATAGTAGAAGATGTCTAATTGCACCCACTCTGAAAACATCTCAGAGGGGCATTTTCTTAGCATCTCTCTGTATCTCTCCCAGGCATCATAAAGGGATTCATTATCTCCTTGTTTGAAGCCTTGGATGCTTAGCCTTAGCTGTGTCATCCGTTTTGGAGGGAAATAGTGATTCAGGAATTTTTCTGACAGCTGTTTCCATGTTTTTATGCTGTTCTTAGGTTGGTTATTTAACCACCTCTTAGCTTGATCTTTTACAACAAATGGAAACAGTAATAATCTGTAGACATCCTGATCTATTTTCTTATCATGTACTGTGTCAATAATTTGTAAAAATTGTGTCAGAAACTCTGTAGGTTCTTCATGTGGAAGACCGAAATACTGGCAGCTTTGCTGCACCATGATAATGAGCTGAGGATTCAACTCAAAGCTACTGACTCCAATGGAGGGTATACAGATACTACTCCCATATGAAGCAGTAGTGGGGCTAGCATATGACCCCAAAGTCCTCCTGGACTGTTCATTTCTACTTAGTTCTATGATGGAGCAAGGGAGATGGTATAGATGTTGATATTGTCTATTTTATTATAAGAATAATTTTTGAAATAATAAAATAAAACAAAGACCGAAATAAAAATAAAATAAATAAAGAAAGAAAAATAAAAATTAAAAATTTGAAAACTTTTATGAAGATTTTCGAAAATTTGAGGGGAGAGAGAGTGGTTAGGATATTTTTGAAAAAGATTTTTTTTTTTTTTAGAAACTTAAAAAGATAAGAATTGAAAAATTTTGAAATTGAAATCTGAATTTTATATAAAAATTTCGAAAATATAGTTTAAAATTAGTTAGAAAAGATTTTTTTTTTTTGAATTTTGAATTTTATGATGAAAGAGAAAAACACACAAAAGACACAAGACTTAAAATTTTTAGATCTAATGCTCCTTATTTTCGAAAATTTTGGAGGAAAAACACCAAGGAACACCAAACTTAAAAATTTTAAGATCAAAACACAAGAAAGACTCAAGAACACCTTGAAGATTCACAAGAACACCAAGAACAAAAGAAAGAACACCAAACTTAAAATTTTTAGAAAACCAAGATAAATTTTCAAAAATTAAAGAAAGATCAACAAGAAAACACCAAACTTAAAGTTTGGCACAAGATTAAATCAAGCAAAATTATTTTTTAAAAAAAAAGATTTTCAAAAGAACTGGTGCCCATAGGGGTATTCAAAACCGATCCGGACCGAACAAAACCGACTAGCCGAACCGAAAAAACCGAAAACCGAACAAACCAAAAACCGAAAAAACCGATAAAATCATATTTTGCTGTTTTTTTTTGCGATTCGGTTCGGTTTTCGGTTTTCACATTGAAAACTCGAACCGAACCGAACCGAACCGGTCAACTTAAAAACCATAAAAACCATTAGACCATTATCCCACCCCACCCCCATCAGATAACCTAACGTTCTCCTAACCTAGCGCAGCCACTTTCTCGAAGAAGCCACATTACCCCAACCCCTCCAAGCCCCTCTCAGCCCCGCCTCCCAGCGCCTCACAGCCTCTTCCAGTCCAGCCGAACCATTCCCTCCCAGCAGTGCCTTCCAGCAGCGCCTCCTAACCCCTCCCAGCAGCGCGAACCGGCGAACCCATCAGCGACGTTCAACCCCTCCCTACAGCGCGACCCGTCGAACGCAGCCCTTCCCAGCAGCGCCGGACCAGCCACCCAGCAGTGCCGGACCAGCCCCTTCCAGCCCCTCCTACTCTCCTAGCACTGAACACGAGATATAGAGCCTCCAAGTCAGGTATTAATTTGAATAATTTCTATTCTATGTATTATGTATTTGTTGCTGATTGTTGTTGATTGTTCATTTATTTGTTGCTGATTGTTGATGATTGTTGTATTTGTTTATGCTGTTTGTTGTATTTGGGGATTTTAGCTTTTGAATGTGTATTATTTCTGATTGTTAGGGTTCTAGGTTCTGATTGTGGTGTTTTTAGGAGACGTTCTTGAGGCACACTAGTCCAATCAGCCGATGTTGCTTCTCTGCTTCCGGGAACAATATTGCTAGTGCTTCTCTAGATGGAACTGTTAGGTAAGCTTGACTGGTGATGAAGACAAACATATCAAGATTATTACTCGGAAAAATGGAACAGTCTTGATAATTTCAGTTTTGATTGTACCCATTCTAATACATGTGGTTTTGCAGTGTCTTGGACATAAAGTGCAGTCATGTGGAACCTATTTTTGTATCTGCAGCAGCATCTGGAGGGTATTTATAAAATTTTATATCATTTTTTGGTTGACATATTGATTTTTTTGTTTGGTCATTTGATATTCTATTTTAACAGTATTTTACTCCAATTTAGTTTCGATATGTACATTTACTGGGTTGTTCATACTGAAATTGCTGTTCATACTGAATTATGAAACTGCCTATGGGTTGTTCATACTGAATTACTAAAATTACTGTTCTGTTTGCTGTTCATACTGAGATTATTGTTCTGTTTGTTGTTATCTGATAATATCCGAAAAATTGATCTGAAACTGCTTCTGGTTTATTATTATTATTAGTTATTTTGAAAAAATAAAAAATTAATTTTGAACTGATTTAGTATGATTTAGTATGATTTATTACTTTTGTTTCCAATTCTATATATATATGGAGAATTGGTTTGTTATCAGCAGGATAAAGTAGCACAATTACAGAAACATATGCAAGACAATTCTATATATATGAATGCATGGCTCAATGTGGTTCAGTCAATTCAAATTTCTTTTGCACTCATTCCACTTCTTACATTGGTGTCCAAAGAAGAGGTCATGGGTACTTTTAGAATAGGCCTATTGTAGAGAAAAGCTTTGTTTGCATTCTAACTTTTGTAGAATTGATTTTGATGTATACTAATAATGTTTGGTAATTCGTCTAAGAGTGATTTCTTCCTTCCAAAAAATAAATGAATCGAAATATATCATGTTATGACTTTGTGAAGTAGTATAGTAGTATTTTTTTGAATTGATTAAAAAAACCGAACAAACCGAACCAAACCAAACCGATTTTAATTGGTTTGGTTTGGTTCGAATGGCTTCGATAAAAAAACCGAACCAAACCGAACCGCAGTTTAATTAGACAATCGGATCGGATGACTTTTCACTCAAAAACCGAACCAAACCGCACCGCGAACACCCCTAGGTGCCCACTCATCAAGAATATAAACCAATGCTCTAGCCAATTGGGCAGTAAATGTAACACTTGTTTTAAAGATGTACTATTTTTATGGATAAAATAAAAAATTTTGAAAACTAATGTTTTAAAAAAAATTACAAGAAAAACATGAAAACATAGAGCAAGAAAAATCACAGATCAAACAAGAAAAATTGACAAGAACAATTTGAAGATCAAGGAAGAGCAAAGAACACTAATACGAAAATTTTAAAGAAAAATATAAAATATGCAATTGACACCAAACTTAGAACAAGACACTAAACTCACGAAAAAAATTAAAAATTGATAAAGAAAAATAATATTTTTGAAAAATTTTTATAAAGGGATAATAAAAGATGCAATTCTAGTAAAAAAAAAAGGATAAATTCTTCCTAATCTAAGCAACAAAATAAACCTTTAGTTGTTTAAACTCGAACAATCCCCGGCAACGGCGCCAAAAACTTGGTGCACGAAATTGTGTATGCCAATATTAATGGACTATTTAACACAGCTTCGTACCACTAACCAGCAAGTGCACTGGGTCGTCCAAGTAATACCTTACGTGAGTAAGGGTTGATCCCACGAAGATTATTGGTTTGAAGCAAGCTATGTTTATTTTATTATTCTTAGTCAGGATATTAATTAAAATTATCAGTTGGAATTATTAGAAAAATAAAAGAGTGTGAAATAGTTACTTGTTGTGCAGTAATGGAGAATATGTTGGAGTTTTTGGAGATGCTTTGTCCTCTGAATCCCTGCAACATAATGCTTACTCACTTTTATAAATGCAAGGCTCCTTCCATGGCAAGCTGTATGTAGGGAATCACCATTGTCAGTGGCTACCTCCCATCCTCTCAGTGAAAACGGTCCAGATGCTCTGTCACAGCACGGCTAATCAGCTGTTGGTTCTCGATCATGTTGGAATAGGATCCATTGATCCTTTTGCGTTTGTCATCACGCCCAGCAATCGCGAGTTTGAAGCTCGTCACAACCATTCAATCCTTGAATCCTACTCGGAATACCACAGACAAGGTTTAGACTTTCCGGATCCTCAAGAGTGGCCGCCATCAGTTCTAGCTTATACCACGAAGATTCTGATTAAGGAAACTAAGAGATACTCATTCAATCTGATGCAGAACGGAGGTATTTGTCAGGCACACGTTCATGGATTGAGGAAGGTGATGAGTGTCACGGATCATCACCTTCTCCATAATTAAGCGCAAATGAATATCTTAGATAGGAACACGCATGTTTGAAAGGAGAAACAGAAACAATTGCATTAATTCATTGAGACGCTGCAGAGCTCCTCACCCCCAACAATGGAGTTTAGAGACTCATGCCGTCAAAGTGTATAAAATTCAAATTTGAAAATGTCATGAGGTACAAGATAAGTCTCTAAAAGTTGTTTAAATAGTAAACTAGTAACTTAGGTTTACAGAACATGAATAAACTAAGATAATTGGTGCAGAAATCCACTTCTGGGTCCCACTTGGTGTGTGCTGGGGTTGAGACTAAAGCTATCCACGAGCTGAGGCTTTTCTTGGAGTTGAACTCCAAGTTATAACGTGTTTTGGGCGTTCAACTCCGGATCATGACGTGTTTCTGGCGTTTAACTCCAGACAGCAGCATGTACTTTGCGTTCAATGCCAAGTTACGTCGTCTATCTTTGCGCAAAGTATGGACTATTATATATTGCTGGAAAGCCCTGGATGTCTACTTTCCAACGCCGTTGAGAGCGCGCCAATTGGACTCCTGTAGCTCCAGAAAATCCATTTCGAGTGCAGGGAGGTCAGGATCCAACAACATCAGTAGTCCTTTTTCAGCCTAACTCATATTTTTGCTCAGCTCCCTCAATTTCAGCCAGAAAATACCTGAAATCACAGAAAAACACACAAACTCATAGTAAAGTCCAGAAATATGATTTTTGCCTAAAAACTAATAATATTCTACTAAAAACCAATTAAAACATACTAAAATCTACATGAAATTACCCCAAAAAGCGTATAAAATATCCGCTCATCAAATACAAAGGACTTGGTTTATGATATGTCAGTATTAATACATGGGAGAGATTAAGAGAAACTTATTGAAAACTCTTGTTATGGATTCATAAAGTCTACTATGGCTGATGGTGTAAAAGATGACCAATTGTATTACCATGATGATTCAGATCCTTTAAATTTAAAGTAATCATGAACATGATAACAAAACAAACTACGTCTCTTTCTTGATATATGTCTTTAGATTTAGAGGCATCTTGATTGATATAAAATTCTGAAACTTCTCTATCTATAAACCATGAATAATTTTGAGTTCGATTTAAGATGAGATATTTGTTATTGGAAATTTGGTAATTCTTGATAGCTTTGCTCAAATAATGAGTTCATTATGATTCTATATGTTGATGTATTCTCATTGATCTTTTGGATCAGAATGAGTATTCTTTTACTGCTTTTGGGAAGGAAAGGAAAGAAAAGAAAGCTAGAGTGTGTTCTATAAGTTAACAAACTATATATGCTGACTTTGTAGCATGTATTGCTAAAAGCAGGCTACTAAAGCTTTTAGTGGAGATAACTATCTTATTGGGACATCTACTGAACTCAAATATGCTCTTTCAGAATTCTTCTCAACTTGGAAATCAGCAGTTATCAATGTTATTATTGATTTCCATGCTGGTTCAAAGAGTGGGAGGCGGCAACACAAAAACTAATTTCTACATTATTTGTATTACACTAAAATTACGTTTTCTATTGTTTTCATTTTTAGATTTCAAATTTCAATAACACAAATTCCCTAGTTTTGTGGTTTTCTATAGTGTACCATGATATGATAAAGACACAAACTATATTCCATGAATCCACACAAATATAAAATGTTACATGATCATAATGAATACTTGAATGATGGAAACTGAATTTTATATATACTTATTACTACTATTTCTGTTTTATTTTATCCATTCTTTTTTTTAGGTTCTTAAGATAAGGTATTTTTAAAGTCATAAAAAAAAGAGAAGGTATTTTTGGTACAATTTGTATATAAATAAGCAAAAGAATGATAGTGATAAAATAAAATGGATTATAAGAATATTTTTCATGTCTTAGAATCATTGAATAGGGATTATAAGAATATCTTTCATTGGATTTTTATAGTTTTATCGAAATTTTCAATTAAGTCCCTATATTTTTTTTCTTTTCAATTAGGTCCCTAAGGTATAAAAGTAATTTCATAATTCACTAACATTTTTTTTGACGTTTAACGTTAATAGGGACTAAATTGAAAAAAAAATTAACGTATAGGAACCCAATTAAAAAAAAAAGTATAAAGACCTAATTAAAAATTTTGTAAAATTATAAAAACCAACAGAGTAATTAAACCTTTTATAAATTATTAATAATTAACAGGTTTCATAAAATAACATAGCATAGTACTAGTGGTGCTATTATAAAGAAAAAATGAACTCAAATGTAAAGAAGGCATCAATCATCAATGTAATGTGCAAAACTGAAAGTTAGTCAAATATAAATAACTGAGTGACAACGAGTGCACTAGCTAGTTGAGGATTGGAAGTTGGTCTAATAACTGCAATAAGCAAAGTGCAATAATAAGGTAAGTGTATGTATACGTAGGTATGTGTATTTAGGTTAGTAGGTTAGATATATATATATATATATATATATATATATATATATATATATTCTCCCCACACTATGCTATTATAGATTAATTTAATTTATGAGAGGAATTAAATTATGATGCAGACCCACTAAAGATTCAAATAGGAACGTACATATATAGTTACCAAAAATTTTGTCAAAATGCTAAATGGTGTTAACCATATTATATTTGAGGTATACATCTATTCACTATGTAAATATCAAGTAGTTTGGTGGGGAACAATCTTTAGAGAAAAATAATTAATTATTTAATTTCCACAAAATGTAATAAGAATAGGTACACATGCATATATCTAGTAGTAAGGCTATAACATATTAATGATTTTGAATATTACGGGATAAGATAACATTTTATTCAGGTCTAAAAAATGTGACATTTTATAATTAATATTGTGTTCATTTTAATGATGTTTTCAAACTTATACACTTTGAATAATGTTTTCAAATTAATTATAACATATATGTATTTTTATTTTTTGTAGAAAGAGATGTAGAGGAAGTGTGTTACAGTGACAGTAGAGTTATAGATTTCAAGGGAGCAAGAATTAAAGGCGTGGTTATGGGGGAGATAGAGAATGGTCAATTAACTAGGTACTCCACAAATGGCAGGGGATGCTGTAGGAATAAGACCCTGTTTCAGCTCTATTTTTGAATACAACACAGGACTTCATACTTGAAACTTGCAACTACTCTAGTCTATTAGGTAGTGTTTGTTTTGAGATATTAGGACAGAGACTGAGAGACTGAGACACAGTATCATATTTGTTGGCTCAGAGACGGGTACTAAAATTTTTGTCTCTGTTCTTAAAATTTTAGTATTTCAGTACTTCCAAAAAGTAGGGACACAAAGGACTGAAATTTTTAGAGACGGAGACTAAAATTTTAATAACATTTTATACCTAAAATACCCTCCTTTCAATTAATTAATTTCAATTTTATTCTTTTTGCAAATTAAATTAGAGTTTTTCTTGTTTCAATTTATGTCTCTCACTTTGTACCAAATAGAATACTGAAATTTATTTCGGTCTCTGTCTTTTAATTTCTGTTTCTCAATCTCAGTCTTTTAGTCTCTGTCTCTTTATCAAACGCTACTCAGAGTAGTCCATCCCTTTAAATTTTCTTTATGTGTATAAAAATAATAATAATGCTTCTTTATCATATTTGTACGCAGTTAGTATATTTGTGGTGTGTTAGGACCACCCTAGTATTAATCATCATATGGTAGGTTACTGCTAACAAATACGGAAGGCATGCATAGCTAAAATTTTTATTCTTAGGAAATAAAGAAAGAAAACGTAGACATAAAGAAACCAACATACATGGTCTCAGTCAAATTAAAGAAGCATACATAAACCTGGAATAGGGGTGTAGGAGACCATTATTTAATAAACTTTTATGTATATTTATAGTAAATTTATTTGTTAGGAATATAAGTTTTTGATGGAGTAATATTTATTAATATTGAATATAGGTTTAGATGCTCTTTAAATTTGAGTTGTTAGGTTTATATTAAATTATCTTAATGTTTATTTTTACTGAAATGATTAATAACATCTTGTGTTTATATATAGGCTAATAATGCCGAAAGTGAGCCAACGACTCCTTTTGATGTTAGGTGATAGTAACGGACATCCAAGAACAAATATTTAAAACTTTTATGTAATTAGATAATATTAAAATATTGAAGTTGTTGTTTTATTTTACTTTTTAAAAAAAATAATAATAATTACGTAGAACAATACCATATGTAATTATGTTTGAAATTATATCTTCTCCAACAATTTCTCCACTCAGACTAACACCATCCCAACAAATTCGGATTATAACAACTATAGACCCGTCAAACTTGCAACAGGGATACAAATAACAAACCTAATCCAAATAACAACTACTCGAATAACTCAGTATATATACGGGTGAACTACTAATCTAAAGGTATGCAATTCGCTTTGATTCTACTCTAAACTTTCTTACACTTATATTCACTTGAGCATTGGAGTCTCTTTGCAGGTACCCAACGCCGCCTCCTCACACGACGTTCCACCCCATCACACCAAGAAAAACTAGTTCAAGTTCAAGTGCCAACAAAACGAGCTATACCTCGGAATTCACTCTCACACAGGAACAAGAATATATTTTTTATATATAGAATTATGTCTTATGTTAAAAAATTGTGTTATAAAAGATTTAGTTTTTAAATTGTGATATTAAAAAATAAATTTTTAATTTGAGAGTATTAAACAAATAAGATTAATGAATGATTTGAAATTAAAAATAAATAAATAATTACAAGATTTGTGGAGGATTGCAAATCTCGTAAAATAATTAATTTTTGTTAAATTAAAAAATCAATTTATGAGGATTTTAAACTATTACAAAAGTCTAATATGAAACCTCTACTAAATACATACAAAACTTTTACAAAAAATTTTGTAACACCTCAAATTATGGGAGTTTTAGAAATTCTCTATAAATTATTTGGTGGGGGTTATAAACTTTTACCAATAAAAAAAAAATTGTCATAAATAAACAATTTTTGTAATGTATTCTAAGAATGAATAATTTTTTTTATTGGATCTAAATTTTTTGGTAATATTATGTAATATGTTAAAATTAATCTTATTTATTTAAATTAAAAAATTAATAACTAAACGTAATAAATATATAAAAAAATTATATATAAATATATTTTAAGATAAATTCTAGCCTGGGCAGGGCAAAATTATGTTACCCATGAACCTGGTACGGTGTGTCACATTGTATATGAAAGAAATTTGTCCCGTAGATAAGTGGATTATTAAAGAAAGTGAATTCTCTTAATTGTTAAAAAAAATTAAGAATATAAAATATGAGTTTTAATTTTTTATTTTTTTTGTATATTTATTTTTAGTTTTACTTATAAAATTAATGGTAAAAGATTATACTTTATTTTTTCAGTTATTAAAAAAAAATTAAGAGGATACGTTTCTATTACTAAATGATGTGCCGGCAAAGTGTTTATTCCAATTTTACTGGCAGAATAGAGAATCGGTCTCTCAGCATATTCTATCTACGTATGTGGTAGAATATATAAATGTTTAAAAAAATAGGGGTCAACGTGGGAATTTTTTTTAGAATGTTCATTTAATTTTTATTTGGGCCGAATGTGATTTCATTTATCTTTTGTTGTTTGACAATTTTGAGTGGTTCGAAGTCCATATTGTTTTGTGGCAATAAAAACTTCATCTAAGTAACAATAATTTCAAGACCGAAAAAAAAAAGTAACAACAACTTCAAAATTTATTGCAAAGAATCAAGTCCAAAAAAAAAATTTATTTAAAAGAATATCCAATAAATAGATATACGAGTTATACCTCAATTTTACGTTCTCGGAGTATCACGGATTCAATAAGCGGTGCTTAGTGCTTTGTTTTAAGTCTAAAATGGCTTCTATGGGTGCCCAGAGAGCTGCACACCTTGAGATGGTTGGATCTGAATGGATGCTTGGCTGCTGAACTTCCACTTTCTCGCCATTAACGAAGATGCGTCTCATTTTCGGTGCTGAGAGATAGGGCTTTCATTTCGTCTGTGCATCCAATTTCATTAAATTGGTCATTATTTTGAAATCCAACACATTGTTTGGTCCAACAATGTCCTTTTTTTTGGTGAAATCTGGGCCTTTTCCCCTTCCATGGCCCAACTCCACTTCTTTGGAAAAAAACTCAATAAGGAGTGAAATACAAAATCAGAGAGTTGGTTGTCCCTAAAACAAAATTACAAATAGGTGATTTATATGTAAAGAGCTAAATATGTATAGATTTACAGATATTCTATGTGATGCAATGAAAAACGTACACGTGTCTCGAATCATGTCCAGTATTGAGACATAGATGTCAGAGCCAACAGTTTCGTTGCAGGGCTTGCCGACATAGGCTCGCATGGTTTAGTTGAGCCTTTTAGAGTTTTTTTTTTTTTCGGTCGGTGGATTGGACAATCCCCAATTCTAGGTACCTCAATAGATTGGACAACTCCCAATCCTAAGTACACAACACACCCACACACTCCTCACATATTTATCACATATTTTCCTCAATTGCATCCTCTAGGGTTTGAATCCTAGACTTTGAGGTGGGAAGAGGGGAGAAATGCCACTAGAGCCAAGGCTCATTGGCAGCCTTTCAGAGTTTATGATAACGGAGGAGGATACTCTTATGGATTAGTTCAAGAAATTTTGCATGGGCCTTCACCATTTTTTTCATGGGTTTTTTAATTGGATTGATTGTATGCTGAAGTTATGTAAAAAAATAAGTTAATGTAGATATTTATGTCTAAAAAAACGAGGTTAATGCTTATCTAAGAAGGTAGGAAATCATCCAAGAGGATAGCAAATGTCACCCATGGGCAAAATAAAAATAAAATAAAATAAAAAAACGAAATGACCACCCGAAAAATAAATAGAAGAATAAAGGAAATGCTTCTGGATTCTTTTCACCTTTTTTTATGTAAAATGATTAAGTTAATATATGATTAATTTAATATTTATTTTACATCATATTCTTCTGGTGATCGATGGTGAAGAATCGATCATGTTGAACTCTTTCAATTTTCAAAACATGGATAAAAGTGTTAAGACAATAATAGCTAAGTTTCTGTGAGTTGTCACTACACCATGAAATTGTGATTGTGATTGTAATCATTCTAGTCTTCTCTACACAAACAAAATAATCCAGAGTTCACTTTAAAAACTACTTTACCTAATTGCCAATTTTGACATGAAACTATAATTTAAAAAAAAAATCCTATGCAAAATAGTAAAACACATATTAAAGCTATCAATATTACATGGATATGTGTCACTTAACTTGCTAATTAGACTTTAAAAAATTGTACATGTCAAATGGAGTATAAGATAATTGACTCTAGTTGATGATTTGAGATAATGAAATCTTGTAATGAGTACTCATTAATTAAAATTTAATGAAATTTTTTTTATTTTTTAGTAGTTTACATACATTGAGAATGTCCGATAAAAATACTGATAAATAAAAATATCGATAAAAAAGTAAAAAATTGATTGTAAAATTATTTTTTAATCTTTTAATTTTGGAGATTGAGTTTAGAATTTAAATTAAAAATTAGAATTTAAAGTTTAATATTTAAACTTTATAATAACAATATAATTAAAAAAATTGATTGATATTTATTAAAAATTATTAATTTTTTAATTGAACTCAGAAAAAAAATATAACAATAATATATCCCAAACTGTTAATATTATATATTTTAGGTTGTTATTAAGCCTGACTTTATCTTAAACTTATTAAAAGACATGACGATTTTTTAAAAGTTACTTATATGTAATATGTCAAATTTATTTAATGTTTGCAAGTATTCAAAATGGAAAATACTATTTATATACTAAAATCAACCACTAAATTCAATCACCAATGTATTTATGTATAAATACATGTATGGTATTTATACTCTGACCCAACACTATGGCTCAGATCCAAATAAGCTAAAGGGGCCCAATTCAAAGATTAGCCTTTGTTATCAGCCAACCTCTACGGAAGAGATCGGATTCAACACAAACTCCACCTCAAAGAAGTCGGGTTTGAAGGATAGCTGGCAGATAACGCTTATTCAAATAAGTAACTGGCCCTAAAATCTCTCAACCTACTTCCAGGAGTCATATCTCAACTACCCCAAGATAAAGAAACGGTTATCCACCTTAAAAGGTGAAACTACTCCAACGGTGGTTATTGGTTCACCACTATAAATACACTAACACCCCTCAGATATCTCTAAGTTCCAATATTTTCTAAACCTACTAAAACCCTTTGCTGACTTAGGCATTAGAATGTCTTTGCAGGTACCACCCTCCGTTCCTCCATACACACAAGTCGGACGACGGTTTCCAGACACAAACTAAGTCGGAGACCACCTCCAGACGTTTGGGCTAACCTTACAAGTCCAGCCCATTAATCTCTGGTTACCCATCGTAACATATGGTTTAATTTATTTTTAATGTATATTTGTATTCCAATATGTATTTTATACTGGTGGCTGACTTTGGTGACTGATTTTAGTTTATACGTAGCATAATTCATTTAAAATATACAAAAATATTTATAATAAATTTAAAATATTTATTTATATTTTAACAAACACAGACAAGCCAATAAGACTTATCAATGAGTCTGAATTCGGCCTATTAACATATTAAATTTTTATAATAGCATGAGTTTAGGTCTATTTTACAGCAGGTCAAGTTAGATTAGGCCAAATACAAATCAGATTATAGGCCTATAATAGACTAACAGCCTGCTTGATCTATTTTTACCTTTAATTGTTCTTCTTACTTAAATTTGATTTTTTTTTTTTCGTTTAACTTTATAGAATAATTGGTTTTTTTTTTAATAATTGTTATAGTCCATCACATTCATCAAGTTCTATCTCTAATTGTATTTGTTGATCTGTGTATATTTATCAAATATTTACTTGTACCTAAATATTTTAATGAATTTTAATATATATTATAATTTTTTTATTTTCTGACATTTTTCTTGCAACCTTTATATAATTTTGCTGTGTTTTTATTTTGTTTCAATCAAATTTTAATATTTTGATCCTGAAAAAAAGATCAACCTCTTTTTCCATTAAAAAAAATGAATGCTAACCTATATAAAATTATTTGAGGTGTTTTATTTAATTTTTTATACTAATTTCAATTTTTTATTCATTCTAATAAACTATATTTAGTATTTTTATTTTGCAGATTTTTGTAAGTTTTTCATTCCTTTCATAAAAAAGTAATAATAATATTTTTTTATATATCACATTCTTTTATTCTTTTTATATTTTCATTATCCTTAATATTTTGCATATAATTTATAAAATATTTATTTTTTACTTTATTATATATAATTTTTTTTGTAAATTAAGTTTAGAGTTAAATTTTAGGTGCTATTATACATGATTAAAACTTATATATTTTTATTCTTCATTGTTCATGTTGTTGACTATTGCTTATATGAATAATTTAAAAAAAAATGGTGATATCAAAAGGGAATTTATGTGGTGTAGTAGTCTAAATTTTTAATAAATTGAATTGTATAGTTAATACCTAAATTTTAGATACTTGGATATTTTATTATTCCAAGTCATTGTAGGAAATAAAAAATTATATTATTATACTCAACAAAAAATGAACTTTCATTTATTTTTTTAAATAATTATTCAATAATATTTTAAAAATTATTAAATTATACAGTTCTAAAATAATGAATTAATATGAATATAACATATTTTTTGTTCCTCTCTATTAGATTTATCTAAATTATTATTTTTCAATAATACATCGATGTTTCTTATTATTCAAATTAATAATAATAATAATAATAATAATACATATTTTTTTATTAATAAAAATAGCGTAATAAATTGTATAATGTCTTTTGAACCACTAATTTAAAAGACAACTCTCTTCTGATTTTCAAACTATTTGCCATTCAAGTGTTTTTTTTTCTTTTTGCTCACGATGCTATTGACATCGACATCGATGATAGCTTCTTCACAACTCACTTATTTAGGGTCTTTGCATCTAATACAACATGATTTTGAATTTTTTTTTAAATTTTCACTATATTGTATAACAAAACAAAATAGTCAACTAAATTCACTTTAAATCCATATGCAACTGGCCTACAAAAGTCGAAATAATGATTGGATTCACGGTAAAAAAAATGGAGTCCAATACTTCATGATTCCATTTGAGTTTAAGCATTCCATTGAACGTTAAGCCAAGCCAATTTATAGTGTTGCGCCTTTGAATCTGTGCCCCAATTCACCGATAACTCACCCACTTGTATCATGATGATGTCAAAAAAAGAATATATGTAAATCTGTCTCTGTACCGTAGAACGATCCTTTTTATAGATATAAGTGAAATTGCAATTCGACTGGGTGGCAACTTGGAAGTTGAAGGAGGCAAGTTACTTACAAGTTACAACAATATTATTATTTAATGTAATGAGGGGAGAGGAGAGAAAAGACGATTTTGCAGTTTGATTTAAAAATAGGAGCTACTACGATAAAGTTGTTATTTTTATCTTTTTGTAAAAATGTTTTTTATTTTGTGGTTGTTATTGATTTAAAAACGTATCACTAAAAATGTTGCTTAAAGAGAAAGTGTTACCCTTAATCGTTAATTTGGCTCTGATACCGATTTTTTAATTTCGACTTTTCTTTTAATTATTCTTTCGAAATTTCTACTAGCTCTTCATATTTTGCTTCGAATAAATTTATAATTTGTATAGATTCAATTGGTGGTGCTCTATTCAAAGGATTTTGATAAAAATAATTTGTAACTTCATAATCTGAAGTATTAATAATTTGGGATAAGTATTATTTTAGTCCCTCACGTTGAGGGTCGAAATCGAACCCGTTCCCAATCTAATTTTCGATTTAGAATCGTCCTTAATGTTTTTTTTTTTATTAAAATCGTCCTTTTTAATTTTTATTCCTAAACTACCCTTCTTTTTTAATAAAATTTAAAAAATTAAAAAAAATAAAACACGGTCTCCCCCTCCCCCACCCTCCGGTCTCTCCCTCCCCCACCCTCCGGTCTCTCCTTCCCCCCTCCCCCACCCCTCCGGTCTCCCCTTTCCCCCCACCATCCACCCCCACCCCACCCCCGGTCTCCCCCTCCCCGTCTCCCCTTCCCGCCACCCCCACCCCCGATCTCCCCTTCCCCCCTCCCCCACCCTCCGGTCTCCCCTTCCCCCACCATCCACCACCACCTTTACCTCCACCACCAAGAAAAACATCAATCAAATCAACATCATCATCATCATCAACACCCACTGCCACTCCACCACCACCAACGCCGCCGCCGTCCCCCTCCCCGCTTTCCCCTTTCCCCTTCCCCCTCCCCCTCCCCTCCCCTTCCCCCCACCCCCATCCCACCCTCCCCTCACTGCCTCCCCCTTCCCCCCACCCAGCGTCCCCACCCGTCCCCTCCACCCCCCTCCCCGTCTGCCCTTCCCCCACCTCCACCTTCACCTCCACCTCCACCTCCACCTCCACACAGAGAAGCAGAAACAGAAAATCAACAAATCATAAACAGAAAGCAACAATTCAGAAATCAACAGCAAACAATTCAGTCATCAATTAACAAACTTCTTCCATCAACAGCAAACAATTCAGAAATCAAGAAATTCAGAAATCAAGAAAACCAACAACTCAAAACCAACAATGATTCAACAAATCAAGAAGCAGAAGAAGCAGAAGACGAAGCAGCAAAGCAAGAAGCAGAGGCGGCGAGCAGCAGCGGCGAGGCGGCGACCAGCAGTGGAGCGGAAGCCGACGACGACGAGGAGGTCACGGCGGCGACCTCCCTGTTTCTCCCCCCTTCTTTCTCTCTCCACCCCCGGTAGCGTGGTAAGGACGACGGCGGCAGCGCGGCGAGGACGCGGTGGTGATGAAGACGCGGCGGCTCCAAGCCCGTGACCCCCTCACTTGCGATCCATCTCTCTTCGTGGTTCTGCTCACGATGGCACGACGCAAACGGCGCGATGGCGGCGGCGACTGAAGCACGAACGGCGGTGACAGGGTCTGACGGCAACAACGTGAGCAGCAGCGAGCTGCTCCCTCCCCGGCGCCATCCCCCTCCCCCGTTCCCTTCCCTTCCCCTCCCCTCCCCTGCCCCTGCACCTTCGTATACCCCCCCATCCACGCGTTTTCTTCCCCCTCCCCTCCCCAAACACGTATTTTTTTTAATTTAATATATTTTATTATTAAAATAGGAATACGGGTAGTTTAGGAATTAAATTAAAAATTTTAACAAAAAGGACGATTTTAATACAAAAAAATACGTTAAGGATGATTTTAAATCCAAAATTAGAAGAGGGACGATTTCGATTCCAACTCTTAACGTAAGGGACCAAAACAATACTTATCCCTAATAATTTCTATAATTTCTCTTGTATTTGTTATATGATTATTTATTATTAGTCCTTGATGTATATTTTATAATTATGATTTCATATTTATAATTTTTTAATTCTGTTCTAATTTCTATCATAATTATAATATTCTTTTTTACATGGATTATTATATATGAAATCTTTTATCTGTTTATCTTTTTCTTTAATATAATTTCTTAAATCCTCAAGAACTTCTTTTATTTCTACACTTTCTCTTATTTCTAAATATCTTTCTAATTTTTCAATTTCATTCTCCATCTTTTCTTTCAACAGCTTTAATTCTTTTAAATCGTAATATGATTTTCTAGACATTTATAAATTTTCTAAATTTAATTCCAACTTGTTCATAATTATTCTTATTTCTATCTTTTTTATTATAAGATCATCAATTTCGTTCTGAAGATTATTTAATTCTTTTTTATACTCCTCTATTTTATTTTTTAATTTTTTTCTTTTTCTTTTTATTTTATTTTCTGGTTTTTCAATCTTTTTATGCTTCATAAATTAGGTAATCTTATTATAATTCCTAAAAATAGTTTTGTTTAACATTATTTATTTTAGAATATCTGCAAACTCTATCGTCGATTCATGACTATTTTTTAGAGATTCTAATAATTTTTCTAGCTCTTTAACTTCCTTTTTCAGCTTGTTATAGATTATTTTTAGAGCTTCAAATACTCTTTGATTTATTTCAGAAAACTGCAAATAATTCAAACAATTCTCTCTTTCAAAGAGCTCTTGTTTCTTATCTTGATAAGTTACATATATTTCTTCCTTATCTATTGTCATATTTTAATATTTAGGATTTCATTTAATTTTTTGACCTTTTTTGTTAATTCTTTTATTTCAGAGTTTTCTTCTTTAATTTTTAATTTAGATAAACTTAAAGGACTATTGACTTTAGATTCTCATATTTGAAAATTTGATGAAAACGATCTTCTTGATGGTTCTTTTAAAAATAGAACTGGATTTTCAATAGCTTTATATTTTGGTATTTCTGTTTTTACAATTTTCTAAAATAATTCATCGACATAAATTTTTCTCTGTTTTTAAATATTATACTATGATGGCTATTTGTTAAAGCATAATTTATTGCATATGTAATTGAAAATGGTTCATCATCTTGTTCCATTAAACTTTTTCTATGAAATTTATAAGCTAAACTTATAGATCTTCCAATATTTTCAGTTGATAAAGGTATAGCATATCCAAGATGGCATTAAATTTAACATTTACATTTGCCAAATTTTCATGAACAATTTCAATTATTTGATATATTAGGTCATCAGTAATTCTTTTGTCACAGATTGCTAAATTTATTGGTGAATTAATTCCTTTCATATATGTAGATTTGATTAAGACTTGTATGGTACTAATATGAATTCATCCAATTTTAGATCTTTTTTATTGATTCTTAATTTTCTCAATCTGTTTACTCATTTCTTCATCATTTATCAAAGCTATTTCACGTTCTCCATTAGCAGATTTTATTTTTACAGGGGCTTCAAGTTGAATTTTTTCATAGTATATTATATTTTTTCTATTAAAAACTTCTTTTAAGAGATTTTGTTTATTAAAATTTTCATTTGATTTGAGATTTAGTTCTATTTTTAGAACAACCTGTTTTTCATTATCTAATAAAGCAGTTAATCTATAATAATCAAATTCTTTCGTTAATTCTAAACTTTCTAAATAATTCATAACTAAGAGACTAGGACAAAGATGTACTTTTCTGAAAAAAAACTTCCTTTATTTAGTATATTTTACATAAGGTGTTTTTATCTCTAGATGGGAGATTGTAGATATTAACTCCAGATGGAAGTCTAAAACTATTTTTTTCTAAGAGAATTCTTTGTCAGACTACATAATCACCTCGGCAACTTCCTCCTTGCTCTCCTAGCATATGAGTACTCTTAGCCTTCTGCTTTCTGTTTTCTGATACCTTCTACAATTGCCTAAGCAATCTATTTATAATGGTTGGGTCTGATGGACAATTTTCATCCTTACCCTTCTTATGACGTCATTGCTTACGTCATTGTTTACTATCTTGCACCAGCTACATTATTGGTGCTTTATGACCTAAGCGCTTACATCATTATACAATAATGTTGAGGGATGCTTCAGATGCACTATCCTCCTTTTTTATCATGTGGCTGGATCCTATTTCATTATTGCTTTCTTCATATATTTTCGAGGCGCATAGCTGGTACCTGTGGTCTTCTCTGTCTTTTATCAAATAGCAGAGATTCCTTCTTATCCATTCAGGGAGCTTTTCTAGAAGTTCAGATAAATTGTAGAATGCTGATTCAAATTCTACCAAGAGTCTCATTTCTCTTTCTTCAATTTCATTTCTTTTACTGGACACAAGCAGAGTATTTCTACTTTAATTTTATAATTAATTTTTGTGCGAGATTCCTTCGTTATTTTTTGAGTTCTTTCAAAGACCCTTGCTAATGTGCTGGCTACTCTTCCTTCATGACTGTAAATTGTTAAATCTTGAATTTGATCAATTGGTTGAAAATTTTCTGAAAAAACGGACATGAATATTACTTGGTATGCTGGAACCAAGCATTCTTCTTCTTCATTAAAAATAGGTTGACTATTTGTAAATTTTAGGGATACATCTCTTGGATTTATATTGTCAATCATATTTTTAAATCTCTTTACTGCATCAACGAATTCTGCAGGAAACTCACTAATAATTTTTAGATCATTAAAAATTAAAATTGTATCAATTAATCCATACTGAAAAAACTGATAAGTGTCAGATGGAAAAGCATCTGGAAAAATAACCAGCTTTGTTAGCTGTTCTTTGACAATAGGATAATATCCCAAAATTGTCCTTTTTTTCAGTCCAATTCAGGATTATATTAAAGTTTTCTTTGAGATTTAATCTACAGACCATTTTCTTTTCCTTGATTTCAGCCCTTGTAGGAATGTTTCTCATTATTCCTGTTTTCTGGGCTTGAATTGGAGCTTTATCTGCTCTCCTTAGGGTTTGCTCTGGGTGAAGAGCTTCATATTTTCTGAAGGATTCCTTTGCCTCTTCCAACGTTAAAAATTCTCCTTTATGAATTATCTTTGATTGATGTGTGAATGGTGCTGCTTTTTTCCAGGCATCATATACTCCTTTTATGGGACCATTATAAATTACATAATATTTTTTTATATATCTTGGGTGAATTTTTTAATAATTTCAGCAATTATTTTATTTTCTGAAATTTTTTCTCCTCCTAGTTTGTCCATCATGCTTAGCTGGCTGAAATCAACACAACAAGCAAAACCATCAGAGTTTAGCCAGCTAAGCATGATAGACAAATTAGGAGGAGAAAAAATTTTAAAAAATAAAATAATTGCTGAAATTATTAAAAAATTCACCCAAGATATATAAAAAATATGATGTAATTTATAATGGCCCCATGAAAGGAGTATATGATGCCTGGAAAAAAGCAGCACCATTCACACATCAATCAAAGATAATTCATAAAGGAGGATTTTTAACGTTGGAAGAGGCAAAGAAATCCTTCAGGAAATATGAAGCTCTTCACCCAGAGCAAACCCTAAGGAGAGCAGATAAAGCTCCAATTTAAGCCCAGAGAACAAGAATAATGAGAAACATTCCTACAAGGGCTGAAATCAAAGAAAAGAAAAGGGTCTGTAGATCAAATCTCAGAGAAATTTTTAATATAATCCTGAATTAGATTGAAGAAAAAAGAGCAATTTTGGGATATTATCCTATTGCCAAAGAACAGCTAACAAAGCTTATTATTTTTCAAGATGTTTCCCCATCTGATACTTATCAGTTATCCCAGTATGGATTAATTGATACAATTTTAATTTTTAATGATCTAAAAATTATTAGTGAGTTTCCTGCAGAATTCGTTGATGCAGTAAAGAGATTTAAAAATATGATTGACAATGTAAATCCAAGGGATGTATCCCTAAAATTTATAAATAGTCAACCTATTTTTAATGAAGAAGAAAAATGCTTGGTTCCAACATACCAAGTAATATTCATGTCCGTTTTTTCAGAAAATTTTCAACCAATTGATCAAGTTCAAGATTTAACAATTTACAATCATGAAGAAAGACTAGCCAGCACATTAGCAAGGGTCTTTGAAAGAACTCAAAAAATAATGAAGAAATCTCGCACAAAAATTAATTATAAAAGTAGAAATACACTGCTTGTGTCCAGTAAAAAAATGAAATTGAAAAAAGAGAAATGAGACTTTTGGCGAAATTTGAATCAGCATTCTATAATTTATCTGGACTTCTAGAACAGCTAACAAAGCTTATTATTTTTCAAGATGCTTTCCCATCTGATACTTAGCAGTTATCCCAGTATGGATTAATTGATACAATTTTAATTTTTAATGATCTAAAAATTATTAGTGAGTTTCCTGCAGGATTCGTTGATGCAGTAAAGAGATTTAAAAATATGATTGACAATGTAAATCCAAGGGATGTATCCCTAAAATTTATAAATAGTCAACCTATTTTTAATAAAGAAGAAGAATGCTTGGTTCCAGCATACCAAGTAATATTCATGTCCGTTTTTTCAAAAAATTTTCAACCAATTGATCAAGTTCAAGATTTAACAATTTACAATCATGAAGGAAGACTAGCCAACACATTAGCAAGGGTCTTTGAAAGAACTCAAAAAATAACGAAGGAATCTCGCACAAAAATTAATTATAAAAGTAGAAATACACTGCTTGTGTCCAGTAAAAAAAATGAAATTGAAGAAAGAGAAATGAGACTCTTGACAGAATTTGAATCAGCATTCTATAATTTATCTGGACTTTTAGAAAAGCTCCCTGAAGGGATAAGAAGGAACCTCTGCTATTTGATAAAAGACAGAGAAGACCACAGGTGCCAGCTATGCGCCTCAGAAATATCTGAAGAAAGCAATAATGAAATAGGATCCATCCACATGATAAAAGAGGAGGATAGTACATCTGAAGCATCCCTCAACATTATTGCATAATGACGTAAGCGCTTAGGTCATAAAGCACCAATAATATAGTTGGTGCAAGATAGTAAATAATGACGTAAGCAATGATGTCATAAGAAGGGTAAGGATGGGAATTGTCCATCAGATCCAACCATTATAAATAGATTGCTTAGGCAATTGTAGAAGGTATCAGAAAACAGAAAGCAGAAAGCTAAGAGTACTCATATGCTAGGAGAGCAAGGAGGAAGCTGTCGAGGCGATTCTGTAGTCTGACAAAGAATTCTCTTAGAGAAAAATAGTTTTAAACTCTCCTATGGAATTAATATCTACAATCTCTCCTCTGGAGACAAAAATACCTTATGTAAAATATACTAAATAAAGGAAGTTTTTCTCCAGAAATATACATCTTTGTCCTAGTCTCTTAGTTATGAATTATTTAGAAAGTTTAGAATTAACGGAAGAATCTGATTATTATAAATTAACTGCTTTATTAGATAATGAAAAATAGGCTGTTCTAAAAACAGAACTAAATCTCAAATCAAATGAAAATTTTAGTAAACAAAGTCTTTTAAAAGAAGTTTTTAATAGAAAAATATAATATACTATGAAAAAATTCAACTTGAAGCCCCTGTAAAAATAAAATCTGCTAATAGAGAACTTGAAATAGCTTTGATAAATGATAAAAAATGAGTAAACAGATTGAGAAAATTAAGGATCAACAAAAAAGATCTAAAATTGGATGGATTCATATTAGTACCATACAAGTCTTAATCAAATCTACATATATGAAAGGAATTAATTCACCAATAAGTTTAGCAATCTGTAGCAAAAGAATTACTGATGATCAAATAGATCAAATAATTGGAATTGTTCATGAAAATTTGGCAAATGTAAATGTTAAATTTAATGCCCATCTTGGATATGCTATACCTTTATCAACTGAAAATCTTGAAAGATCTATAAGTTTAGCTTATAAATTTCATAGAAAAAGTTTAATGGAACAAGATGATGAACCATTTTCAATTACATATGCAATAAATTATGCTTTAACAAATAGCCATCATAGTATAATATTTAAAAATAGAGAAAGAATTTATGTCAATAAATTATTTCAGAAAATTGTAAAAACAGAAATACCAAAATTTAAAGCTATTGAAAACCCAGTTATATTATTAAAAGAACCATCAAGAAGATTGTTTTCATCAAATTTCCAAATAAGAGAATCTAAAGTCAATAGTCCTTTAAGTTTATCTAAATTAAAAATTAAAGAAGAATACTCTGAAATAAAAGAATTAACAAAAAAGGTCGAAAAATTAAATGAAATCCTAAATATTAAATTATGACAATAGATAAGGAAGAACTATATGTAACTTATCAAGATAAGAAACAAGAGCTCTTTGAAAGAGAGAATCGTTTGAATTATTTGTAGTTTTTTGAAATAAATCAAAGAGCATTTGAAGCTCTAAAAATAATCTATAACAAGCTAAAAAACGAAGTTGAAGAGCTAGAAACATTAATAGAATCTCTAGAAAATAGTCATGAATCGATGATAGAGTTTACAGAAATTCTAAAATAAATAATGTTAAACAAAACTATTTTTAGGAATTATAATAAGATTACCTAATTTATGAAGCATAAAAAGATTGAAAAATCAAAAAATAAAATAAAAAGTAAAAGAGTGAAAAAATTAAAAAATAAAATAGAGGAGTATAAAAAAGAATTAAATAATCTTCAGAACGAAATTGATGATCTTATAATAAAAAAAATAGAAATAAGAATAATTATGAACAAGTTGGAATTAAATTTAGGAAATTTATAAATGCCTGAAAAATCATATTACGATTTAAAAGAATTAAAGCTGTTGAAAGAAAAGATGGAGAATGAAATTGAAAAATTAGAAAGATATTTAGAAATAAGAGAAAGTGTAGAAATAAAAGAAGTTCTTGAGAATTTAAGAAATTATATTAAAGAAAAAGACAAACAGATAAAAGATTTTATATATAATTATCCATGTAAAAAAGAATATTATAATTATGATAGAAATTAGAACAGAATTAAAAATTATAAATATGAAATCAGAATTATAAATATACATTAAGGACTAGTAATAAATAATCATATAACAAATACAAGAAAAATTGTAAAAATGATTAATACTTCAGATTATGAAGTTGCAAATTATTTTTATCAAAATCCTTTGAATAGAGCACCACCAATTGAATCTATACAAATTGTAAATTTATTCGAAGCAAAATATGAAGAGTTAGTAGAAATTTCGAAAGAAGAATTAAAAAAAGTCAAAATTAAAAAATTGGTATCAGAGCCAAGTTAACGATTAAGGGTAACACTTTCTCTTTAAGTAACACTTTTAGTGATACGTTTTTAAATCAATAACAACTATAAAATAGAAAACGTCTTTACAAAAAGATAAAAATGACAATTTTATCGTAGTAGCCTCCTTAAAAATAATGTGAATAACTCTGAAAAATTAATTATTTTATAAATAAAACAAGTATATTTAAAAAAACTGTAGTAGATGTTGCTGTTTTTATCCTCAAAGAAAAAGCAAGGTAAAAAAATAATTTAGAATGTACATTTCACTTTTCTAAATTTTATTTTATGAAAAGGTAAAATATTAACATATAAGTACAATAATTTCGAATTTGCTAATTTTAATAAAGAAAACTCGGATGTCTGGATGCATTGATTTTGGCATATGTGTTCATCTCTGTTTGTGCAATTCCTTTCTTAATTGACTGGATTCTTTGTTTTATTAGTTTACTGCATAAAATGTCCACGTAATTTTACAGCATATATACTGTCTCTAGCATTTGTTTTTCTGCATTAGGTGTAGCTTGGCAGTTGGCACCATATGCTTACAAACAGAGATGTGAATCCATTTTTCTCTCTAGGTTCAGTAGCAGCTTTACATGCATTTTCCCCGGTCAGAGAGTCTCTTCTACTTTATTAAATTTTGTCTATTATTTCGATTATAACTTTAAAAATAATACAATTTCGCTGTATGTAGACTATGTACATCCTTTAAACTAATACTAATTTAACACTAATATTTTTTTAACAATTATATACGAATTCTTTTTATTTTATTAAATAAAAAATAATTTAAATACATAATTATTTAGTAATAATTAAATATAAAAAATATTTGAAATATTTGGTGTACAAACACTATTTTTTAAAATCTTTCAAAGTCATATATGGCAACATAAATTATATCCGTTTCATTGGTGATATATGGGTACACTTCTTTTATGCCTCTTTATCTATTATTTCACACTTTTTCATTTTTCTTGGTCTTCTTCTGCTGGTTTCTTAAAAAAATACAAGAGTTTATAAAACCCTTTCAGTTATGACAATGCAGTCTTTTATTATCAGAGATTAGAGATTCGATCTGACTGATGAAACTAAAACTTAATAGCAATGATAAGCTCAGATATATAACACTGTTGTTGAAACAAAAATATAAAATTGACTCTCCTAAACAAATTTAAAAAAGCCATTAGAGAAATTAAGGTCTCTCCCTTTGCATAATATCTTGGATAAGGAGAGTCACATTTGAGTGAGAAGACCCACCTTTTTCTACAGCTTTCTTAGCCATCTCAGCAAGCTCTCTTATCCTTTTTCTTCTTTCTTCCTTTTCAATACTCTCATCCATTAACTCCTCTATTGCATTTTGAACATCTTCCTTCTTTATCAGCACACCAATTTCCTCTTCCTTCCCCCACGTAACAGGACACTCCACCCCAACCCTTACTCCAACTTTCAATATCTGAACAATTAACTTTTCATTGAAGAATTGGTCTCCAAGTTGCGGCCACGTAAGCATTGGTACACCGGCACACACGGCTTCTAAGGTAGAGTTCCAACCACAATGTGTTATGAACCCTCCAATGGAAGGGTGTGACAATATTAGCAGCTGAGGAGCCCAACCTCGAATTACAACACCTTGATCTTTACATCTTTCTTCAAATCCATCTTCCTTCATCCATTTTTCCAAAGCTTCTAACTGTCTTCCTTCCCTTATAACCCAGATGAAGGGTTTTCTCGACGCTTCCAAAGCTAAACCAAGCTCTATCAACTGCAATGGAATCAAACTGGTTACACTTCCAAGGCATGCATAGATTACACTCTCCGGTTTCTGCAAGTCAAGCCACTTCAAATGATGCCACTCTTCCATCGAAACACTTTTTCCTGTTAGATAAATAATTTAGAGTCTAGAAATAAAAATTTAAAATAAACAAATTAATTAAAAAAAATTGGCTAGATCCCATTCTTTTTAAACCAATAATACTAGAGAGACAAAAAAAAAACAAAAAAAAATTATTTGACATTAATTAATTATCGTACTAATTAATAAATATTAAATAAAATAAATTATAATTATTTTTTATAAATTTTCTTTTGCTACCAAACATTTCTCTTAAAAACTAATCATACCTCTTTGCGCCTTATCCACTTGATCCTTGTTGCTTAGTGAAACAGGGCCAATACACCAGACTTTGTTGTTTCTAATCTTGCTGTATTCCTTGGCATACGCAGGCTCCAACTCTTGAAAGGAATTCATGATTACGCCGTAAGTAACCGCCTCCGCCGCCATCATTTCGTCGTTATACTCTTTCCAGCTTTCGTCCAGGTTGAACAGAATCTGCGCCTTGGTAAATTGGAGTCTGTCAGGGACACCGGGCAAAACAAAGTAGTCCGATTCAGCGGTTTCGCGCTCCCTCTCGCTAACATTGTAGACATGGAGACAGTGTTGACACAAGAGGAAGAAGTTGTTTACGCCACCGAAAGAGATTCTGGGAACGTTGAACTTGCTAGAGATGTGCCTAGTGTATGATAAGTTCATATCAGAGACGATGCAGCTTGGTGGCGGTGTTAGATCTTCTAGAAGCTTCTCCACGGGTTCGCGGAAAAACTTTGTTGCGTTCAAAAATTTCATGGTCATGGAAGTGGAAGGTAGCATGTCCATGTTCTCCAGGCCTTCTGGCAAACCAGCTTGTTTGGATGGGAATGGAAGTTCAAGCACTCTCATATGGTAACGGGCAAAGGTTGATGTGAAGCGTGATGCATTGCTTGGTGTTGTCACAACTGTGATGGTAACGTTCTTGTGCTGCAACAATAGCTTTGCAATGTCCATCATAGGGATCATGTGGCCTTGCGCCATTAATGGAAACATGACAAAGTGAAGCTGAAGGGGTTCTTCCAAAGCCATGATTGTTGATTAGCTGAATCGTGCCAATGAATAAAAGCCTAGCACATTTATTTATAGGTCTTAGATTCCTTTACGGCGGCTTGCTTCTAATTTTGACCACTCTTATTCTTTTCTTCCTTGCTTGGCACGCACTCTTGCCAATTTGTTACTCTATCATTAATATGAGAATAACATTAAATTGTAAGAGAGATTTTTAGGTTAGTGAAATAATTAATTTTTAGGGAGCTACTCAAATATGAAGACGTCAAAATAATCTTTGGGGCCACTTGCATGCCGACGCGAAAAATATTCTGTGGTAAAGATAATGATATTTGTTCAATAACTACTAAATTTGTGTCCCAAATTTTAATTAAGGAAGTATCGTTAGTTCAATCCTCATTAATTTACAAAAAGATTGATTTAGCGATTCATTATGCTCGTTAATTTTATATTATTATTCAGTATTTATTTTACTTTTTAAATTCAATAAAAAATAACTTTTATATAATCAAAATATTATAAAATTTTAAAATATATTTATTATTTTTTGAAATTATATTTTTATTAAAATTAATATAAAAAATATTTTTTATTAAAATAAAATCATAAATTTCTAAAACATGCTCATTACTCTTTTAAAATTATATTTTTCACTAAATTTTACGGCACAAAAATTATAAATTTTTAAAACATTCTCATCACCCTCTGAAATTATACTTTAATTTGTGGTATATTCCATAAAAAATGTGTCAAAATAAAATGTTATATAAATTTAAAAAATATATTAATTATTCTACTAAAATTATATTTTATACCAAATAAATTTCTAAAAATACACATCATTCTTTTAAGATTATATTTTGCTCTAAGTCTATAAAAAAAAAATTTTCGTCAAAAGAAAAAGTTACAAATTTTTAAAACATATTCACCACTCTTCTGAAATTATATTTTGCACTATAATCAATACTAAAAATATTTTTTATTAAAATAAAGTTACATATTTCTAAAAATACTATTATTCTATTAAAATTATATTTTGTATCAAAGTCTGAAAAATAATTGTAAAAGTAAAAATTTATAAATTTATAAAACATAACCATAACTTTTCTAAAAATATATTTTAGATAAAAATTAATTAATATAAAAAGTATTTTTTATTTTACATCTAATTTTAAAAAAGAAAAAAGATGACCGATGACCATTGTGAACTGTTTTATTCCACTCCATGTAGGGTTGGAAGTGAGTCGAGTTGAGTCGAGCTAGACCAAGTTCAAGCTCGACTCACAAAAATTGAGCTTGGCTCACGGCTCGCCTCATTAACAATCGAGCCTATTTTTTAAGCTCAAGTTCGGCTCACCGAAAGCTCACGAGCTGGCTCAAATAATAGAAACATAAATACATAATCTATAATTCCATATCAATAAATTATAACTTATATATTTTAAAAAATATTTAAAAAGATCAATTTTAAATATTGTTATCTATCAATAAATTATAAATTTTTTATTTATGTCCTACATCAAAATTATATGTAAAAAATAAATATAAAATTTTAAATAATTAAGATCATTAATATATATATATATATATTATATATTACTATTTCATATGTATATATATAATATTAAAAGTATAGATTAAATGCATATAGGATATGTGTATTAATAATTATATATATATAATCGAGTCAACTCACGAGCTAATGAGCTGAGCTTATCCAAGCTCAAGCTCGGCTCATTTAAGAATTAATCAAAATAAGAATCACTTCGTTAATAGCACAATCCAAACCAACAATGAACTCTTACAATCAAAGTTTAAACAAAGAATTGTCACAATCCAAAACAAATATAATCGGGAATTTTAAATTTCGGATCACTCTCCGTAGAAATTGCAATGAAATATTCAATTATTGGCTATGAGACAAAGGAGTTTTGGGATAGCAAGTAATTAAAATGCAAGTAATTATAAATTTTTAAAACATTCTCATCACCCTCTGAATTATACTTTAATTTGTGGTATATTCCATAAAAAATGTGTCAAAATAAAATGTTATATAAATTTAAAAAATATATTAATTATTCTACTAAAATTATATTTTATACCAAATAAATTTCTAAAAATACACATCATTCTTTTAAGATTATATTTTGCTCTAAGTCTATAAAAAAAAAAATTTTCGTCAAAAGAAAAAGTTACAAATTTTTAAAACATATTCACCACTCTTCTGAAATTATATTTTGCACTATAATCAATACTAAAAATATTTTTTATTAAAATAAAGTTACATATTTCTAAAAATACTATTATTCTATTAAAATTATATTTTGTATCAAAGTCTGAAAAATAATTGTAAAAGTAAAAATTTATAAATTTATAAAACATAACCACAACTTTTCTAAAAATATATTTTAGATAAAAATTAATTAATATAAAAAGTATTTTTTATTTTACATCTAATTTTAAAAAAGAAAAAAGATGACCGATGACCATTGTGAACTGTTTTATTCCACTCCATGTAGGGTTGGAAGTGAGTCGAGTTGAGTCGAGCTAGACCAAGTTCAAGCTCGACTCACAAAAATTGAGCTTGGCTCACGGCTCGCCTCATTAACAATCGAGCCTATTTTTAAGCTCAAGTTCGGCTCACCGAAAGCTCACGAGCTGGCTCAAATATAAAACTAAATACATAATCTATAATTCCATCAAAATTATAACTTATATATTTTAAAAAATTTAAAAAGATCAATTTTAAATATTTTCTATCTAAATTAAATTTTTTATTTATGTCCTACATCAAATTATATGTAAAAAATAATATAAATTTTAAATAATTAAATCATTAATATATATATAATTATATATTACTATTCATGTATATATATATTAAAAGTATAGATTAAATGCATATAGGATATGTTTATTATATTATATATATAATCGAGTCAACTGACGAGCTAATGAGCTGAGCTTATCCAAGCTCAAGCTCGGCTCATTTAAGAATTAATCAAAATAAGAATCACTTCGTTAATAGCACAATCCAAACCAACAATGAACTCTTACAATCAAAGTTTAAACAAAGAATTGTCACAATCCAAAACAAATATAATCGGGAATTTTAAATTTCGGATCACTCTCCGTAGGAATTGCAATGAAATATTCAATTATTGGCTATGAGACAAGGGAGTTTTGGGATAGCAAGTAATTAAAATGCAAGTAATTAAAATGCAAGTAATTAAATAAGCATACAAGGAAATTAAAACTCAAAGCAAGTAAAGCAAAAAGGGAGATCAAGTGGCAAAAAAGACTCTTGGCAAGGATTCATATCATAATCATAGACCACAAACATGATAATTATTAAGAATTAATCCCAATTAGTCTATCCTAACATCGAGAATAAGTCAAAAGGGCATAATTGATCTCAATCCACAAGTCCTAATTAACTCACTAATTAACTTAGTGAAAGACTAGCGTTAGTGGAAACCAAACCAACTAACAATCCTAATCACAATATCGAATGGACATCTATAACTCAAGGTCACCTAATTATTCAATTTCAAGTCAAGAGTATGAAAACTATACAAAAATTAGAAGAGATATTTTATCAAATACCTAGCATGCATAAAAGGAAAAATATCATAAATTGCAATAAAAATTAAATCTATACTACCAATTGCATGAGAATAATAACAAGAACTCAAACAAGCATTAGAGAAATATAAAACATCAAAATTGCATTAAATGAAATCAAAAGTAACAAGAGTGTTCATAAAACCAAAGATGACAAAATTGAGAAAATGAGAAAAGAAATTAAGAAGATAAAGACAAGAAAGCATAGAAACATAAATGAAATTACATTAAAACAAGAATTAAATGTTTAAATTAAAGAGAAAGTAAAATAAAAAAACCCTAATTTCAGAGAGAAGGGGGAGCACTTAGGTTTAGGTTTTTACAAGCTCAAGCTTGGCTCACTAGCTCATGAACTTAGCTTATCGAGCTATTAACGAGTCGAGTTCGAGCTAGCTCATGAGCTGGCTTGACTCACTTTCAGCCCTAACTCCATGTAATGAAAACAATAATAAATATTGTTTACTTAACTCTTTTAGTTAGTCTCTTCTTGTTGGAACCAAATAAAGTTTTAAAACTAAATACTTATTTGGAACAAAAGATAGTATTTTTTTAGAGGTAAACATCAAAGTAGTCCCTGAAGTTGTTCTCGAGGATCAAAGTAATCCCTGAACTTAGATCGTCCCTAAAGTTGATCTCCGGTACTCATAGTGGTCCTTCCGGTGAAGTTTGTCCAGCTGGCGCAACCGGAAAGCTGACCTGGCGTCGTTGGTGACACGTTAGCAGCCCAAAACGACTTCGTTTGTGGTGTGGCGCTAAAAAGACCCCTCAACGTTACACTAACGTCTCGTCTCCCACACTCAAACACACAAACACAACACAAAGCAGAGCTCTCTTTTTCTCCGTTATCCTCTTCACTAGCGCCAGTGCTATTGCAGCCACCGGAACATATTTCGGTGGAGAACCTAAGCTCCAGAGGATCGCCTTCATCATCTGCATCAGACAGAGAGTTGTGAAGACGGGTTTCTCTAATAAAGGTACGCAAAAAAGATTTAAATGTGTGGTGAAGCTCTATTTTTTGAATTTTGTTGTTAATCTATTCTTCACAAGGGGAAAAAATATTTTCTTGGAGTGTTTTGTGTTGGAATGCATGCTTGTGTTTTGGGGTATTGGCTAGGGTTTGATCAGGAGGAGGTTTCTTAGTGGTTAGGCTAATTAAGGGGGTTTTTGTTAAGACGAAAACTTATTTTTTTGTCCAAGGATTTACTGCTGTTACAGTTTTAGTTATGGGGTTAGTAAGTTGAGTTGGTAATGTGGTTGAAGTTTAGGGAGGCTGATATAAGATAAAAAAAATTTTAAATTGCAGATGGGTGATGATTTGATTACCATCCTATTTCACCATGGAGGATCATTCATCACAGATGTTGATGGAGGTGTAACTTACAATGGTGGAGATGTCTTTGAGTTGCAGGAGTTGATACAGACAAACTGGATGTCTTCTTTGTCCGAGACTACCACAAGGATCTTGGATATGACAAGGTCACTCAAACATAGTGGCTGGTTCCTAATAGACCGTTGCAAAATGGTCTAAGGGCTTTAACAAATGACAAGGAGCTGTTGGAGATGTGCTACCTTGGTCAGCAGAACAAGGGGGTTGTTCATGTTTACTATGAACATGGAGTCTCAAAACCTCTGTATATTGAGGAAGCAGAGGCAGTTTCATCTAAAGAGAAGGAGGTCTTGGTGATACAGAATTTGAATCCCACCCCAAACTCCACCACCAATGATAATGCCGAGTCAATTCCCACCACAGCAGCATCTACTCCAACCTCTGCACCAAATGACACCATTATTCCCACCGAGAAACCAAACTCAACTACAAAGCTCGCACCTATTTCAATTACTGTTAGTAACACAGCAAAAAAAATACACCCCACCCCACTGTAACTCCTATGTCAAACCCCAATTCACCCCCAAAAACAGTGACTCAACCCAGTAAAACCAAGCTGAAAAACCCACCCAAAAAAATGTCGCTACCCACTGAAATGCCTAAACCATAGTCGAAATCAAAAGAGACCAAGAAGTCTGTTGTACCAAGGAGAGGGACTAGGAATGTAAAATCTGCAGCACTAAAACCATATGGAAGGAGGCCATTAACAAGAGCAGCTGCTAGTGGAACTACTGTAAGACGTAATGGTAAAGAAAAATGGCCCCAAACAGAACATGTGGCATTGTCTAGCTCAGAGGATTCCTAAGATAGTGAAGCGAGTGATGGTTGTGAGGAAGATGAACCATATCGGCCTGATGGTGATTTAGTGTCTAGTGAGGAAGATGTGGGTGTGGAGAGATTAGCAGGAAAGAAAAAGACAAATGTGAAGGAGAGAACATGGTTGTTGATCTGGGAAAGAGGCTTTGCACATGTGGTTTTTGGCAATTGAGTGGTGATATACTTTTACTTGTTTCTTACTTTGTTATTTTTTTCTTGGATGTTGGCTTAATATTGGTAATCTTTGGACTTGTGATAATGTTATTTAGGGATGCCGTGTGTGCATGCTTGTGCTGCATTGACAAGGGTTGGTAGAAGACCAGATGAGTTTTGTCACCAGTGGTTGACAATGGAAGCATATAATAACACATATGCCTTCCATATCAACCCAATTCCAGGTCAAGCCCTATGGAAAAAGTCACCACATAACAGACCACAAACACCTAAATTTAAAAAGAAACCAGGTCCACTTACAAAAAAAAAAGAAGAAAGGATGCAGATGAAGAGCCAAGTGGGGTTAAAAAGTAGAGAAAGAAGATGAAAAGAATCTATCAAAAAGGTCACAGTCATTATTGTGGTGAATCGGGACACACGAAGAGAAACTGTGGAAAGAGAGCTGCTGATGAGGTGGCTGCTACTGCTGCTGTCCAACCTCCGGCTGCTAATGGTGGTGAAGCCACCGTTGTCCCAGAACTCCCCACCGAAATTCAACTTGAATCTAGTCAACCACCATTGTCACAAACCGATGACTCTTAAGAGGTTCACAAAATTATATCACATTCAATCTTATTATGTGCATGTTCTTCTCCACATTTAGTAATTATTATACATGTCTTCATTAATAGGTCTTGCCTCCTCCTGTGAGGCCACCAAAACTACCTCCCAAAAGGAAGTAATCCAAACAAAAAAGGCAACTCTGGAAGCAGCTTTCAAGCAGCAACCACCCCACCTGCTGCCACCCCACCAGCAACCAGTCAACCCACAACTCTTCCTCCGTCTCATCCTATGCAAGGTGCATCACAGGGGACCGTAACAAGACTTTTTAACTTCATGAAGTTTGTTCCAAATCCTGGATTCAAACCACCAAGAAACAAAAAATGAAGACTATGTTTATTATGTTTAGGAAAACATTATTTTGTTTCACTATTTTGATGAAGCAGTGTGCTTTCTGTATTTAGAACCCAAGTGTTGGAGATTTTTTTGTTCAAAACTTGTGTTCTCAATATGTTGAGAACTTCTGATATACTTACAGAATATTGCTCTGGCTCTTCCTTGCCTATTTTGTATATGTTTACTGCATTAATATATGATTATGGATTATGACCTCATGAAACTTGAGCTGTGCCATATTTTCTTTTCGTTGTTCTCTGATATGCCATTACGATTAAAAAATTAGAGGACTCCATTAGTACTGCAGGAACAATTATTTACATATAACATCTACTTTATTCAGATTCCAAATTACTCTTGGACAGTCATGTCAAACAGTTTAATCTGCAGTAATTTAAACCAAAATGACAAGTGCAATTACATGAACAGAACAACATATGCATATCACATGTCACTTAGTTTTTGGCTAAATACAATTGACTCTGCTCCCTATCTAACCTTAAGACAAGCACAACAACTGTAACCAGCAGCAGCAGCATACATGTAAACAAGAAAATTTTTCCCCATTTTCAGAACTCTAACTTCAGACTCTAGTCTTTCAAGTTTCTAAGCAATCTTCATCTTCCATTCTTCGTTGTCGTTTGAAGAGCTTGTTCTACCATTACATGTCACCGCATCTTCTTCCAAAATTTTGTCCACCCAAATAAACAACCCACACCACCTCTTACCTGCAGTCTAAACCCAGAAAAGTGAATCAACAAACTTTACCTCCAGATTTACAACAAAGAACAGCATTAAGCACTTATATTGTAGTTTGGGAAACCCACGAACGGTCTCCCTGGATTAGAATCCGTCGCAGACCATCGCAGCACTAGTCTCGATCCGCATGCACACCATTCTGGCAAACGTGCATCTCTGTTTCTATTCATTCTCCTCATGATGCTTCCAAACGATCTTGGGTTGTTAGAGCTCCTAGCTGCGTTGCTTGCGCTAGCCATAACGTCTGCTGTTCGAAGATGAAGACAACACTGAAAACTCACCTTTGGTGCGATGGAGATGAACGGATATTAGACAATAACAGCGTGTGCGATGGAGAAGAAAGGAGAACATAGTCAAATTGGGGGTTAGGGTTTTTAAACTAAAATTAGGGACCAAATTGACTCCAAAGCGTTTACTTGGCCACGTCAGCTAGCCGTTGGGCTGCTAACGTGTCACCAACGACGCCAGGTCAGCTTTCCGGTTGCGTCACCTGGACGAAATTCACCGAAAGGACCACTATGAGTACCGGAGATCAACTTCAGGAATGATCTAGACAAATTTTTAAGTTCAGGGATTACTTTGAGCCTCGAAGACAACTTTAAAGACCACTTTAATGCTTACCTCTATTTTTTATTCTTTTAAGTTTTATAACATATTTAAGGTGACACTTCTATTTATCATAAATAAATCGTGTTCATATATACATTATTTTTAGTATAATTTATAGTACAAAATATAATTTAAGAAAAGTGATGAGTATGCTTTAGAAATTTAAACCTTTTTATTTTGACATAAAAATTATTTTTTGTAGAATTTAAGCAAAATATAATCTTAAGAGAATAAAAAATATTTTTAAAACTTTATCTGGTACAAAATACAATTTCAGAAGAATAATTAGGATATTTTTTTAATTAATAATATTTTACTTTGACAATTTTTTTTAGAATTTGTCGCAAATTATAATTTTAGGGAATGATAAGAATGTTTTAGAAATTTATAATTTGTGTGCTTTGAAATTTTTTTTTTGTAAAATTTAGTGAAAAATATAATTTTAAAAGAGTGGTAAGTATGTTTTCGTAATTTATGATTTTATTTTAATAAAAAAAATTATATTAATTTTAATAAAAAATATAATTTCAAAAAATAATAAATATATTTTAAAATTTTATAAAATTTTGATTATATAAAAATTATTTTCTATTGAATTTAAAAAATAAAATAAAAACTGAATAATAATATAAAATTAATGAGCATAAGGAATCGCAAAATTAATCTTTTTATAAATTAATGAGGATTGAACCGATTAGTTTAATACAATGATACTTGCTTAATTGGAATTTGGGACACGCTTTTGATAGTCATTGAAAAAATATCATTGTCGTTACCACAAGATGTTTTTGGCGTTTGCATGTAAGTGGTGCCCATAATCTTTTTATGAAGATATTTTTGTATAAAAGTATGATTTATTTATTTGGTCACATTTTAAATAAAAATAATACTTTTATAACATATCAAAATTAATTCTACAATTTATTATTTAAAGGTCCAAAAAAAATTTACATAAAAATAATTATAAAATTTTTATTGGAGTACCCACCTTATTTATATATACATATATTTAAAAATTATACGGGAAATTGTTGAAAAAAATTAAGGTTAAGACAAGAATCTGTTTAACAGCGAAAATATCAAAAAATATTTTCTCACAACTTGTGCAATTAAATAAGCAACTCCCAAAATGTAACACCCTCACTACCAGAAGTCACGCTTCCGGCTGCGCTACTCTGATAGAAAGAAGTATTACGACTACTTTACATACTAAATATTAAAATAGGAGCCTATGACTTGACACTGTATCGCTGATTTCTTTGAAAAAAACAGAAATAAATACTTTATCTTAAGGAAATACAAGCAGGCATAGATTCATATACAAGACTCCTTACATAATAATTCAATATATTGTACATATAAAACATACAATTCCTATCCCTCTTACAAACTTGTAATAACAAAGACGAGGGAAGAAAATAATCTAATTAATATAACAGCATATAAATCAAATGCAGTATAACTCTTCTTAATACTTCTTCATCTGGTTCCTGAAAAGGTAAAGCTGTAGGGGGGTGAGAACCTAACCACACGGTCTCACCACGGAGTTTCAAAGTTGTCATAAGAAGATATTTAATAAGAAACTGTTTTCAAACTCAGTAATTATCATTGCCTTATGAATCTTTTAAAACCAATAGGAAATCGTTCAAATCCCTTTTCAGAGAAACAATGTTTAATCTTTCAGAAATCCGAAATCTTTCCTTATAAGAAAAATCTCAATCAGAAATCAACCACGCAATCAAACAACACAATCATTAATTCAGCATCCAAGTTCATTCTCAAATGTAGCACGCCAGAACAAACACAGGCAAGACAGACAAGGAAAACACAAGTAGGTAGCAGTTACAGCAAATAGTTCAAGTAGCAATTAAGAACAGTTTAGCAATTAGGCAAACCAAAACAAGTTCAAACCCAAGCAAAGCATACAAATGCACATGATGCATGCCTGTCCTATGGCTGATGAGGCTCATCTGTCGGTTATCCAGCCAACCCGACAAGTCTGAATTGTCCTTAGACTGTCCCCCGACGTGCATCCCCAAGAGTCTATGCATAGTTTTTTCTCAAATAATCAATATTGCTCAATGGGGGTATCATTCCCGGGAATTTATATAGTGCCCGGTCACACTTACGTCGTAGGGTCAACAGAGTATCGAGTTTTCAACCTGGTACACGTGGTGGCAAGCCACGGCACTTAATCCAGGGAACCTCGTATCTCAGATATTTCAAATTCATAAGCCATATAAATAATTCATTCATCATTCATCAATATCTAAGCCATTCTCAATATCATCATCATCGTCAATCCATGTCCCATTTTCAAATTCATTCAAAATCATATTTCAAATTAATCCTCATCATCCTTCTTTCCATTACTCAACAATCTCAATTCAAAACATAATTCTTTCTTTTCTAAATAAATCAATCTGAAACAAATAACGTTTAAGAACTAAATCTTTTTAAACAATTGCTTCAAACAAAACTTCCAATTTTATAAAATTTCGGCAGCATCTCCTCTAAAACTCAGATTTTGCCACCCTTTTCGGGTCCCAACCAAACCAAACCAAACACCTGTTAAACGTTCAAATCACTTCTAATAATAATTTTCACAACAACCACACTCAACACAGAGAAATTGCAAAATCCAGAATCCAATCAACCAATCCTATAAATCGCAGTTTAAATCAACCTCATTCAACAGCATTAATCAATAATTAAGAACTTTCAGTTTTCTCAAACAGTTTCAAACCAAACCGTTCCTCAAACCATGTTCGAACCATTACCAGAATAGTAAATTATTCTCAATAAACAAACCATTTCCAAATATCAAGTCCTTTCCAAATTGGTTTTAAAATCAAATTCCAATATCAAATCGGGTTCAATATCACATCAAATTTCAATACTAAACCTTTCCTAAAATCGAATTGTTTCCAAAATTAAACTAAATGCCATTATTAAATCTCTCCCATTAATTCAAGGAAAACCACTTTAACAACATCAGTCAACTAATCAGAATATTCAGCTTTCTCAATCGATCCAGCTATCAATCAAACTAATAATCTTATTCATCCAAGACAACTCTATTCAATTCATAAGACTCAGGCAATCACCAAAGATGTATTTTACGCATTAATATCGATTTACAACAACTCTGGAAAGAAAAACAAGTTTGAGAAAGACGCCCCTACCTCATTCGCGATTCAACTACGCGACAAACTACATTTTTATTCTTATTCCACAGCAGCAACATCAATACCGACTGTCCCCGCAGCAGCCACAACCTCTAAACATAGTCTTAGCTCAATCCTAAAACATTAATGTCGCGTAAACTCAATAGTCTATAACAGAATAGCTACTAAAAGAGTTTGGAACAAGGAACGACTTACTGGGCTTACAACTAATTGAGAAAATGGAGCAACAGCAGCTTCGGTGACGACACAGCACCTTGATGTTGTATGCTACAGCCATAGAACTCAGCAATCAAGACCCGGAACTCGATCCTATGACACCAAAACCTTGGATCCTTAAATAACTTAGAACAGAAATACTAATTCATAGGTTTCGGAATGCATTGTTTACCCAGCAAGGACGAATGGCTGAATTGAAATAACGGTAACTCCGATGGTGGTTCCGGTGATCACTGCCATGTTCCCAGTGACCCGAACGGCGGCAACGACGGTGCAGCAGTTCAGAACAACAAGCAGCGGCGGCGGAGAGCTGAAATAGACATGCAGTGACGATAAAGGTTCCCGGAATCCAAAAGAACAGAAACCAAACTTTAAAACCCATACCGACAGTGCGTTCTCCGGCGGCGGCAGCAGGATTTCGAGCGGCAGAAGTGGCGGTGGCTGGCGCGGTTCTCTCTTTTCTCTCCTCTGCTCCCGAGCTCGCTCTCTCTCGCTCTCTCTGGCTCCTCCATAAGTGGCGGCAACCGACTCCAAGACGAGGACGACGACGACGCGGGTACAGTAGCGGCGGCGACGGCTTCACGGTGTGGGCAACGCTGGCGACGCGAAAAGGGTTCTAACACGGTGGTTGGACTTCAGCTCGCCTTGAGATTCTGCTCTCTCTCCCTCGCGAGTCTCTCCTCCCCGCGTGGTCTCCTCGACGCTGGCGCCAACAGCGACGCGACGGCGGTCCTGAGCTGCGCGGCGGCTTCCTCGCGGTACTCTCCTTCTCTCTCAGATCTCCTCTCTCTTCTGTCAGCAGCGGCGGCGACGGTGGCAGTGACACCCACCGCGCCGCCTCACTCTTCTTCCCCCTCTCCTTCCTTCCTCGGTCCCCTTCCTTCTTCCCCTTTCTCTCTTTTTTTCTTTTTTTTTTCCTGATGGGTTTTGGTTAGACAAAAAGGGGGGGTTTCAGCTGCTGTTGGTGAAGGCTAATGGCGGCTAGGGTTTCATTAGGAGTAAGGGAAAAATTGTAATTTAATTAGGATTAGGGTATGTATAAAATTAAGATTTTGAATTTAATTATAGTAAAGTAATTTTAATAAAATTGAGGCATGGAGTATAAATTTTGAAATCTAATTAAATCTCTAAAATTATTTTAAAATATTATTTGTGGTATAAAAATACTAATTGATTTTCTCAATAAATTATTCTAATTGAAAATTCATGGTAATATAATTAATTTTTTTTATCTTTAACTTAAAGTATTAAATAATATGAATTAAATTATCTAAAACCTAATCATATAAAATTCTTATTATTTCATAACTACTAATTTTATATCAATAATTATAAAATTAGACAAAATTCTAATTTAAATAGCCAAAATCCCATTATTTTTAAATTTCTAGAACTTTAAATCATAAATAGGAAAATAATACTTAAGAATATAGTTTAGATAAAAACCTTAATTTATTTCAAATCCAATTAATTGCCTTTAATTATTTTTAAAAAAATTTCTGAAATTAAAACTATAAATAAATATATATAATTTGAGATTAGTTCAAAATAGGACTTTTCAAAAGTCTTGGGTCTTACATCCTACCAACCTTATAAAAATTTTCGTCCTCGAAAATTGATACAAAATGAAAGAGATTTTCATATTACTTCACTCTTGAACTTATTTAAAGAAATGGCAACAAGTCCTCAATATATATATATACACAAAAATAGTTTTAAATACCAGGATTTTCATATGGCATAAAAATATACAGGATATAAATATGATGTGAAACAGAAGTTACAAGACAGGCTTGATGTACAAGATGATATGTTTCAAACATGTGATGGTAAAGCAATACGGCAAAAGGTTATAACACAAGCTGGGGTTAAAATGATGTGCTTAACGTCCACATACTGATCTTATATCAACTTTAGGGATTAAATTATTCAAACTTCAACATAATTTATCTCCACCATTCTTAACCGTACTTCATTGAGCAACTCATCCGAAAGTTCTCAACTTTGTTAAACACTTTGCAATCCTTACTACTGGTTATAAGTCCCACATCAACAAAATTCTTTTACGTAAAACAAGGTTTCACAACTCCTTGTGATGTCGTACACTTATGAGTTTTACCTTTTGCATTCACCAAACGTGTCCTAAAGGACTAATGTGTCGTTTACTAAGTCTAATGGTCGCACAAAATGCTAAAACTAATCTCAAGTATACTCAGAAGGATAGTAGACCATAGAAAAGGAAGAAAAATGACAAGGACCGTGTTCCCAAGAATTTAAAAGAATTGCTGAAATCACAAGTAGACAAGGATGAACAAATAATAAAGAGTGCTAGAAAGAGAGTCAACTAATATCTTTAAGGGTGACTCTTGAATCGAAGGAATTTAATAAGACTAATAAGATGAAAAACAATGCAGTATCTTGAAACGAATTCAAGCTAAATCAAGAAATATGAGGTTTACAAAAAAAGAATATCCAAACCAAAAACAAAGTTTATAGAACTCAAGAGTATTGGTTTAAAAAATATTTTTGAATGCATTGTTCGTAAAGAATGGAAAACTTAAGGGGAAATCATTTCATGTTCTGAAAGAGAAAATGGATAACAACCGTCCTTCAAAAGATTAATAAAAGCGTAAATGTAGCACTATTTCAATATAAATTCAAGTGGAATAGATTACACAAACTTTGTAAATGGAAAGATTAATTTGGCTAAGAGCAAAATTGTATTTTCTATTCTTCTCTTTTTTTTTTTTTAAACATGTATGAAAACTATAATCTTGTTAGAAGAAAATCTGAGATAAAGTTTTACTCATAAAAGGAAAGATGATGCATTACAATCAAACAGGCTTAAATCACATAGAAATTTTCAGAGTATAGGGTAAAGGAGTGTAAACTCAATTGAAAGCAATTTTATTAAAACTTCAATAGATATATCGCCCAAAACAAGTTCAAATCACACCAAAAAGAGGCACTGTTCAAGTAAAACAATTCTAGTCAGGGACAACTTTGCATAAAAATAAATCGAAACTTGTTTAAAAAGGTTTAAATTAAAACAAAACTTCAATAATATACTTGAAGTCACAACTTTATAAGGATGTTCAATAATATTATTATGTGCTAAAAAAAAACTAACTCATTTTAAGAAAGAAACTTAAATTAAAGGATTTCAATTAGGATTCATAAAGCATGCCACTCATAGAAACAAAAAGCTTAAGAAGAAATTTAACAACTTAAAAAAAAATTGATTCAAAACTTAAATTTCTTCAAAAGAATTGAAAACCTTTTCGAAAATGGTTCAAAACAAAATTCTGAAAGTATATTTGAAATAACCACCTCGCAAGTATCATTTAAGAAGATTACGATGTGCTTAAAATGAAATCAACCCATGGAAGAAAGGACCTTTAAATTAAGGGAATTCAAACAAGAACTCATTGGGTATAGGTTATCAAATGAGTTTTCAATTGGTCTAAAGGAATACAAAATGCGCCACGAAGACAACTCAATCAATAGAAAATTCTCAAGAAGGAACCTTTGACTTAAGAAAGACAAATAAAAGGACAAATGGTGCATTAGGTGGAAACGAATTAAAATTGACTCGGATGAGGATGAGATTCACAAGAAATGGAAAACTAAGATTAATGGTAAAAAAAATAAAAGAGTAGTTAAAACAGAATTAAATATGACATCTACAGAAATAAAAAGTTTAAGAAAGAAATTGGTCTATTCATGAGAATAAAGACATGAATCCAACATTTTTTTTTTGTAAGAACAACAATTTGCATAAATGATATAGTATGCTAAATCAAATTCAAATAAAAATAAATTAGGTGAAGGTTACCAAACAAAACCAACTGGAAAGAGACAAAAACCTTTCTTTGAAAAATATCTAAATATATAGTCAAATCAGGATATTCGTAAAAACGGTAATAAAATTGTTAGAAAATCAAATTGTATTTAAAGTACATATACATTTCCACAAATCAATGAAAAAACAGGCGAGGTATTAAAAACGACTAGTTTTAAATTGTATAAGAAACTTTCAACGTTTATATAAAGAAGTACATATCAAATTAAAAGCGGTTGTATGTTTCAAATCAAAAACGGTTTTGTTAAGATTTAAAGAATGACTGTAATTATTATCAAATAAGAGGAAAACTAAATTACAATTTATTTACAAAAGACTTGAAATATGAACTTAAAAAGGTGTCCTGCATCAAAACAGATTCGAATGTATATAAAAAAAATACATGATTAAAAAAGAAGTGCCTAAATAAAGAAGGTAAATACACCAAGAGTTTTAAACGGGCATACGCAGTTAGGATCAAACAAAAGCGTACGTGAACAAGAGAGTAGGATTAAAAGATAATCTGTTCACTTTCGAAGAAAAGTATCGCAGACAAGAACCTTAGAGCATACCAAGCAAGAATAAGATACGTGATATTCGCAGAGTTCAAGACACCTAACCGAGTAACCTCAAGAATTAACTCCTAACGTTTCCAAAACCCACGATTCGCATCACCTATAACTCGCATATTGTCTATGATAACCCATTAGTGCTTACATATACATAATTCACCAGGGTTAAGCTGGCCAAACTTAATACCAGGAATTATGCAATGCAAGATTAATGGTATTTATCAATAGACCGTCATGTACTTAAAGCTCTATTCTCGTTATCCAAACAAGACCTACTACATGACTGACTCTCAGAGTATGCAATTGAAGCATAATCGGTCAATTTCTCAGGCTCTACAGGAAAGACCGCTCTGATACCATAATGTAACACCCTCACTACCAGAAGTCACGCTTCCGGCTGCGCTACTCTGATAGAAAGAAGTATTACGACTACTTTACATACTAAATATTAAAATAGGAGCCTATGACTCGACACTGTATCGCTGATTTCTTTGAAAAACCAGAAATAAATACTTTATCTTAAGAAAATACAAACAGGCATAGATTCATATACAAGACTCCTTACATAATAATTCAATATATTGTACATATAAAACATACAATTCCTATCCCTCTTACAAACTTGTAATAACAAAGACGAGGGAAGAAAATAATCTAATTAATATAACAGCATATAAATCAAATGCAGTATAACTCTTCTTAATACTTCTTCATCTGGTTCCTGAAAAGGTAAAGCTGTAGGGGGGTGAGAACCTAACCACACGGTCTCACCACGGAGTTTCAAAGTTGTCATAAGAAGATATTTAATAAGAAACTGTTTTCAAACTCAGTAATTATCATTGCCTTATGAATCTTTTAAAACCAATAGGAAATCGTTCAAATCCCTTTTCAGAGAAACAATGTTTAATCTTTCAGAAATCCGAAATCTTTCCTTATAAGAAAAATCTCAATCAGAAATCAACCACGCAATCAAACAACACAATCATTAATTCAGCATCCAAGTTCATTCTCAAATGTAGCACGCCAGAACAAACACAGGCAAGACAGACAAGGAAAACACAAGTAGGTAGCAGTTACAGCAAATAGTTCAAGTAGCAATTAAGAACAGTTTAGCAATTAGGCAAACCAAAACAAGTTCAAACCCAAGCAAAGCATACAAATGCACATGATGCATGCCTGTCCTATGGCTGATGAGGCTCATCTGTCGGTTATCCAGCCAACCCGACAAGTCTGAATTGTCCTTAGACTGTCCCCCGACGTGCATCCCCAAGAGTCTATGCATAGTTTTTTCTCAAATAATCAATATTGCTCAATGGGGGTATCATTCCCGGGAATTTATATAGTGCCCGGTCACACTTACGTCGTAGGGTCAACAGAGTATCGAGTTTTCAACCTGGTACACGTGGTGGCAAGCCACGGCACTTAATCCAGGGAACCTCGTATCTCAGATATTTCAAATTCATAAGCCATATAAATAATTCATTCATCATTCATCAATATCTAAGCCATTCTCAATATCATCATCATTCGTCAATCCATGTCCCATTTTCAAATTCATTCAAAAATCATATTTCAAATTAATCCTCATCATCCTTCTTTCCATTACTCAACAATCTCAATTCAAAACATAATTCTTTCTTTTCTAAATAAATCAATCTGAAACAAATAACGTTTAAGAACTAAATCTTTTTAAACAATTGCTTCAAACAAAACTTCCAATTTTATAAAATTTCGGCAGCATCTCCTCTAAAACTCAGATTTGCCACCCTTTTCGGGTCCCAACCAAACCAAACCAAACACCTGTTAAACGTTCAAATCACTTCTAATAATAATTTTCACAACAACCACACTCAACACAGAGAAATTGCAAAATCCAGAATCCAATCAACCAATCCTATAAATCGCAGTTTAAATCAACCTCATTCAACAGCATTAATCAATAATTAAGAACTTTCAGTTTTCTCAAACAGTTTCAAACCAAACCGTTCCTCAAACCATGTTCGAACCATTACCAGAATAGTAAATTATTCTCAATAAACAAACCATTTCCAAATATCAAGTCCTTTCCAAATTGGTTTTAAAATCAAATTCCAATATCAAATCGGGTTCAATATCACATCAAATTTCAATACTAAACCTTTCCTAAAATCGAATTGTTTCCAAAATTAAACTAAATGCCATTATTAAATCTCTCCCATTAATTCAAGGAAAACCACTTTAACAACATCAGTCAACTAATCAGAATATTCAGCTTTCTCAATCGATCCAGCTATCAATCAAACTAATAATCTTATTCATCCAAGACAACTCTATTCAATTCATAAGACTCAGGCAATCACCAAAGATGTATTTTACGCATTAATATCGATTTACAACAACTCTGGAAAGAAAAACAAGTTTGAGAAAGACGCCCCTACCTCATTCGCGATTCAACTACGCGACAAACTACATTTTTATTCTTATTCCACAGCAGCAACATCAATACCGACTGTCCCCGCAGCAGCCACAACCTCTAAACATAGTCTTAGCTCAATCCTAAAACATTAATGTCGCGTAAACTCAATAGTCTATAACAGAATAGCTACTAAAAGAGTTTGGAACAAGGAATGACTTACTGGGCTTACAACTAATTGAGAAAATGGAGCAACAGCAGCTTCGGTGACGACACAGCACCTTGATGTTGTATGCTACAGCCATAGAACTCAGCAATCAAGACCCGGAACTCGATCCTATGACACCAAAACCTTGGATCCTTAAATAACTTAGAACAGAAATACTAATTCATAGGTTTCGGAATGCATTGTTTACCCAGCAAGGACGAACGGCTGAATTGAAATAACGGTAACTCCGATGGTGGTTCCGGTGATCACTGCCATGTTCCCAGTGACCCGAACGGCGGCAACGACGGTGCAGCAGTTCAGAACAACAAGCAGCGGCGGCGGAGAGCTGAAATAGACATGCAGTGACGATAAAGGTTCCCGGAATCCAAAAGAACAGAAACCAAACTTTAAAACCCTTACCGACAGTGCGTTCTCCGGCGGCGGCAGCAGGATTTCGAGCGGCAGAAGCGGCGGTGGCTGGTGCGGTTCTCTCTTTTCTCTCCTCTGCTCCCGAGCTCGCTCTCTCTCGCTCTCTCTGGCTCCTCCATAAGTGGCGGCAACCGACTCCAAGACGAGGACGACGACGACGCGGGTACAGTAGCGGCGGCGACGGCTTCACGGTGTGGGCAACGCTGGCGACGCGAAAAGGGTTCTAACACGGTGGTTGGACTTCAGCTCGCCTTGAGATTCTGCTCTCTCTCCCTCGCGAGTCTCTCCTCCCCGCGTGGTCTCCTCGACGCTGGCGCCAACAGCGACGCGACGGTGGTCCTGAGCTGCGCGGCGGCTTCCTCGCGGTACTCTCCTTCTCTCTCAGATCTCCTCTCTCTTCTGTCAGCAGCGGCGGCGACGGTGGCAGTGACACCCACCGCGCCGCCTCACTCTTCTTCCCCCTCTCGTTCCTTCCTCGGTCCCCTTCCTTCTTCCCCTTTCTCTCTTTTTTTCTTTTTTTTTTCCTGATGGGTTTTGGTTAGACAAAAAGGGGGGATTTCAGCTGCTGTTGGTAAAGGCTAATGGCGGCTAGGGTTTCATTAGGAGTAAGGGAAAAATTGTAATTTAATTAAGATTAGGGTATGTATAAAATTAAGATTTTGAATTTAATTATAGTAAAGTAATTTTAATAAAATTGAGGCATGGAGTATAAATTTTGAAATCTAATTAAATCTCTAAAATTATTTTAAAATATTATTTGTGGTATAAAAATACTAATTGATTTTCTCAATAAATTATTCTAATTGAAAATTCATGGTAATATAATTAATTTTCTTTATCTTTAACTTAAAGTATTAAATAATATAAATTAAATTATCTAAAATCTAATCATATAAAATTCTTATTATTTCATAACTACTAATTTTATATCAATAATTATAAAATTAGACAAAATTCTAATTTAAATAGCCAAAATCCCATTATTTTTAAATTTCTAGAACTTTAAATCATAAATAGGAAAATAATACTTAAGAATATAGTTTAGATAAAAACCTTAATTTATTTCAAATCCAATTAATTGCCTTTAATTATTTTTTAATAAAAATAATTTCTGAAATTAAAACTATAAATAAATATATATAATTTGAGATTAGTTCAAAATAGGACTTTTCAAAAGTCTTGGGTCTTACACAAAATACTCCAAACAATAAATATGATGGCAGAAATTAAATAATTAAATACCAGAATTTTTATTGTGAAACTCTCCCAAAAGAGGAATAAAAATTCATAGAACCTAGTCTAGTGAAATCTTCTACTATCAAAATAATGGATACACAATCAGTCTTTTTAGAAGCACTAGACCATCTCAACAATTAATAAAATAGATAATCAAAACTGACGGAACCAACATAAATACTCCACAAAAATGGATATCTCAAATCAGACAAAAGAGCAGGCAATATAACTAACAAGTTATACCTTAATGTTCATCTCTACACCAAAAACAATAAACTAAAATTTCATAAGAAATAGAACAAGTTTACCAATTTAATGAGATCAAATTCCTCTCCCTCTCTTTCTTTCTTTTTCTTTTTTCAAACGAAGGACTCCACCACTCTCTCTACTTTTTTTATTACCCGTGGCTATAAGCCACTACTTCTTTTATTATTATTTTTTCTTTTATTTTAAAGTATGGGTCCCACTTGAGTTGGGAACCCACTAACAAATTTCTCATTCACCGATTCAAGTGGAAATAGGTTGTTCTATCAAATCTGCCATCTCTTTGCAGGAATCAAATTCTACTGCAGGTAAACTTTTAGTCATCATATCTGAATCATTGTTATCAGTATGAATCTTCTCAAGTGCATATGACTTCATCTCAAGCGTTTGACGTATCCAATGATACCTCACCTTTATGTGTTTTGATCTAGAGTGAAACGTCGGATTCTTACTGAAATGAATAGCACTTTGGCTGTCACAAAATAACACAAACTTCTCTTAATCGATGCCTAACTATTGTAAAAATATCTTCATCCACAAGAGATCCTTAGAAACTTCAACAACAACAACAATGTTTCTTCTGCCTCTGTAGTAGACAAAGCAACACATTTCTGAAGTCGATATTGCCACGACACAACTCCCCCTACAAAAGTCATCATATAACTAGAAGTAGACTTCTTTGAATCAAGATCATCCCTAGCCATGTTCGCATCTGTATAACCATCCAATACATGTTGGCCAATCCCAAAGCATAAATAAACTCTAGAAGTACCATTAAGGTATCTGAGAACCCACTTCACTGCTTGCCAGTATCCCTTGCCAGGATTAGAGAGAAATCGACTAACAACTCCAACGGCATGAGTAATATCTGGCCTAATACAAACTATAGCATACATCAAACTACTAACTGCAGATGCATATAGAATATTCATTTTTTCTTTCTCTTTCTCACTTGTAGGACATTGTTGCAAACTTAGTTTGAAATGACTAGCAAGTGGAGTACTAACAGGTTTGAAATTACTCATGCTAAACCTTTCTAAAACATTCTCAATATACTTCTGCTACGACAACCACAGTTTTTCATTCTTCATGTCACGAGTGATACTTATGCCAATGATTTTCTTTGCAGGACCCAAATCCTTCATAACAAAGGATTTGTTCAAGTATTTCTTAAGAATTTCAATCTTTTTAGTATCATGATCAATAATCAATATGTCATCAACATAAAGTAAGAAAATTATAAATCACTATTAGAGAATTTCTTAACATACACATAATGATCAGAAAAAGTCTTACTATACCCACGACCTTCCATGAAAGAATCAAATTTCGTGTACCACTACCTTGGCGCTTGCTTCAACCCATATAAGCTTTTTTTCAACTTGCAGACAAGATGCTCCTTTCCTTTAATCTCGAAACTCTCTGGTTGTTCCATATAAATTTCTTTATCTATGTCATCGTGAAGAAATGCAGTCTTTATATCAAGCTGCTTAACCTCTAAATTCAAGCTAGTTGTCAATCTAAGCACAATTCGAATAGAAGACATCTTCACAACTGGAGAGAAAATCTCTTCAAAATCAATACCTTTCTTCTGCTTAAAACCTTTCACAACCAACCGAGTTGTGTACCTTGGTCGTGAAACATTTTCATCTGCTTTTAATTTGAATACCCATTTATTCTTTGAATGCTCTCTTACCACTCGACAACTTCACCAATTCAAATGTATGATTCTCATGCAAGGATTTTATTTCTTCTTGCATGGTCTTCAATCTATCTTCCTTATGCTCATCAGACATAGCTTCCTGATAGCTCTCTAGCTTTCCAATCTCAGAGTGTGCATCACATACTCACAAGGAGAGTATCTTTGAGAAGGATGACACTCTCTAGTAGATCTTCTTAATTTAGTTTCAACTGGTGATTCAGGTAGAACTTCAACATCTGGTAGAACTTATACATCTGGCACCTCAGGTTGAGGTATAGGTTCATCATGCAAATCATCACCATCATTATCAACTTCTTGTCCATCAATAGGAGGTCTAGTGAAAGGACCAGATTCATCATCAGCAAACGCCTAACATTTATTGTTGACTTATCTATCTTCTCAAGGTCTTCAATAGTTTGGTCTTCAAGAAAAATTACATCTCAACTTCTAATTATTTTCTTGCTCACCGAATTTCATAATCTATAACCAAAGTCTTCGTGACCATAACCCATGAAGATACTCTGCTTTGATTTTTCATCAAGTTTGGACCTTTCATCTCTTGGAATGTGAACAAAATTTCTGTAGTCGAATACTTGCAAGTGACTATAGGAGACATCTTTCTCTCTCTAAACTTTCTCTAGGACATCACCATTTAGTGGAACTGAAAAAGAAAGATTGATCAAATCTACTGCAGTTCTCATCGCTTCACTCCAAAAGAATTTAGGCAACTTTGCATGAGAGAGCATACACCTGACTCTATCATTGATAGTGCGATTCATTCTCTTTGTAATTCCATTATGTTGGGGAGTCTTATGAACTATCTTCTCAAGCTTAATCTCATGTCCTTTGCAATACTCTTCAAATGGATTCCTGTATTCACCACCATTATCTGTTCGAACACATTTCAATTTCTTTTCTGTTTCTCTTTCAACACTTGCATGAAAGTGCTTGAGGACATTGAGCACCTGGTTTTTAGATTTCAAAATAAAAGCTCACATTTTTTGAGAATAATCATCACTAAAAATAACAAAGTATGATGCACCACCTAGTGTCTTAACATGCATAGTAAAAATATCAGTGTGAACTAAATCTAGAACATGTGATCTCCTATAAGATCTAAAACTATGAAATGATACTCTAGCATGCTTTTCAACAAAATAATGAGTACAAGTATTTAAAGTTGTACCTTTCATGATAAGTGAGTGCTCTTTGGCTAAAACGCTTAGTCCTTTCTCGCTCAAGTGACCAAGACGCATATGCCACAAATCAAAAGAGGAATCATCAGCTATATTCACCTCTTCTTTGTATAACTTTACTTACAATCGGTAGAGAATAGTGAAACTGTTGTCTTTTTTAGCAACCCTTTTGGTAATCTTGCATTTTTCATTATTAAAAGAAGTGCAATACTCCTCTTGATCCAGTGTCTTCACTGAAATCATATTAAACCGCATATCTGTCACATGCCTAACATTCTACAACTATAACTTGCATTCTATATTGGTTTCAAGCCACACATCACCTATGCCAATGGTATCACACACCCCTTTATCTCCCAATTTGATCTTGCCAAAATTTTTAGCAGTAAAAGAAGTGAAAAATTCACGTCTCGGAATGACATGATATGAGGCACCAGAGTCCATAATCCACGTGAAATCATCACAGATAAAATTAACATAATTTTTATCATAGGTGATAAGAACATCTTCATAAATAATAACAACAGATTCTTTGTCTTTGTTTCTTTATCAACATGTGGATACACGTTAAGATCAAGTAATTGCCTAATCAAAATAACTACCTTTCGATTTAACTTCTTCCATTTAGCATAAGATTTAGTGTCTTTGGATTTATCCTCCTCTATAGAATTATACAAGTTCTTGCTGTACAGCATATTTTCCATGAGAGTCTTTCAAATCGAATAATTTTTAGAATTTAATTTGACCATATTTAGTCATTAAATATTTTTCTCTATTTAATTGGCACGGCCATCTTTCTTATCTCTTATAATTGTGTTTTAAAAGTTAAAACACACTGTGTGTGGTAATAACTACTAAGTGCTGACATTGTTTAACCTTTCTTAATCGTGTGCCTTTTGACCTGTGTGACCCCGAAACAACTACAATCCTTTAGACTCCGTTTGGTAACAAAAAAACAAAGTAATGGAGAAAAACATAAAGATATAACAATACATAGATATAGATATACAAATTTTTTTTTATTATGTTTGATAACAATATACACAATAATACACTAATTTATATTCATATCAACATACTAAATTGACCCTCAACAATAACACTATTATCACCATCACTATCAACATCTACAATTACCACCATAATCTATAACCATCATTAATACTAATATCAAATTCATCATCATCATTTACATATAATTAACAAAAAAATGGTGATAAATTTCTTATCAATAATCATTTATTTATCTAAAAAAATAAGAGAGAGAGAGAGACAAGACAGTAATTACAGTGAGAATAAACCAAAATTTAAGAAAAAATCAAGAGATTGAGAGATGGTGCTGACGATAATAGAAGGGTAGAAGAAGATAGTAGCGACTGCGAGTAATTGGAAGGCAAATAGGCACGGCGCTGCGAGTGTTCCTATGTTGGGATGGGTGGACGCTGCGAGATGCTGGGTTGCGAGAGGTGGATGACAATGACACTGTGAGTTGCTGGGTCGCGAAAGGTGGACGATGACAATGCTGCGACGACGCGGCGACTTGCTATCTCGTTACGGCTAGACGGCGACGCCACTGCGATTATGCTGTTATGTGAGAACTGCATGGCGACGGCGCTGCGACTATTGCAGTGGTAGGTGACAAATTTGGATGAGTGACAAAGAGTGGAGGCAGTGGCGGTGGCAGAGGGAGGAGTGATGGAGGGAAGAGGGTAGTGACAGAAAAAGATGAAGGAGGGAGTAGGGATGAAGGAGGGACACGACAATAGAAGAAGGAGAAGGATGGAGGAAAAAGAAGGGAAGAGGAAGAAGGTATCTGGATGTTGGAAGGTTTCTGGCTTTTTGGAGTTAAAAACTAAGAAAAAAGAAGGGATAGAAATGTAAAATTTTGTGTCTAATCAATTGTGTCTCAATGTCTCAATTCAAGTGAGAGACACTGAAAACATGTATTTCATGTACACTAGTGTGTCACCGTGTCCATTAAAAATTTGTGTCTTAGAAAACAAACGATAGACATGTACCACCGTATCTATGTCTTTGGTGTACATAGACACCAACCAAATGCACGCTTAATACTTTAGAACATGTACATTCCACTAACTATATATCACTTTATAGTTTTTATTTGCATTTTGCTAACTTATTACTTGAGGGTATAGGTTAAAAATATCATAAAAGAAAAGATTTAATTACTCTATTGGTCTCTATAGTTTCGCAAAATTTTCAATTAGGTCCTTATACTTTTTTTTTTCTTTTAATTGGATCCCTGCACCGATTTTTTTTTTAATTAGGTTCCTCTTAGCAGTAATTGGTTTAATTTTGTAGAGATCAAACTAAAAAAAAAATTGGTACAGGAACCCAAATAAAAGGAAAAAAAAGTATAGGGACCTAATTAAAAAAATTAGTCAAAACACTATTTGCGGCTTTACTTTTTTACATAGCTCATATAACTCAAAAATTGTCGGGGCAGCCACTATTTCCCGACAATTCCAGCTAATAATACTCATGACTGAGGTTGGGGCATGTTAAGACCTGTCTCCTCAGCCATTTGTGTTCCCTTAATCTGACTAGACTCATGCATGGATAACTCATACTCCCCAGTATCCAGAGCAATATTGCTATTCTTCATTTTCTTAGGATCTCTGCCCTCTTGTTCCTCTTTCCACTCCTTGTATGAAAGTATTGGCACCTGCCTGTTCTCTCGTTTCCTTTTCAAATTCAACTTCAATTCCGACTTCTTGGCTAGCTGTGTTTTTCAGTTTGCATGTACCTCGACTCTTTTGTCTTCATCTTTATCACTTGCTAATTCCACATAGTAGACGTTTTCACCCAAGTTGACATGCTGAGCAACCAATTCAAGTTCTCTATTCTGTGCCTTCTTGTATGGCTTGTTCAGTTCATCCTCTTCTATTTCTCTCTTCACCAATTCCTGATATTCATTGCCCTCCATTCTACCTTCACACGTGTGTTTATCCTTCTTTCTTGCTAACATGAACCTTTTTAATTCATGGCCTATGGTCTCTTTTTCTCTTTTATCCTTCTGGTCCAACTTCCAGCTTCAATTTTATAGCCGTTCACCTCCCTTTCTTCTGTTGAATAATGATTCAGCCCACTTCCTCTAATGTTCCCAGCTTGCAAAGGATTCACTTCTAAGTTGGGCCCAGTATCCTTTCTTGGTCCATTTTCACTTAACTTCTGAACCTCTTTTCCCTTTTTTTTCTTCTGGGCCTTTATGTTGTTGGCCCATTCATTATTCATTTCTCTTATCTTCATAATAAGATTTTTAAATTTAAAGGCTACTCCTAGGTCAAGCTGCGTATCACTATCTTCCTGAAAGTCGAGAATTTTCGATACTTCCTCTACCTGCTCTTCTGCATCTACCATCTCTTTCTCTCTCCTTGTTTGGTTTTTCCAGATGCTTTTCTCCTTAATTTTCTACTGCAGTGCTCGCTCAGCCCTTATCCTACTCTCCTCATGACTTTGTTCTTCACCACTCTCTCGTCCAAGGCCCTCTACTCACGCGCCTGCTCCCCCTTCCTCTTTCCCTCCTTGTTGTTTTGAAACTCCTCTTTCCATGGTTGGACCTGGTCAAACTTGACTTACTCCCAGTCCTGGTGAGTACTTCTTCTTAGTTGGATCCTAGCATGCCATGGTTGTTGGATTTTTGCACGTTTTCTTCTCGTGTCCTAATATATCGCAGTTAAAACAGTAGCTGTCCGGCAGCCTTTCATACTTGAAGAAGACACACAGTGGTGGCATATCTTCTCTATCTAACCAGAAGCTTGTAGGCAGAGCCTTGGTAATGTTGATGATAACTATTATCCTTAGATACGATCTTCTAAGAACACCATCCACTTTTGGATCTTTAGCCTCAGCCAATACTCCCAGCATTTCTCAGATAACAGTGCTTGTCTCCTTTTTCATAAGGTCATGTGGGATACCATGCACTTGAATCCGAAATTCCATGAAGTCATGATCCACTTCAAATACAGATTTTCCCCCTCTCCATAGTTTGAGGTTGACCATATTTCCTTTAACATTCCAAGGACCATTTTAAATAATCTGCAGTCCTCTCTTTCTATCTTTAAAACTGAATAACATCTTCTTTAAACCAATATTAGTAACTGCCACTCTTTGTGAAATTTCCTACATTTCTAGTAAAGCATTCTTGTATGTTTTAAAATTTATCTCTTTATCATTTATTATCTTCCCCACCACATTTAAACAGTCTCTCTTGTACCTTAATTCTCCAAATTTGTTAAACTTGATGATTTTTCTTTCAATGCTATTTATATTGTAAGTTTCTGAGTAGAAGTAGTTGTATATTTCAGGTTTTTCAGTATTTTTGAAGGCTCAAATTGAGTAAGGTATGTGTGAGAATATGATTATAGTAACGATTATCTTACTCTATTATTCATGGTTCTGAAAAAAAGGACCGGAAATCGGACACTCCTTCAGTCCATTCAACCAAAAAAAAAACATTTCATTTGTGAACCGCTAAATCGGCTGGATCGAACCGAAACCCAACCGGTTTCCATGAAATGGTGTCGTTTGGAATTAAAAAAGAAAACAGATTCCTTTCTGCCCACTTTCCCGGCGCCCCAGCCCATTCTCCTCACACTGACTCGCTCGTTCCTCCGGAAGTTCAGAGCTTTTTGGTTTTGCCCTCAAACAAACCCCAGCCATCTAACCTCCACCACCGCCGTAGGGACTGGGACTGGGACACTGGGACCACCACCACCACCCCTATTCACTCTCACGGTCTCACCAGTCACAGCTTCTTCCTTGAGCTCAGCGTCTGTCATTGTCTTGTCTGCTCAGCTGCGCTTTTGCTGCCGTCCGTCGCGCTCAGGAGCTTCCTGTCATCGTCCGGTCGTCGTGCTCCAAGTTTCCAACCCCCTCCTCATTCACCAATCGCAGCTTCTGCATCTAGTCTTCGTCTGCTCAGCCGCGCTTCTGCCGCCGTCCCTCGTCGTGCACGTCGCCTGGTCGCCTTTGTCCGTTGCGCTCAACTGCTCTCCTTCACACTCTACCCAGACTGCTCAGATCGAAGGTAATGGCTTCTCTGCTAGTTCCCGCTGTTCTGTGTTTTTTTTCTTCAGAAATTATCAAATTATATTAATTATTGATTAGCTCTGCTCACTGCTGCTATGCTGTGCTGTACTCTGGTTTGTGTCTTCTTTGCTGTTGTGCTGTGTTCTTTTGTGCTCTGCTGCTCGCTGCTGTGCTTTCTTTGCGTTCAATTAAGTCAATTAAAACTATGCTTTGGGCTTAATTGTGCTTAGATTGTTAAGTTAGTTAATTCAGCATATCAATTTTGCCAATTATGCATTTCTTAGATTAAGACTTGCACTAGTTTCTTTCCTAGTACCAACCTATGTGACTGATTTTGCACTGTTATGAACTTATCCATTCACCTCGTAGGCATGCACTTGGTGGCTTTGATGGAAGCACAATGGTGTCGACCATTGAAGTGTTCGATCCTCGTGCGAAGCATGGATAACTTGGGAACAAATGAATCATCCTAGGGGATATTTTGCTGCTGCTTTTGTTAAAGAGTCTATACATGTAATTGGGAGAGTCAAGGTTGGAGAGAACATTATAGAAACGGTACATTTGTCTACTAACACTAGTCTTAATCGTAATTCATTGGCACCTGTTCCATGCTGTGCTAATTGCACAAAAATGGTTGGAAAAATGTGTTTTTGTTCGGCTATAGCTCTTTAGGCAGCACAACAAAAGGTTATACAAAGAGGTAACTTTCTAATGATGTCATATAAAAGTTCTTCATAAGCATTTTTATTTAATCATGAAGGAATATTTGTTTATCCTTGACTCTGGATTGTCACCTGTAAAGAAATGTATCAGCATTCATTTATTTTTTTTTATTATAGTACATAAAATATTCTTGACTTTGTTATTGTTATTGTTATTTGACTTTTGAGTTTGTATTTGAATGAGATTATAACATTGTGGTTGATGTAATACTTTTAATTTGGATGACATTTTAAAGTTTATATTAGACTATAATTATGTTTTAGTGTGTTTATTTATTTATTATTTTTTGTAAAATGGTTATTCTAGTTAGGTTACGGTTAAACCAGTGAACCAGTAGCTAGACCAGTTAGATAACTGATTTGGTTTTCAGAACCTTGCTATTATCCATTTCTGTTTTCTATCCATTGGGCTAAAGTGCTAAACTCAAGTATACTCATTCCGTTGACTTCCATTCATTGAAAAGTTTCTCTCCAGATGTTCTCCAGAATGATATAGTTGGCACACTAATGATAGGCTTGGGGTGTTTGGTGTAATAAATTTTTGGCCATGTTAGAGTGTGGTGGTAATTGGTAAATCCTGCATTCTTTCATGTTACAATTGTTTTGCTATTATTTCAGTACTCTAAATATATTACCTCTGAATAATGCAATTGATTACCTTTTTATACACTATGCATATCTCTTTGTCCATCAAGTGTTAGCTTTTATCTCCTTTTTCTTCTCTTCGTCGAATCTAATCTCATATCATCAAAATTAGCCAGGAAGCTTAATGTAGAAGTAATCGCAATTACTTTAGACTATCTCTATCTTTCTTTTTTAATGCCCTTCCAAGCTTGTATCGTTCTTGTTGGCATTCCCTCCCGTGTTTCTCCTATTGTTTCTATCAGCAACTTTTAGTGCAAACAAATTTGTATCTTTGTTATTCTTAGTATTAATAAATAGTTATTGAGCAGAAGAGGAAACCATGATATTCACCAATGAACAAAGACAACAAGAGCGAACTGGAAAATATGGAAGTCCTAGATTTCAATACCTTCAGGTGCTTCTCCCATCATCTTTTTCTTTTCGACTTCTGTTGCTTTTATTATTATAACAGCAACAACAACAGCAAAACAAAAACAAATGATAGTCATATACAAATATTTTAATTTTGTTGCATTGTTTTTTTTATGTTTAGTATTTTCGTTGATAGATGATGTTTGTTTCAGGAACTGGTGACTCAGTTTCAGAACACAACTGATGAAGGTATACTTTTTTTTTCTTTTATTTTTAAAAGTTCATTCAATAGTTTAGTAATGTCTGAAACACTCTTTCAACTGCATTTGTAACGACACATTTGTGTTCTAGAGTTCTAGATTGCTGAAACTTTTCCGTATTCTTTTTCCCCCTTAACAGAAACAAAAGAGAGGATTTCGGCAAATTTGGCCAACTTTGCATATGATCCTTACAATTATAACTTTTTGCGCCAAGTATGGAGCCAAAGAATTGCATATGATGTACTTTGTAACTTTCTTTCGTACCGAAGCACGGGTTGTTCAATTTGTAACTTCTGTTTTACCCAATTTGATACATGAGCAGCTTAAAGTTTTGGAACTCTTCCTGGACTGCATGACTGAACCCAATGAAAAACTTGTAGAGTTTGGTGTTGGAGGCAGCTGCAATTGTTGTGCTGGTAAAAATTCTAGTTGTTTTTCTCTTGTTTTCTAAAATTTTATTGTAAAGAATTTTATTTATGGTAACAACATTTTGAATTTATTTATTTATTTTAGATCAGGCAAATGTTGCAATTGTAAGTAAGTTTGGTGGCATACCTCTTATCATTCAATGTCTATTAAGCCCAGTCAGGAACACTGTAAGGATAAAAACTTTCTTGTTAACTGTGTTGCTTTACTATCTCATGATTATGTTTTGGCTCTTTAGTTCAACCTGTGAATGCTACGAGTCAAAGGGAATGTGAAACCATGTAGAGTTAGAATCTTAAATTTGTTTTTTGACACAACAATCTTTCCCCTAGTTCATGTTATATATGAGCATGATTCATAGTTGTTACTCTATCTTTAAATTTAGGTTCTCTTAATGTCTTCTGTCCAGCAGAAGAAATAACTTCGAATAATTTTTCATAGGAGGTTTAGTAAAATATGTTAGATTCTCTACAGTGTATATACCTTTATAATTGTTAAACTTGCTTACTAATAACTCGCTCTGGAAAATCACCTTGTAACTGCTGAGAGTAATTCATGTATCTTTATTGACCTTTACGTTCTTAATTTTCTTAACACTATAATTCGATGAATCACCGAGTATTTACCGTTTGATATTTAGGTAAATTATGCACTTGGAGCACTTTATTATGTCTGTAATGAATTTAACAAGGAAGAAATTTTAAAGCCAAAAGTTGTTGATACCATCAAGAGGTATGCAGCGACTGAAAAAGTTAGTGCAAGCTTCAGTAATCTAGCTAAAGCTTTCCTAGACAAACATCTATCTGAGAACTAGAGTTTTCTATTCAATATCAGTGAGACTATCCTGTATGAGGCTATTTTCTGGCTTATAACTTAGTTACTTTACAATGTACAGTTCGGTTTAAGTTAAATTAACATTTATTCAAATTATAGCCTTGTGATCAATTTACTTAATTGTTTCTCTTTTTTTTTTCTTTTTGAGTTCAAGTTATATTAGAAGAAGCTCGAACCCGAAACTTCTATACGGAGAGGGAGGACAAATGCCATTTGAGCTACCGTTCATTGGCTATTTATTTGATTGTGAGAGTTCAGATTTTGAAAGGAAAGGAAAAGAAGGGAATGCCTTGATGAGTAAAGTGGAATCAATTTTATTCTTCAAGCCGTTTCCTTTCATCTTTTTCCGCCTAAGACCTCAATTCACATGCTTGTGGATGTATAATGGGTCAATGGGATGGAAATTCTTACATATGAACTCTGTAATTTATGTAGTTAGACTTATCTATGAAAAATTACTACCCCATTTTTAACTACCCTGAAGCCAACCAAACCAAGAAAAATTTCAGGGCGCTCTCATTATGTTCTTTTGTAAGTTAAGAATTATTCCCATTGGGGCTAATATCCTTTTCACCAGTAAATGCATTGTCATAATTCCAAAGTCATTTTCATATAAATAAAGGGTGGGGTTGTTGAAGGATAACTATTATAATGTACTGTTTGGCATTTCTATTTGCTGGCATATTGGATTAACAAGGATGAAGTATATTTGTTGTAGGTCTAGCATTAAATAATAGACACTATTGATTTTGAGGTCCAGAAGCTCACTATAATTTTAATAAATTATTTTTCTTTCAGATAAACCTTTAGTTTTTTCCATTATTATGTTATGAAAAGTTGTAGGAAAGGGATGTGTATTGCTTAAATTAAATTTTATCTTCTGTTTATACTTTAACAGTCAAATGTATCACCAATTTTTTAATAATGTTATATATCTAAGTCTTTTTATAAACTAAGTTCAACTAAATTAAACAATAAAATTTAGAATAATGCTAGCTATAACTGATTTTGTTATATTAGACTAATTTGGTTAAACTTGATTACCAAAAAAACTTAGATGTATAGTATTATTCCAATTTTTTATGAGTGTGGATGAGATATCATTTAACTCTAGATGCGTAAAATATTCTGAAATGTTGTCAAACAAATCTAACAATTTAATTCTCCAAAATATCCGATTTATGATATCTACTATCATCATTATAGCTTTTTGCACATTAGAAAACTTCAAATCAAGAGTTGGTTACAAATTGTTTAGTAAAACATCTTTATTTACTAACAAAACTAACGTAATAATATTTCATTGTTCATTGTGCTTAAAGTTATGGACATGATAAAGTTAAAATAGTTTAATAAATATTACATTAAAATATGAAACTAATATATTGAACTTAATTTTTTTTAAGCAATAGATATAATGAACTGAGGTGAGATTTTTTTTTATTATAAATGTGATTTTGTCATGAAAGTTCATTTCAGGCCAGACAACAGAATATATATATATATATATGTATATATATATGTTCGTTAGTCCGCTTCCGAACAGGTCGGGTGGACAGAAGGTGCAAGATGGATAGGTGAGGATGTCTTAGTCTTGGTCGCACTGATTGTGGGTCTGCCGAGCTGGCGAGCACTTGTACTGGCGAACGGACGAGGGGGGGTGCCACCTGCAAAGACACTCCGACGCTCAAGTCAGCAATGTGCAGGCGGGCAGAATAATGGAATGAGAAAATGTGACGTACCTCGGGGGAAGAGCCAATCTTCCCCTTATATACATGTCAGTAGTGGGCCCCTTACGTGACAGGCCCATATTCCCAAGGACGCTGTCCTGCAGCACGTGTGTGATCCGTACAGGACGCGTGTCCGGGTCGGTTGTAGGGCGCGTGCCCGGGTCGGGTGTTACATGGGTCGGGTCGGCCCAAAGCTGGTTCTGGGCCGGGCCGTAACAGTGCCCCCACGCGCCAATGGTAGTCGTGGGAGCTACCAATGGCGTGTCGTCTCGCATCTCGTCTGGTCGGTCGCTCGTGGGGAGGACGTGCCCCCAAGGCGCGTCTCTTGGTTGCTCAAACAACCGTTTCATCGCCTCGTTTCCTGCGCCGACCATTGAATGCTCATAATGGGGTGAAAAACCCCGTTTGAAAAGACCGTTTTGCCCCCAGGCGTTTCGCGCTCTGGAGGCAGCTTTTTAAACAGTCGGTTTTGTGCTTCTGTGTTTTATCACACTTCCCATTTCTCTTCTTTTTCTTCCCTGTGGCGAGATTTCGGAGCATTATTGTGGTGCCTTCGTTCATCTATCCTGCATTTTCCCAGTTTTGCAACTCCATCTCCTTTTCCTCAATTCAGGTAATTTTCTGATCAACCTCCCTTTTATGCATTATTTCTGTATGCTTGTTATTTGGTTTTTCGACGTTGTAGCCTTTTAGTTGCGAGTAGATGTGTTAGGGGGAAAGTACCATTCCAGGGTAGGCTTTTTTCTCGTTCTTTTAGCCATTCAGTCTTGTTTAGCCTTAGTCGAGAAGTCGTGAGGGTGATGTTTGCGTTCGGCCTGAGCAACCGATCTCTTAGACTAACTGGATGGTACCCCCATGTAGGTATGGCTCGCACGGTCTCCCGGGCATCCGTCAACCCTGCGGCGTACGACCAGTATGCTTGGGTCGTCTCTGATGTAAGGGATTCACCCAATCAAATGGGCGAGGAGGAGCTCACCGAGTTCCGACAAGCCGGGTATTTGTGCGGCGGGACCGACGAGGAGGCCAATTACGGCGTTTTCGTCCCGGCTCCTCACGAGCGTTTGTACGAAATCAACTTCCAACCCCGCCAGGTCGCCGACTGGATTTGGTTCTACAAAGCCATGTTCACTCAAGTCGGAGTTCGCATTCCTTTCTCAGCCTTTCAAATGGCGCTCTTAAACCGAATTTCCGTGTCACCGTCGCAGTTGCATCCGAACAGTTGGGCTTCGATCCGCTGTTTCGAGATGGTCTGTGAATATCTCGAACTGCCGGTGTCCGTGGATGTCTTCCTCTTCTTCTTTACCCTCACAAACCCTTCCAAGGAGGGAAAACATAGAAAAGGGTTCATGTCCTTCCGTGCTGCCCAGGGTCGGAAGATCTTCGGTTTGTTTGAAGATTCCTACCATGGGTTTAAGGACAAGTATTTTAAGGTCCGCCCTGCCAAAGGTCGTCACCCCTTTTGGTTGTCTTTGGAGGGGGTACGGCTCATCCCGACTTATTGGAGCTTCGGGGCAGGGTCCAATAGTTTTATTAAGGTAAATTATAAAAGCATGTCGGCAGTAGATAAGCAGATTGCCGAGGTGCTAAACGCAGTTTTTGGGAAGAACCCGGTAAATCCCCATCTCCTCATGGGTGACAGGGAGTCCGGCCGTAATTATATTTGTGAGGAGCTTTTCACTTTGCCCTTTGTCTTTTTTCCTTTTATTGATATTGTGTGGCGACTAACCGACCTTCTTTGTTTTCCTGCAGTGGATATGTCTGCGTCGGTGACGGGCCTTGCCGACTTGTTTCAAACCTTTCTTGCCGGTGGTGATGACGAGGAGGGTGACGAGCAGCCTACCCCCGAGGGACCTGATGCTCCTCCGGAGGGCCAGGATGCTCCCGAGCAGAGGGCCGCAACCGACGGGATCGGAACCTCGGCTCAGGGCGCCATGGTAGAAGGTGGCAAGGCGGTCCACGTTTCCCCTATCCGTGAGGTGACCGGGATTGGGGGTTCGGTGCCCACTCCGGATGATGAGGAGGAGGTGGTAGAAGTCTCCGGCCTGAAGAGAAAGAGGAAGAAAGTCTCTACGGCGTCGTCAAGCCCTGAAGGGGTCCTCACCGTCATGGAGAGGAACTTTGATGCGAGCAACTTCATAGATACCCAATTGATCCCTGGCACTGAGGAGTACTTCCACGAGTCATCCCTTGCCGGGCAGGCGAGGTGGATGTACCGAACACTCCTGCGGGGCGCCGTGATAGCCCGGAAGGCCGAGTTTGAGCTGTCCGGGATGGAGTCCCTCCGCAGGAGGTTGGAGGCCAGTGGGAAGGCCAATAATGAGTTGAAGAGTGAAGTTGAAACTCTTCGGGAGCAGCTGACTCAGTCTTCAGAGAAACTAGATGCCGCCGAGAAGAAGGTCACTGCTGCCGAGCAGAAAGCCACTGCCGCCGAACAGAAGGCCACAACCGCTGAGAAAAAGCAGAAAGAATCGGACGCGACGGTTGAACGGTTGGTTGAGCGTGAGATGGCATTGGAGAAACAGGTCGGTGAGGCGCAGAAGCGTGCTGCCGAGGTCGAGAAGGAGAAGCAGGCCGTAGAGGCCGAACTGGCAACGTGGAAGGCTAAGTACAAAGACGTCGTCAAACAGGGTAAAGGCGCGATTTTGGGTACCGAGGAAGCCTTGAAGGCTCAAATTAAAATTGTTGCCCCTGAGTTCGACACGTCGGCTATTGGTGTTTTCAAGATTATTAAGGATGGCCAAGTTGTCGATGCTCCCAAGAAATGAACTCTTTGTTTCGTCGTTTCTTGTTTAGCCGTTTTGTTTTGGCTTGTAAACACTTTATTTTAGCCGTTTTGGCCTATGAACAATTTAGTCTTAGCCGTTTTAATTTTGGCTCGTGAACAATGACTTTTTAGTTGCTTGCTCGTGTTGTCGCGATAAAGTTTTTCTTACTTGTCCGATTGCGTTATCGCTTCTAATAACCGTTTTTGGTTTATAGTTGTTTATATCGGCGGCCCGTGGGCTCTCGTGTAGTTGTTTGTTACAATGGTAGTTGATGACCTCCCGGGGTGATCAGTCCCGGGTTAGGCGTTGTCGTTAGTCATGACAAGACGATTTATCTGAAAAACGGAGGTAAAAGAATGGAGAATTTGCACAAGTATGTCTTATTCAGCAGTCGTATAAAGGACACGTAAATCGCTATGAGAATTTCAAGAGATAAATGAGCAAAACGACTACTTAGCTAGCCTGGTCGGCGCGCCGGCCCTTCCTCTAGGAGTAGAATCTTCTTAGGTTGTCCGCATTCCAAGTTCTCGGGACTTCCTTGCCGTCGAGTCTTTCTAGTTTGAATGCTCCTTTTCCCATCACTTTCTTGACTCTATATGGGCCTTCCCAGTTGGCCGCCAGCTTGCCTTCTCCGGGGGTCGGCAGGCCGATATCATTTCGCCTCAGGACGAGGTCGTTTGGCTCAAATTCCCTCTTGAGCACTTTGGTGTTGTAGCGGAGCGCCACTCTTTGTTTTAGCGCCGTTTCTGTCAAGTGGGCCATTTCTCGGGCTTCCTCTATCAGGTCCTTTTCTACGGCTTCCTCCACCCCTTTCAAAAGAAGTCGTGGGCTTGGTTCTCCGATTTCTACGGGTATTACCGCGTCCACCCCGTACGTTAACCGGAAAGGAGTTTCCTTGGTGGAGGACTGCTCGGTTGTTCGGTAAGACCAGAGGACCGACGCTAGCTCGTCGGCCCAAGCACCCTTTTTGTTGTCCAACCTCTTCTTTAGGCCTGAGAGGATAACCTTGTTGGCGGACTCCACTTGTCCGTTCGTCCGAGGGTGTTCTACCGAAGAGAACCTTTGCCTTATACCTAGGCCGTTGAGAAATTCTGTGAACTTTTTGTCAGCAAATTGTGTGCCGTTGTCCGAGATGACGACTTCTGGTATCCCGAACCGTGTTATCACCTGCCTCCACATGAATTTTCTGCAATTGGCTGAGGATATGCTAGCCAATGGTTCGACTTCTATCCATTTGGTATAGTAATCAATTGCCACTATGAGATATTTGACCTGCCCAGGGCCGACAGGGAAGGGCCCTAAGAGGTCGATTCCCCATTGAGCGAATGGCCGGGAGGTCGTCAGCAAGCTCAACTCGTTTGCCGGTGCCTTGGCAAAGTTGGCGTTCTGTTGGCACTTTATGCACTTTTTGACAAACTCTTTGGAATCTGCCATCATCGACGGCCAGTAGTACCCAGCTCGGATCAACTTTCTTGCTAGGGCTTTTCCTCCGATGTGGTGCCCACAGCAGCCCTCGTGGACTTCCCTGAGGACGTAGTCCGTTTGGTCGGGGTGTAGGCACTTCAGTAGGGGCTGGCTGAGCCCTTTTCTGAACAGCTGTCCTTGGATGACGGCGTATTTGGCCGCTTCTCTCCTTAATTTCACCGCATCCTTTTCGTCACCAGGGACTTGGCCGTGTTCTAGGTAGTTAGTGATGGGGTCTAGCCATGAAGGACTTAGGGTTGTTATGTGTAGTGCAATTGCAGGTTCCCTTATCATGCCTTGGATGAGAGACCGGTTTCCCTCCCCTGGCTTCGTGCTGGCTAATTTTGATAGGAGGTCTGCTCGTGTGTTTCTTTCTCTGGGTACATGCTGGACCGTGACCTCGTCGAACTTTTGGCTCAAGCTTTTGACCTTTTCCAAGTACTTCTGCAACAAGGGGTCCTTGGCTTGATAGCTGCCGTTTACTTGGGAAGTGACGACTTGGGAATCGCTGCATACTTCCAGCCTTTTTGCGCCGACCTCTGTTGCTAGGGTCAAGCCTCCTATGAGGGCTTCGTATTCTGCTTGGTTGTTCGAGATGGGGAACTCGAATCTGACCGATTGTTCGTATACGACCCCGTTTGGACTTTCTAGGATGATCCCGGCTCCTCCGAAGGTCTGGTTGGAGGCTCCGTCCACATGGAGCTTCCACCGTGTACCCATGTCTTCGCCTGGGTCTCCTGTTACTTCAACCAAAAAATCCGCCATCGCCTGCGCCTTGATGGCTTGCCGGGGCTCATACCGTATGTCATATTGAGAGAGTTCGATGGACCAAGTCATCATTCTTCCCGCCAGGTCGGGTTTTTGGAGAACTTGTCGGATCCCTTGGTCCGTTCTGACGACCACTTGGTGACTCTGGAAGTACTGTTTTAACCTTCTCGAGGAAGTTAGGAGTGCTAAGGCTAGCTTTTCCAACTTGCTATATCTTAACTCTGCTCCTTGTAGGGCCCTGCTTATGAAGTAGACTGGTTGTTGGGTCCTCCCGTCCTCCCGCACTAGTACTGCGGCCAGGGCTTCGCTTGTTATAGCGAGGTATAGGTACAGTGGTTCCCCGTCCCTTGGCTTCCCGAGAACGGGAGGTGCCGCTAGGATTTCCTTGAAGTGTTGAAAGGCTTCTTCGCACGCGGGTGTCCACTCAAACGCCATCCCTTTCTTCATGAGGTTGAAGAATGGCAGGGCCTTTGTCGCCGAGGCCCCGAGAAACCGGGAAAGCGATGTCAATCACCCTGCCAACCTCTGGACGTCCTTGACACAGCCCGGGCTCTTCATCTGAAGTATTGCCTGGCATTTCTCCGGGTTGGCTTCTACCCCTCTCTGAGTTATCATAAATCCTAGGAACTTGCCGGCTTCCATGGTGAAGGCGCACTTGAGGGGGTTCAGCCTCATACCATGTTGACGGAGGGACGCAAACACACTTGCCAGGTCGTTTAGGAGGTCTTCAGGTTGTGTCGTTTTTGCCAGGATGTCGTCCACGTAAACTTCGACCGTTTTCCCTATGAGGTCGCGGAATATCCTGTTCATCAGCCTTTGATATGTCGCCCCTGCATTTTTCAAGCCAAACGGCATTACCTTGTAGCAAAAAGTTCCTCCTGACGTTATGAACGCCGTTTTGTCTTCGTCTGGTCGGTGCATCGGTATCTGATTGTAACCGGAGTAGGCGTCCATGAAACTCAGATATCGGTACCCTGCCGCGGCGTCGACGAGTGCATCTATGTTGGGGAGGGGGAAGCAATCTTTGGGGCATGCTTTGTTAAGGTCAGAGTAGTCCACGCACATTCTCCATCTGCCATTGTGTTTTTTCACCAATACCACATTTGAGAGCCACGTTGAGTAGTCCACTTCTCGTATGAAGCCTGCTTCTAGGAGGCCGGCCGTTTGCTTGGCTACCTCCTCTGCTCTTTCCGCCGACATCTTTCTTCTTCGTTGAGCCACTGGGCGTGCTTCCGGCTTGACGGCTAGGTGGTGTGAAATGATTTGTGGATCAATGCCCGGCATGTCGGCTGGCGTCCATGCGAACAGGTCCTTGTTGGCCCTTATCATTTCAATCAAAGGCTCCTTCAACTCATGCGGGAGGTTCTTGTTAACGAACGTGAATCTTTCCCCTTCGTCACCGATGCTAAATTTCTCCAGGTCCCCTTCTGGTTCCGGCCTCGGGTTGTCCTCTACTCTGGCATCGAGGTCGGCTAGGAATACGCCGGATGCTTCCTTGGACTTCTTTCTGAGGGAAAGGCTGGCGTTGTCGCAGGCGACCGCCGTCTCGAGGTCTCCTCTTATGGTCCCTATGGATCCATCCTCGGTGACGAACTTCATAACTAGTAGCTTGGTGTTGATTATGGCCTCAAAATCATTGATTGTCTTCCTTCCCAAGATGATATTGTAGGCTGTGGAGTCTCGGAGGATCACGAATTCGGCCATCGCCGACCTTCGGCCTTGCATCTGTCCTACCGAGATCGGTAGGGAAATGACTCTGTCTGGTTTGATGAAGTGGTCGCCTAACCCGATAACCCCGTGCTGGTGGGTCGTCAGGTCGGCATCCTTCAGCCCCAGTGCGTCGAACACGTTTCGGAACATGATGTTTGAGTCGGCCCCAGTGTCGACAAGGATCCGTTTGACGAGGCCGGTTCCTACTCTGGCCGTGATGACCATGGGAGGGTTTTCCGGGGCGTCGCTGAACCATTGATCTTCTGGGCCGAAAGAAATGGACGGGGGTTTTTTGGTACTCTGCACTGGTGAAGATGAGATCGCCAGTACCTTGGCGTCTTTCTTGTGTGCCGACCGGGATTTTGGTGTAGTGTTCTTTGCCGTTACCACGTTTATCACCGTGAGGCCGTGGTCTCTGTCTTCAGGCTCTTGTCGCCGCTTGACCGGGCGTGTCTTGCCTTCCTCGTCCTGGTCGCGATAACGCCTTCTCGGCTCCCTGATAAGATGGGAGAACGCTGCCAGCTTTCCTTCCCTTATCGCTTGCTCTAATGCATCCTTCAGGTCGAAACAGTCCTGTGTTTGATGGCCATACCCCTTGTGGTAATCACAGTAAAGGTTCTTGTTTCCTCCTGTTCGGTCCTTAAGTGCTCGGGGCTTCGGGAGGATTCCCTTCTCCGCTATCTGTTGGTAGACCTCCACGATGGGGAGAGTGAGTGGGGTGTAATTGTTGAATTTCCCGACCCTGGGGAATGGTCGAGGTGCCCTGTTTGACGCCTCTTCCCTAGCTTTTTCCTTAGCTCTCTCTCCGTCGACGGGCTGCCGTGCTTGGCTGTAACCGGACTGCCGTTTGTTGGCAGCCACGACTCGGCTGACTTCCTCGTCGTTTATATACTCCTTGGCCACTGTTTGGATTTCATGCATCGTCCAAACTGGTTTCGTGGTGAGGTGTTTCCGGAAGTTCTCGTTGAGGAGGCCGTTCGTTAGGCAAAGACTGGCCACCGAGTCGGTTAAGCCGTCAATTTCCAAGCATTCGTCGTTGAACCGATCCAAGTACTTCCTGGTCGGCTCTCCCTGTCTTTGGGTTACCCCGAGAAGGTTGATAGGATGCTTAGCCTTTGCTATTCGCGTTGTGAATTGAGCCAGGAAAGCGCGGCTGATGTCTGAGAAATTGTAGATAGAACCTTGGGGGAGGCCGTTAAACCATTTGATCGCTGGTCCTGCTAAGGTCACCGGGAAGGCGCGGCATCTCACTTCGTCGCCTACCCCCTCTAGATTCATTCTGGCCTCGAAGGCCGTCAGGTGTTCTAGAGGGTCTTGAGTTCCGTCGTACCTCATGTCCGTTGGCTTGTCGAAGTGTTTCGGCAGCCGGACCTCGAGGATAGATCGGTGGAACGGGGTGGCGCCCATTATCACAGGTTGTCGTGTTCTTCCGTCTTCGCGACCTCTTGTCGCTCGATGGGTCGGTCTGCCTCGGGAGTAGATGATCGTGTCATTTCGTCTCCTCATTATGGGTGACTCCTCCCGCGAACTCTCTGCTTCCGTCCACGGGCGGCTTCGGTAAGAGTCTTCCTCCTCGCTTCCGGGAGACGGGGTATAGCTCGGATCGGTAGAGCGTCCGTCCCGCTCCCGGTCGGCAAGCTGCCGCTCCAGGTTCTGGACTCGGTGGCGCAGCTCTTGCATTATTATGGCGCTATCGCCGCCCGTTCCTCCGAATGGTCGTGTCCCCGTGCGTCGACGGGGGGACCTTCGCCGCCCCCCTTGCGAGGCGACGGAGGCTGCCCCCTCCGCTCCGGCAGCCCGGCCTTGGTCGCCAAGACCCAGTACAACCTCCATTTAGAGTCCCCACAGACGGCGCCAATGTTCGTTAGTCGGCTTCCGAACAGGTCGGGTGGACAGAAGGTGCAAGATGGATAGGTGAGGATGTCTTAGTCTTGGTCGCACTGATTGTGGGTCTGCCGAGCTGGCGAGCACTTGTACTGGCGAACGAACGAGGGGGGGTGCCACCTGCAAAGACACTCCGACGCTCAAGTCAGCAATGTGCAGGCGGGCAGAATAATGGAATGAGAAAATGTGACGTACCTCGGGGGAAGAGCCAATCTTCCCCTTATATACATGTCAGTAGTGGGCCCCTTACGTGACAGGCCCATATTCCCAAGGACGCTGTCCTGCAGCACGTGTGTGATCCGTACAGGACGCGTGTCCGGGTCGGTTGTAGGGCGCGTGCCCGGGTCGGGTGTTACATGGGTCGGGTCGGCCCAAAGCTGGTTCTGGGCCGGGCCGTAACAATATATATATATAAACTTATCAATAAGGGCATAAAAAAACTATACTTATACATTAACAGAAAAATATGGTGAAATTGAAAATACATTTCGTAATGTGTATTTTTTTAGAAAAATGTAATATATAAAAAAAGAATTTAGAGTTTAAAATCTAAAAAAAATTGAGTAAGAAGATGCAATTGAAATTGTAAACAATTATTTTAATAGATACTTAATACTTATCCATATTCTTTTGATTTGATATACTTTTGAAATTTAATTAGTGAATAGTATAAAATTGTCGATATATAGAAAGGAGAGATTTCCATGAAGAGAGTCACGCCATTGCTTCCCTGGCAGACAGAGACTCTCAATAGAAATGATAATAATTTAAACAAAAAGGATCTGAAGATCTTGTACCAATAACACTCTATCTGAGAACTATTCAAAGTATCTTGTGCCAATCATAGTCACCCACACCAAATAAAGAACATTAGTATATTATCTACTTTAAGAATGCATAAAGATAAAATGGTTTTTTTCATGATAATGTCCCTTAACCAACAACATAGAACATCCTTTTTCTTTAAAATAATCTCAAATCCTGCATGTTAATTAACATAAATTATTACATCTATTTAGTATAAAATGTAATACACATTCCCTTAGTACGATGTTTAAAATGTAATAATCAACCCGTGTTTTACAATAGAGTGTGGCACCAATGTATAGAAGGAAAAGAAAATGTTATGGGCATCTAGAAAGGGCAACTGATGCTATGATGTGATGACACATATACTTACGATAGTGGCATTTTGACATTTTGGAATGGGAATGCGCTAAAAGACTAAGAAGAGAAGAGGGGCAGGTGGAGCTTTAAAGGCAGATAAGTCGTGACAACCTCAGCCACTGACCAGCCAATACCATAGCTCACCAAACTATACATTATACAATACAACTCAGCAAGGGAAATTAGGATCCAACAAAATACAAACTACATAACATACTTATTATCCACCTTCCCATTTGTCACCCCTCATCATCTTATATATTACACCTTCGCCATTCACTTCCCTCTCTAGTCTCTATTCAATCTTCTCCTCTTTTATTTATGAAGTAGAGGTTATCAAGATTAGGTCTAGTCCAATCCGGATTAAAAGTTTTTTTTTTATCGATTTTTAAGTTTGTTTTTTTATCTATTATATATTATTAAAATTGAATTTTTTAATAACATATTTAATGTAATATATTTTTTTAAAAATATTTTTTGATTTATTTTATTTGATTGAAAAAATATTAAATTATTTAATATTTTGTTTAACTATATTAATTATAATTAATAATTATATTAATTATTTATTTAACTAAAATAAATGAATTATTTTTATTTTAATTTACATTAAATTTTTTTATGTATTTTGATTAATAATTTTTAAAAGTGTTATAATTTTATCTTGATTTTTTAACACATAATAAAAATTTGTCTTTTAAAAAAAAAATAATCGTACTGAACAAACAAATCAACTTCGATTTTTTAATAATTAACACCACTCTTGTTTCTATTGTATCATAAGATTTTTTTGTGTGGAAAAGACCTATAACAATAATTATTGTTTTAGGTATAGACAATTTAAAACTTTAGACACAAATCTTTTTTATTATTTTATAAGAATTAAAACAAGATATTGTATATTTAATTTTTTTTTTTGATGAGATTGTATATTTAATTTTGTATTCATCTTATCTTTAGTAGTTTTGGTAGGTATTTAAAATAATAAAACACATGAAATTATTTATAGGTACAAATAGTCAAATATAACTACTTTAATTCAAAAATAAAAAAATATATTAGTAAATTTTAACCGATAACAACGTTAGTCATATTACTTTGATTTTAAGAATGAATATGATACTAGAATATAAAATAGTTCTAGATAGATTTCAATAGTATTAATATCTGGTGCAATTTTTAAAAATATTTTTTTTGAACTTTTGACTTATAAAAAGTAGTAGTATTAATATCTGGTGCAATTTTCAAAATCAAATTATAGTTTTCTAAGAAACTATTTAGAAGTTTATAGAAAAGTTAAAAAAAATTTACTTCTCTCATAATACAAAATTTTTTTATCATTTTTTTTAAAATAAATATTTTTAGAACTAAAAATCTAAATAAAAAATAACTTTTTTTATAAATTATTTTTAATATAATTATTTATTATTTAAACTATTTTTTTAAAAAAAGTTTAATTAAGTTATTTATCCAAACTAGACCTAAATAAGCAATCCGAGAACATATACACCTTAAATGAAGTTTGTCTTTAAATAAGCAAGAAAAACTTGATTTGTGATAGATTAAAAATAGATTAAATTTTTATCTTTTAGAGAATTATTTTTCGAAAAAATTAAATTAAATTAAGAAATTACTTTTTCTCAAATTATAGTTTAAAAAATTTTATTTTTTATATAGAAATTTTCGGCAAATCACATCATATTATCATATTATTAGTTTAAAAAATTCCTAAATATTAAGAAATTGTAGTAAATGACTAAATGTTGCGCTGAAATTTAACGATAATAAAGTAAATATTATTATAATTATATTACATGTTTATTAAATTCAGTTATCAAATTAGTTATTTAAATAAAATAATATTAAAAATAAAATGTATATTAAAAATAAATTAAATAATATATATTTATATAAATATATAATAATTAATATAGTGACTAATTTTTAATATAAAAATAATATTTTTGTGTTTATCATATATGAAAATGTTTTACGAACAAAAGTCATTTCTCTAATTAATCAATGTAATTATTTTTTTCAAAAATATTCATTGTAAATTTATTTACAACCACTAATTATACCTAAATACTTAAATACGTAGGATATTACAAAATTTTAATTTAGTAGGTAATTTTTATTTTGGTATACATAACATTATTCGAGGTTGAGATTTTTTCTTATTTTAAAAACGAATAATACCTCAATATCTCTAAAGAAATTTTTGTTAATAGAAAAATTAGTTCTCACATAAAAAAACTCATTTATATAAAGAGATTAATAAAAAATTTACATTTTTTTAAATTTTACATTTATATAAAGGATTTTAAATTTTTATTGAATGATGATAAGACTGATTTATCCAAACTCTTGAGTAAATTACAATGTGGGACTAATTTATTTAAAGATGGATTTAATAACTAAAATTTTAGACCAAAATATGTCGTTAAAAACATGAATAAAGAATTTGTGGCAAAGACGTAAATAAAAGATATTAGAGGGGTAGAAGACACAAAACAATAAATATAGTGGGGTGAATATCCATTACTTTTTTTCAAATAAATAGTGCCACCCACTCTCTCTCGCTCTTTCTGTTTTCTATATAGTCTCTCTTTCTCATTTCCCAGCTCCATTAAGTCTCACACTCTCACCTACCAAGCCTTTCACGAGTCTTAGATCGGAAAAGAAAAAATTCAAGCTGCCATGGGATTTGAGAAGATCAAGGTCGACAACCCCATCGTCGAGATGGACGGTTCGTAACCAATAATCTTCATCCCTTCGGATCTGTTCTCGTTTACTCGTTGCTTTCTCTTCTGATTTTCACGATCCAATTTTTCTTTTAATTGCATGTTTCTTTTTTTTTTCTGGGATATTTTGATGTAATATGTATTTGTGTTGTTATTTTATTTTATTGTATTATTATTATTTTTTGTTTCAGTTAGATATTTTTTGGCTGTGATTTTGTTTCTGTGGACCACTCTATGTTTTGTTGATATTTATTTCTGTCACGTAACGTCAAATTTAAGATAGTTTTCCTGTTCATTTTGCTAATTTTTTTTATAGAAAAGATATCAGTAATAAGTAATTATTTTAAGGCACATCGAAATCTGGTTTCACTGAATGACTTGATGTCTATGTTTTCTTTATTACCTTGTAGATTTGATCTGTTAGCTTGTTACTGAAAATAAAAATTAGTATTTGGTGAAGTTCAGTCATTATACAGCAAGAATCATATGAATTTATTTTGGAATAGTATATATATATAATTGAAATGTTGCTGAATTTGATACTTAATCGTTGTTCTGTGGAAGCGGATCATAAGATTTATCTTTTAAAATAAAATAAAATGGAATGAGGGAAAAGATACTGAATAGTTGAATTTGATACTAATAGTTGTTCTATGGAAACTGAATACTCGTTTATAATTACTGAATACTGAACATTTAATGGATTTAATGAGGTTCTATAGTGTGCACTCATCATAATTTTAAAGGATTTGGCTCCACTAGAATGCAGATTGCTCTTTAGAAATTAAGTTTTAAAGCTGAACTGTTTGTGGGACAATCAACTGTTTCAGGTTTAATAACATAATAAAACTACACTTATAATCTATATGTATGACTACATGTATAACCCAGTTCACTGGATGAATACTTAAAAAAGCTACATTTATTCATTACCGTTGTATTTTTCTTCATGATTATGTATATGTTGTTCTTGACATTGTTTTGTTTGTGGATGTTGCATTGCAGGTGATGAAATGACCAGAGTTATCTGGAAGTCAATCAAGGATAAGGTGATTTTTAGTGATCTAGCTCATCATGTTATCATCATATTGTTTGCTCATAAAAATGCTTGTTACACTGACAACAATTTTCTTTTCTTCCTTTTTTGGATAGCTCATTTTGCCCTTCATGGAGTTGGACATCAAGTATTTTGACCTTGGTCTTCCCTACCGTGATCAGACTGATGATAAAGTTACAGTTGAGAGTGCAGAAGCAACTCTTAAGTATGTTGTTGATCTTATAGATGTTTTTCAATATATTTCAATATTTATTTTCTTGTATAATTTTGAATTTAGAGTGGTTAGAGCTTATAATGTAGTTGGCTCCTTTTCCTTGTTGTTATCCTTATTTCTTTAATGTTTGCACTGCTATGTAGGTATAATGTAGCAATCAAGTGTGCAACTATCACGCCAGGTATGGTAGTGTGTTCCTACTAGAATACTCATCTGTGATTTTTCGAATATATATACATTTGATAATTGAGAAGTATGGGAACATACTATTATGCATTGGTTGATTAAGAATTCTACTGCATGAATTGCTACATGGTGAGGTACATGTTTGCAGAACTTTTATTAGTATTGTACTGTTATGTTGACAGATGAGGCTCGAGTGAAGGAATTTGACCTCAAGCAAATGTGGAAGAGTCCAAATGGGACAATTAGGAACATTTTGAATGGTAATTCAGCTTATTTGTCGTTGACTATTGTTTATGAAATATGAACTACTGATCACTTCATAGGTTTTTGGTCAGGGAATTGGTGGCTACTAAATGATAGTTGAGTCTAACAATATATTTTGTTCTTACTGGTTGCTCTTGGAAAAACTTTCAGGAACTGTCTTCAGAGAACCCATTCTTTGCAAAAATGTCCCTCGCCTTGTTCCTGGTACTTAAATTGATATATTTCTTTTTACTTTTTAATTGAACATTGCTACTGGAGGTTGTAAATTGTAATGATCTAAATATTTCAGGCTGGACAAAGCCAATATGCATTGGAAGACACGCATTTGGTGATCAATATAGGGCCACTGACACAGTTATTAAAGGAGCTGGGAAATTAAAGCTGGTGTTCGGTATTACTTCTTCCTTTGTTTTAGACAGCTTCTTGGGTTCATAGTTCGTACTATACCTATTATATTTGGTGGTAACTAAATATTGCTTTCATGATTTACCATTTTTGCAGTTCCAGAAAGTGGTGAAAAGACTGAGCTAGAGGTTTTTAACTTCACCGGTGAAGGAGGTGTTTCAATGGCTATGTACAACACTGATGAGGTCAATTCTGCTGTGTTTTTTATATTGGTTTGATTTGATGAATAATGTCTGTCATTTTCTGAACTATTTATTGTTTGGCATGTGATGCAGTCTATCCGTGCTTTTGCTGAGTCTTCTATGGCAACTGCTCTTGAGAAAAAATGGCCTCTTTATCTTAGCACCAAAAACACAATTCTTAAGAAATATGATGGAAGGTATGCTTATTATTATTAGTATTATTTTGGAAGCTTTTGCTATGTCCATCTTATATTCCATTTTAATTGATTCCATTTATTGGCTGAAGATTCAAGGACATATTCCAAGAAGTGTATGAGAAAAACTGGAAATCAAAGTATGAGGCTGCTGGTATATGGTGAGTGAATGAGCACTTAAGCTTTTGGAGAAAAAAATACATTCATATTATTCTATTGCTTACATTTTTTGTCTGATTGGCATGGAAGGTATGAGCATCGGCTCATTGATGATATGGTGGCGTATGCACTCAAGAGTGAAGGAGGTTACGTATGGGCATGCAAGAACTATGATGGAGATGTTCAGAGTGATTTCTTAGCTCAAGGTCTGTCTGATATGCTTGTATCTTTGTCATTTTCTTTTGTTAATTTTAATACTTCGGGTTTATTTTCCCCTTTAACATATACCCATTAACATTTTTTAGGTTTTGGATCATTGGGTTTGATGACATCTGTATTGGTATGTAATACTCTAAACCCTTCATACTTTGTGGGGAACTTATCGGGTTGTAGACATTCCTTACGAATTTAAGTCCAACCAATTACTTAAATACAACTTTCTATTTATTCAATAGACCCAGATTATTATTATTATTTGCAATAATTGCTTTGAGTGTTCTTGGACTGTCTGCCTGCTGATACTAAGCTTGTGGGATGGTTTCAGGTTTGCCCTGATGGGAAGACTATTGAAGCAGAAGCAGCTCACGGCACAGTAACGCGTCACTATAGGGTTCATCAGAAAGGAGGGGAAACTAGCACAAACAGCATAGCATCCATCTTTGCTTGGACTAGAGGGCTTGCCCACAGGTACATCACTGCAGTTTCAATCGCTAGATACTTTATGCATTCAATATTTCACAAGATTGGAGAGTTAAAATGTTTCAACATGACAGGGCAAAATTGGATAACAATGCCAGACTTTTGGATTTCACTCAAAAACTAGAAGCAGCTTGCATTGGAGTAGTGGAGGCTGGGAAGATGACCAAGGATTTGGCACTCATTATTCATGGACCCAAGTATGTGTGTTGCACCATAGCAGCATTGATCACACATTTGCTTTTCCTCTTGAAATGGTTTTTGTAAACTTATATTTGTTGCATGACTCTTGCAAAATAGGCTTTCAAGGGAGAATTACCTGAACACCGAGGAGTTCATCGATGCAGTGGCAGCGGAACTGAAAGCACAGCTTTCTGCTTAGTCCGGTTTTAGGTAAATTACTTTACTTGGTTATTTTCATCTTTGAATGGTCTTACCACAGCTTTCTGCTTAGTCCAGTTTTAGGTAAATTAGTTTACTTGGTTATTTTCATCTTTGAATGGTCTTACCAAAAAGTAACAGTTACAAATATAAGGGAAGAGAGGGAGGAGTATTACTATTTATGAAACACTTCTATATCTAAACGGACCTTGTTATTCTGCTTTTTGTTGCAGTTTCAGAGACAGGGGATAAAGGACAAAGCTGAAAGGAGATCATATACTCTCTTCAGAAGAAATAAGAAGGGCAAGAGTAGCATTGGTCGTTTGCTCCATTTTAACTTCATATGCGTTGGGTTGGTGGAATGAATGGCTTAGCTGCTTCCCCATATTGTTTTAACTGATTTGTTATTTGCAATTTTGAACCGATCCCTTCTAAGTTTGAATGGATTTTATGTTCATGCTGATTTTAATTTGCTGTTCAAACTTCCCATTCTGTATCTCATACGTAGTCATTAAATTGAGTGTTGGAAAAATTATCGAGTTTACATTGCCTACAATGTTGAAAAAAGATATACAAATATGGTAGATGAACAAATTTTTGTTGATAACTAAGTCTACCTAAGTTGGTGACTAATTGGTCCAAATGAAAGTCACTCGCAACTTCGCCCTTGAATCAGCCATTTTAATCTCATCCTGTCTCGTCTTCTTTTGGTGTGTTTTTGTTTTTCTTTTTTTCTGTTGGGGTTTTCTTTTTTGCTTTTTTTCTTACCTTCTCTTTTTGTTATAAGAAAAAAAAATGAGAAGGGGGGGGGGGGGGGGGAGAGAACAGATCAGGTTCGTTAAGGAACCAACTAGGGGGAACTCAATTTTAACTAACTAGTTTATTATAAAACAAACAACAAAAACAATTCCTACTATCTTAATTTTTCAAATTTTAAAAATAAAAATAAAAAGGAATTGACTTAGTTGACTGATTTTGAATATGGCTTTCTATACTTTTTGAAACAAAAAAATAACTTAACAAGTTTAGAAAAAATTGGCTATGTAGCATTCCACATATTTAATTGTCATCAATGTAACACCTACTATTCAAATCTTTATGTTTGAGTTATAAGTTAATGATAATAAGATGAGACAATTCAAGATGGAGTTGATATATATATATATATATATACCTGAAAGGATCTAAAATAAAATCGCGAGCATAACACACGTATCGATAAGAAGCGTTTGGATAAACGGAGTGAAAATAAAATATAAAGGAAGAATAGGGTATATAGCATAAGTATAATAGCCGCTAATCATGACATGTGAAGTTTAGATCGGTTAGGATTAAAATTATAAAAGCAATTAATAACAATATTTTCCATCTCTCACATATACATCAGAACTTCTATAGGCAAGTTTTCAAAAGAAATGTTTACATTTACATCATAGAATTTTTTAAAATAAAGAAGGAGAGAAATCTAAGCAAAATATAAAACAGAGTTCAAAATCACTTCGTCAGCTTTCAAAAGAATTCCAGCTCATCGTGGAGCACCAAAATCTATATCTGAAAAATAGTGGATATATAGAAAATAAAAATCCCCAACCCATAAATTTTCAATACGATAAAAATACTAAATAAATATAATATAAAATAGCAGAAAATTTATTAAACAATCTTAAGCTTCCACTCAATATTTTATGAAAACTGATTGAAATCATGAGTATTATATCTACAATAATTTTATTTATACTTTAATCTCTTTGAACCATTTTATTCAAAGTTCTTTAGGCTTTTTATTTATTTACAAAAGGTAAAATAAAACAAAACAAATAAGTTGAGATCCAATTTATTGAGATTTAGAATTTAAGATTTAAAGATCAACATGACCAAAATTTATCTATTTGAAATTTTAACAGTGTACAAATTTTTATTTCAACGGGTGAATTTAATTGTATAAAGTAAAAAATATAAATAAATCTTAGACTCAAAATTATAAAATAAATTGCTTCACTTCATAAATTAATAATATAACCAAAATGGCGAAATGCATATACCAACAAATATTAAAAAAAAAGACTAGATTAGACACAAAAATATATCGACTCAACTTTTGAAAATTTAAATTCCCAAATTAATAAGATAAATGGTGTTTGTATTATTCTTTATATATTTTTATGGTACAAAATTTTAATTTTTTATTTCTTTTATTTTTTATTAATCACTTTTAATATAAAAAAATAAAAAATGGTAAAAAAGGCAATGATGTATATATAACATAACATTATTATGATAAATCGCAAAAAAGGGAAAAAAATTCAACTAGATATCTTTTAAAAATTGTATAATATTCAATCTTTTATTATAATAATTAAAAAAATAAAACAAACACATTTAAATAGATTTAGTATCTTTTTAAAACTAAATACACATCTAAAATACAAACTAAATAAAACTAAAATTTAAAATTAAAATTTAAAATTTCTGTTTCAATTTTATTATTTTTAATTATTAACATATTATCATTTAACTATACTTTTAAAAAGGAAAGTACGAGGAGCCAATGGAATACTTGTACAATGTGTACAATAGAGGTTTATGGAGTATTAGAGATATAACTATTAGTGTTACTTTTTTCCATTAGCTGTAAGTGGTATCATGCCATGGTATTAGAGCGCTAGATCCAAAAGGTAAAGAGTTCGATCCTTGGTGAACCTCAAAATCAATTTAATATTTTGGGAAAATGTTTATTATCCATATTACTCGGATGGTTATTCTAGATAGTATGAGGATGAGAATATTAATTTTGTAACTCAATAACCCAGTCATTGTACAAATAGTTCATTGTCTTCCTAATGGATTTCTTTTAAAAATATTAAAATATAAATTCAGTAAAATTGGAGGAAACAGATTGATAATGCATCTCAAAATGAAAAGAAAGAAGTTTGAAATATTTTTCGAGTTTGAAATTACAAGTACTGCTCCCATTTTCAACTTTGTTCTTAGCGCGCGAAAGATTCTTCCGAGTTCGTTTTGTAACCGAATCCGTTAAACCCCTTAAACCCCCCTTTCTCTCTCTTCACTCTCTTCTCCAAACCCATCTCTGCTTTCGCCATTGCATGAAACTCACAGGAGAGAGATAGATACAGAGAGAGAGAGAGAGAGAAGCCGTTAACAATGTCTTTCTCTTTGATGGAAGTATGCAAGAAGAGAAGGCGGTGCCCAAAGATCTTCAGCTTCCAGTCCTTCGCCGATCCCGGGTGCCCCGTCGCTCCCTCCGCCGCCTTCCGCGACAACGTCAGATCGTTCCTCCGAGAGTGCGCGGAGCTCGAGGAGTACGTCGTTCAGAACAGCCCACTCTGGTGCACCCTTTTGCTCAGCGACAAGACCAACGTCATGGCACCTCTCTACACCCTCGAAGAACAAGTTTGCCAATCTTCCCACCCCTTCTGCGACCATTGTCGCTGTGCAGGTACTTTGATCGATTTCTTTGATGTTTGTTATGCTTTCTATCGTTCTCAAAGTTTAAACAGATTCCTCTGTTCGTGATATTTATTTTTTGTGAAGTTTACTGTCAAATGATATTGAATTCGTTAAATGGGGTAGGTTTAGTTTTCCAAGAATCTTGATTTATTGCTGTTAGTTTCAAATTCTGATGCTTTCTTTTGCTTGTTGCCTGGGTTTTGTAGGTTGGAGTGGTCACTTTGTGTCAAAGAGAAGGTATCATTTCATAATTCCAATGGACAATTGGTGGAATAAACCCTTACCTGAGGATGCTATTGATAATCAGGACCACCTCTTGCATGGTGTGATTCACTGCAATGGCTATGGCCATTTGGTCTGCATTAATGGCATTGAAGGTGGCTCCAAGGTCCTCAGTGGTAGAGAGATCATGGATCTATGGGATAGGATCTGCACAAACCTTGGAGCAAGGTATTCTAGTTTGCTGTTATAAACTTGCTAGAGTTAATATTGTATTTGCAAATTGTGGTTTTAATTTCAATTTGACTTAAGCCAAAATTACTTATGTGGATATGGTTCAGCATATGATCAGAAGCTATATTTTCTCCATAACACATTAGACATTTGACTTTCATGATTTGTATATGGCTTATAGTTTGTAAACTGTAGCATAACCTCCTTTTGTTCTCTTAATTTAACTTTTGACTTAAGCCAAAGTTAATGATATTGATATGATTCAGGATTTGATCAGAAGCTGTATGTTCTCCATTAACACATTAACCATTTGAATTCACACCACTGTCCCCATTATAAGAAATGTGCCTTTTTTTTTCTCTCAAATAAGTACAATGTGTTGTATTTGAAATTGTCCATGCTAATAATAAACAACAGTATTTAATAGGACTGTATAGAGTTAATTGGTCTCAATTCCCCATATAGTAAGTCCTCTCGATCTCTGTTGGTTACATTACAGTAATTGATTCTTTCCTTCTGCCTTATATATTAACTATTTACAGATTTAATTGCATTTATTCTCTCATTATCTTCTGTCTTGGTCAGATTCAATCTTATTTGTTTTCTCACTATCTTCTATATCTCACCATCTTCTATCTCCTTTTAATGTATAGGAAAATTTCAGTGGAAGATGTTTCAAGGAAGCGATCCATGGATCTTCGCCTACTTCATGGTGTTGCATATGGCCACTCATGGTTTGGTAGGTGGGGCTACAAGTTTTGTCGCGGAAGCTTTGGAGTGACAGGCCAAACCTATTATGAAGCAATTGAAGGTCTAGGTTCCTTAGAGCTTGATGAAATAGTGAGAGATTTAAGCAAGACAAAGTGCCATAAAGAGATCAAGCAAATCATTCGCAGCTATAGAGACATGAGTGAAACTCAGATTACCACATTGAGAGATCTTCTAAGGTTCATGCTCACTGTCAAGTCTCGCGTCCCAATGTCCAAGATATCAATAACCCTTGGAGCTCCTCCTTCTTCGGCTTTCATCTCAAGAAATTCAACCAAACAAGGCTTCTTAAGTAGATCAAATCTGGCAAAGGAGAAGTCCGCAAAGTACAAGAAGTTCAGCACCGCAGTGGCTAATATGGATAGCAGGTGGCCAACAAGGAGGCTAGAGTTTGCTGCACAGGTGATTGTTGATGCACTGAAGGAGCACAAGGCAATGAACTCGGTTTCAGAGGGGATGACGCGGCAGGATGTGAGGGATGCATCTAGGCTTCATATTGGTGATACCGGCTTGCTCGATTATGTGCTGAAATCACTCAACAATGTGATTGTTGGCAACTATGTTGTTCGCCGCATGGTTAACCCCTCAACAAGGATCCTAGAATACACCATTCATGAGGTTGGCAATGGGTTTAAGTCCCCGGAAACTGTGGTTGAGCCTGAGGCAGCGGCTCTTGTAGACCCTCAAGATGAGTCATTTAGGATGCCTGGTAGTGATGTTTATTGTGATGTGTTCTACCTATACAAAAATGTGCTATTGAGATATCCGAATTCAGAACCAGTGGACTTAGCAATTCAGACGATCCTTGATAGCCGGTATTTTGTGAAGGAATGGGATTACATGGATGAGATGCAGCAGGCTTTGACATTCATCTGCCGGCTTAAGCCAAATTTCGTTGATATTAAAGCTGATTTGAGTAGGGAGCAGCCTTGTGGGGAGATTGTGATGGTTCCCCTGCATGCAACGGTTAGAGACCTGAAGCAAGCTGCAGAGGCAGCACTGAGGGATACCTACTGCATTGCAGAGAGGCTCATAGTCACTGAGATCACTGAATTGAATGGTGCAAGTGATAATGAGGTGCTATTTGGATTAATCCAATCCGGAGTGGAGCTTTCTGTGAGGGGGATTTCCATTGACTTGTGCACTCCATTGAAGTTCCAAGGTGAATCCGACAATTGGAAGGTGAGGTGTGAGTGTGGAGCACAAGACGACGATGGTGAGAGAATGGTAGCCTGCGACATATGTGAGGTCTGGCAGCACACAAGGTGTTGTGGCATTGAGGATTCTGAGACAGTGCCACCTTTGTTTGTGTGCTCCGGCTGCTGCGATTCGCTTGCCCCTCGGCAGATGGAGTCACCCTTTGCCATGGATTGTGTTGATGATTTCCTTGTTTCACCAGAGCCTACCTTGTTTCTGGAATATGAATGTGGTTACTGAGATATACATGTGAATCGAATAACACTGCAACACTATTTTTTGTTGTTGTTGCTCACCATTAGATTGGATAGTTATACACCAGTTTCTTTCTTTTTTACATTCTTTTCTGGTTATAATTGTAACATTGAGTTTTGTAACTGACTGTATTTTTTGAGTGTAAAGATATCTGTCACAGCTAACAAACACTAAGTTGCCTAAAAACTGTTTCTTTGTGAGTCATTAATCTTGGTGAAGTAGATTTTCAAACCACTATCTTTTTTGAAGAATTTTTTGGTGATTTGGAAAGTATAATTCTGAAGAATAACCAAAGAATTAGTGGTTAACTGATTGTTTTATAGAAGTTTTTACATGATCTCCCTAAGTATGCCAGTACCTAAGAAAATTTATTAATGATAGAAGCCAAAGAAGGTTTATTTTCCACAGTAAAATCTTCCGAGAGTGTGAGTATTATTATTATAGAGCAGCAGCAGCATTAGCAAATAAATGTTATATTATCATAGGTAATGAATCAGGGCTAAATAAACAAATCACTAAAGAGGAAGTAACACATGTCCTCGAGTTTCTGATTTACACAGCAAAAAGAGATATCAGAGACTAGAATTAGTGCATGACCATTTTTTATATTCTTCAACTCAAACAATTCTTTCAAAACTGTGAAAATTGAAGACTTATAGTTCTACTCACTGCCAGTCACTTGGTTAATTCACATCATGCAAAAATTCATCACTCTTGTAAGCCATAAAATCATCCAAACAACAAATATATTATATATATGGGGAAAGAAAGACTAACAAATAAACAAATATATTATAAAACAACATAATGTTGTGCCACATGGTAAAAGGAAGTTTAACCCCAAACTATCAGAACCAAAGAGAAGTAAAAACACCATAATGTACTTCTTCCACAGGATAATCTGGAAGTTTAAGCCAAAAAATTAATAGAATTCAAACATTTCTGAACTTCAGTATAACTTAAGTAATAATTTCATTGTCTTGATAACAAAATTGAATCAAAATGCTTCGAATCCTGCATATTCAGACTATGCAAATGCAAGAAGGACATGTGATCTACTGGAGGCTCTTAGAAGAATGGAGCTCGATGTGGTGTTCCCTTTCTTCTTCTCTTTCTTGGCCTTGGGAGTTCGGCATTTGCCTCTGGTCTTTCCTGAGTAGGAATATCCGGTCCTTCCTGAGGAGCATTGTGGTTCTGGTCAGGAATTACGGCAGGAACCAAATCATTAGGTTCTAGCGAAATAGCTTTGACCTGAAAGTTCAGATTTAGATAGTTAGAAAACAGTTAAGTAGCTACAAAGTTAATGGTAGAAGGAGCATGAAGAGGAGAGGAAAAAAATTATTTTGATGATCAAATTACTGTCACCACTCATTACCTTGCAAGAAATGGAGCAGTAGCGATATAGATTCGGTTCATTCAACTTTCTAGTGCAGGTATTGCATGATGCCTCATTGTTTGATGTCGAACCACTGTGCGGGAGAGGATTCAGAGAAATAACCAATCGCTTGTTGGATTTGTAGCGCTGCAGCCAAAGACAAATGAAATCCACACACACAGTATAATATTTGGTACAGAAGATTCATTTATATAATCCAAAATTTCAATGTTTCAGGAATACAAAAATGCAGCAAGAATTGTTCAGATGTATTAGACATGCAAACTACTAACAATGACAAACAATGAAGAATATAAAATAACAGAGAATATAAGCCCAAAAGTTCCAACACGTAATTAGTTCCACATTTAGGAATTATTGAATGTACTAAATGCACGCTACAATTGTTCTGGCCATCAGCCGAGCCCATGGAGTGGGACAAAGGTTTGTCATATTTTTTGTTTACACTTTACAATTTATAATCATTGATGTTTGTGATTTTCAAGGTCAAACGATGAAACAGAAATGGAGTATTTTATTAAGTACTAATAATATTTGAGCGTCAAATGCCATGTAGAGAGGAAAGAAAGTAGACAAAGACTGCATGAATTCCGTATGTAGAAGCTGCTCAACAGAGACTAGTTTACATCAATATGATGAAATAAATACACATGAAAATTTGGATATCATACGGAAAATAGTTATTAAGCACTTTTAAACAAAGGTAATATCAAATCATACCTGAATTTCTGAGCAGTCAATATACTTATCCATAGTACCAATGGAGACAACATCTTTGTAAACATGTCTGTAGACCTTAAGTGTGATGTGGTCTTGATGACCTAATGAAATGCAATACTGGCAAACTGCCTGATCACAGTCTATACAGTATTTGTTCAACTCATTCTTGCGCTGTGGATGATCCTTGCACTGCTCAAAAAACTTGTTTCTCAGGAAAGCATCAAGCCATCTAGGCTTCTGGATTTCAGGTTGAGCCACTTGCTTATTCTACAAAGTAAGACCATGTAAGTTAAGAAACCACTTTTCAGTCTTTATTTTTTTTCTAGTCAAAACTTGATGCAAATGTACACAAAACAAAGAAATCAAATCTTAAGTATTTTGGTCATTCTAAGGCGATTAATTGACTGTTAATTAAACGTAATTACAATAAAAAAAAGGTACTAAAATAGGATTGATATTGTTCCGAACTTTTTTCCAGGCACCAAAAGCAGTATGACCTTTATGAATTTTTAATGAGATGAATTGCTGTGAACAGAGAATTCACCTAGAGAGTGACCAGGACTACCCTTATCAAAATAACAAATTCTCTTCACTAGACTCCAAATAGAGAAAATCATGAAAAGGGATATTTAAACATGATTAACAAGGTTCCAAATCAAGGAAGACAATTGCTACTAAAAGATTAGCATATACAAAGTATCCAAGCAAAATTTTCTGGTCCATACCTTGTTCACTCTTTTAGAGGAAGAATTACTCCTCAACACCATTTCCTAAGTGTGGATCGAAACGGAAAATAAACTCTAAGTTTCAAGAATGAAAATACTTTTGAGGATTAATTGGATGAACCTAACTAATCGACCACAAAGAAAAGGTAAATGCAATACCCTAGAAAGCGGCCAGTCCGATACGATGCTAGGTCTTTTTTTTTATAAAAAAATCTTAAAGTGAGTTTTTATACTCATTGAAGAAATACATAAAAAAAGAAATTAAAAATCAGAAACAGATGAAATCAAAGCATTTCTTTTGAATTTTCCTTTTCAAGATTCAATGAAAGTTGTCACTAGCAGAAATCTGTTTCATAATCTTCCATATAGAGATAGCATGAAATTCCACAAGGCTCCATGTCACTAATGAGTGAAAAAAGGTATTGAGACAGAGAGTACAAGGGTAAGGAGGGAACAACACATTTCAATGTAACGGTGACTGAAAATCGGCAGAAATCGATGTAATTCAAATGGAAATTCTCAGCAATTTCCAACTATGGCAGCGGAGGCTAGCACAAAAACACCATACTTTATTGAAAAAGCATATAATGGAAATAAAGTATCACTGAAACATTTTGCTAAGACTAAATTTGCAAATTTAATGGCAAATTTAACCAAATTTGCAATTGCATGACCTTAAATTTCCAATATAATGTTCAATAATTTAATCACCAGCTGCAAACACTAAACTGTTACACTATTACCTAACATCCATAGAATGGAACTAAATTTAGCACAATGCATCTATTATCTATTATTAGCACTAATTACAACAATGCAGAAGGTTTAAGCTGTTCTACAATGACACACTCACTGTGGCAATCAAATATTACTAACATCATGCATTCTATCTCAACTAGCAAAATATTAAGTAAAGATAGAAACTTTATGAAACAAAAGAGTGTTTCAAACACTTACCTTTGCTGACATGAGATTGCATGTCGATTGAGGCAACACCATGATATTGATGATGATGATGATGAAGAACCAATGCTACAATGAAACTGAAAAACATTGAACGAGAATAAGTGGAGGGAAACTTAGTTCAGCGTTTAGAAGCAGATTATAGACTTGAAAAAGAAAAAGAATGTAGTTGACTAGTTGGAACCGCGAAAGAAACTAACAAAAATGAACACAATCAAGAAAAAAATGAAGAAAAAAAAAAACCAAACCCCTCTTCTGTGAAAAAGAAATTGTAACACTGAAAGAGACTGTGTTAAACTGTTAATTACTTAGGATTTAGTGATTGGGTAAGGTCCTATTTAGTTTTCCTTTTAATACAATTTCAATTTTTCTTTTTAAAAAAAGTTAGTTGAGATTTGAGAATTAACACGATCACAAGTTCACAACCACTTTTTTGAATTTATGGAGACACTAGATAAAAAAGAAAATCACAAATAAATTTAAATTAAAAATAATTGAAAATCTTAACTCGTTCGGTTAATTATCATCTTAATTCTTAAATAATAAAACTTTTATTTTTGTTTTTTTATATTTTAAAAATTAAAATAATATATATTATTCATTTAAATATTAAAAAAATAAGATTTTCAGTCATTACTCATTTAAATTTGATTATAGGATTGGTTTAATTAAATACTTACATTCAATGGGGGAGTGGATCCTCTCCAGTGAGAAAAAAACTGGATGATATCCAGTGTTCAATCTAACCATTCATTGTGCTCTCTCTCTTATTTATTTCTGGTCCCACTCATAAAATCAAAGGTGATAGATCATACTAGATTCTATCAATTGTTAAAAAAACTGGAGAGGATCTTTTTCCCATTCAATGGTATCCTTCCTACCTTTAGGTAGAAGATAGGCAAACCCATTCAATGATAAGAAAATTGATGTGCGCCCATTAACCCACCCGCCAAAGCAGCCGAATGGATTTGGCACGAACATTTTTTTATGAATTAAATTTTTAAATTTAATTTAAATGGAGTTCCGTACGCGACCAATTAGTCTTTTGATTTATCGAATTGGGAGATAAATTGTGGTTAACCAAAAAAAATCTAATCTGCCTTTTTAAAATAAGGCTTTTATTTTTGGTCAGGGAATAAGGTTAAATGGACCGATTCAAAATCAGGGTAAGGAATGCTAAGTTGGTGTTTCATATCTACGTTATAAAACTTATATCGCATTGCTATGCCAAAAGGAATTACTCAGTTAATCATCCTGTGTTTGGAATTTGCTACTTAGATAGAATATTAAGGAGTGCGTTTAGATTATAATTTGTAAATGAAAGTTTGTATAAAATTGATTTTGTAAATTTGATTTTGATGAAGAGTAAATTTATGTTAACGTGATTTATATTTGGCAATTTTTATATCAAAATGGATTATAGTAAATTTTTACCTAATTTTTTAACGGTAATTAGCCTTCTTCAATGTGAACGCAAAAATTAGAATTTTTAGCTTCACGTAAACGTATATTCAGAAATAAAAGTACTTCTGGATTCAGAGTTTTAAAAAGTTGCCAAACATAAAAATAGAACATTCAAAATATTCAAACAGACTTTTTTTTTTCGAACGTAAATCCCAAACATAACCTTTTTTTGTAAAGAAATACAAGGTGTCAATGTATTATGTATTATGTATAAAACTTTATTCAAATAGAATAAATAAATTGATAGAAATACCAGAGAATTCAGCAAAGTTTCCTCTTGGACAAAGAAGCTATATGTATTCACAAGAATATCAACCTTTCGACTTTCGTCAACACTTGAATAAAATTTGTTGAAGGGAAGAAACCTTGTACTTAAGAGTTATACCCAGGTTTATTAATCAATGGTTGCAAATATATATAGAGGCCTAAAAGATTCAGTTTTTTGTTATCTTTTTATCACTTAATTTTGAATATTTTAAAAATTCTTATCTTATCTGTGCAATAAAAAAAATTAATTCAAATGAAGAATAAATTCAATTTAACTTTTGAATTTTGAATTTTAAATCTATATTTAAAATTTATTATCAAGATATATATATAATATAAACACAAAACAACTGAGTTTTGTGTAAGTAGATTTATATATATATAAAAAATCGGTTCAGTCTTCCTACAGATGCAGCTCAACTCAACTAACCAAGATGCATTGATAGTTTGATTAAATTATTAATATTTATCTACTGTTTTTTTACATGTGGATAGTTATTGTAAAAAATTTTAATTATAAAAGACCATTTCCATTATTTAGGAAATAAAATATATATGATTAAATATTAAATAATAATCACAAAGGATAAATTTATTGTTTTTTAGAAAAAAATATAAAAAAATAGATTGCATAAAATATTTTTTATCTTTAACATTTGTGATTTCTTTCAAAAATATTTTTAATGTTTAATTTTATTTATTTTTGTATATACTATTTTTTATTTGTATCAAAATGATCATAGATATTAACACTATTTAAAATATTAAGAATAAAATTAAAAATATTCATAAATAATTTTGATATAAATAAAAAATGTTAAAAATAAAAAAATTAATTAAAAATATTAAAGATAAAATTAAATAAAATTAAGTATTAAAAATATTTTTTTTAAAAAATATAATAATTAAAGACAGAAAACATATTTTACTTAAATATATTTCATCCTTACTTTTAGTATTTAAAGAATTTTTGTAATATAATATTATATTTATGATAGGAAAAAAAAGTAGTATCAATAAAATATTCTAAAAATTAAACCAATCGAATGGTAGGATTGGAAATCGTCCGGTTGATAAGTTAAAATCACTTGTTAGTAATAGGATCAAACAAAAAATTATCCATTTATAAAGAGTGAATAGAATATTTGTATAATGTGTATAATAAAAGTTTAGAAATGTCTAATTCAATATTAAAGATATAATTATTAGTATTATTTTTTTTCATTAGCTTAAGCTTTTGAGATGAATAATTTTATGATATGAGATATTTATTATTCCTAATATCCAGATAATTATTTTGAATAATATGGGTGATGTTCATTTTATAACTCATATAATCCATTATACACATTATACAAATATTTCATTGGCTCTCTAACAAGATTCTTTCTTTTTTTTTCTTATAACCCTTGTGTGGGAGTGGCTAGTGAATTATTCAAGTACATCACAAAAATAAACATAAAAAGACTTGTTTTATATATGATAAATTATCTTTATTTTTTAATAACATAACATAATGCATTTAATAATACTTGAAAAATAATACATTTAATTTAAATTAAATATATATTAAAATTAAAAGATATAAGATACAGTGACTTTTAAATAAAATATTTACAAATTAAGATATATCTAAATTTATAATTTTTTTGTTTGATTATTTTTTATTATTTTACAATATAAAATATATAATATCATAAATGTTAACATATATAAATCTTGAAATTTGATTTTTTATTTAATTTTTATATTATATTTATATAAAATTATTAAATTTTAATTAATTATATATTTTTAATTTATATATTTTTAAAATTTATATTTTATATATCATATTTTATAATTTTATATATTATTTTATTATAATTCTATTATTCCAATTAAATTACTATTAAATCGATTGAATAAGTAACTAAAATGGGTAGATAAACGGTTTTGAAAACCTTAACCATACCCTAGTAAGGGAGGAGTACATTCAGTGCGCTTCAAGTAGTAAACGCCTGAAATCATATCACATTGAACACTCATTTTTATGTACCGTTTGTTTTAAGATATTGGAATCGAGGTTAGGGAATTGAAATTTAATATTATATTTATTAGTTGTAAATTTGGAATAATTAATGAATAATTAGTTAATAAATTAATTATTAATTTAAGAAATTAAAAAAATTAATTTTATAGTTTAATGAAGTATAAATAATTAAAATATGAATTTTGACTCTTATTTTAAAGTTTTTTACTTAAAAACAGGCTAATGAACAAAATCAAACGAATCGGGTTTAAGTAGACCCAAATCCACCTATACACCTATATATATATACTTGCTTGAGCTTCCTCCTTCCCCAAGCATTCATGAAATATGCTGAAAGCAAAAGGAAAAACGTGAAACCTTAGCTTCTAAATCCCTTACATCTTCAAATTCACGTAACTTTTAATCCGGAGTTTTGATTGACGAGTCGTCAGCGGCTACGCGTTCACCTTGAAATTCTCTACAAAACCCCTAAAAATTTGGTAAGAAAATTGAGATTTCATTTCTAGATCTTCTCATCTTTAGTTCGTGATTTTGGAATTTTGATATTGAGAGATTTTGTGAATTTGATGGTTTAGGGGTACTCTAGCGGTGGATAAATATTGGGTTTTACCCTAATTTCGAGTGGATACGGTAATAAACTACTTAACCCTCTATGAATCATTAATTAGCAAACTCTATGTTAATTATAGTGAATTTGGATTGTATTAGATTAAATTCGGTATTTTGGAGTTAATTTGGTGGATATTGGAAGCTTGAAATTGAATCCTGGGAGCTGAAAATTCAGTTGGTGAGGAGTTAGAGTTATGGAGCTTGACAAACAGTAGATTATTGAGGTGTTTCGAGCTTAGGGAGAAATTGGTTAAGGTATAGTTTCAGTTTCTCGTAATTAAAATATAATGTATCGTGAAAACTTAGGTTAGTTAACCGTAAGATAGGATTGGATTGTTGATGTTGTGAGGATTGATATTTGTTGGTATTTATGAGGCTTGGTGATTTTAAGGTTGATGATTATTGATATGTATGATTAGGTATTGTATTGTTGGTGTGATATTGATTGATGATGATGTATATTTAGAATGAGCATAATTGGAATTGTTGCATTTGAATGGGAATTGTTGAATAAAGGTTGAAAAGGGAAAGTTTGAATAATGTTTAGATATTGGAAAGGTTGGAGAGTATTTAGTATAGTATGAAAATGCTTGATATTGATTATAGAATGATAAATTATTGATGAGATATGATTAATGGATATATGATTGATGAATAAATGAGATTAAAATTGATTAAATTGAGGCTTTGGGTAAGATGCAGTGGCGTCGTCCACTTACTCCGGATAAAGGTTCAAGAAAGTGAAGATGATGGTTAGACAGTTTGAGAAGGAGGATGTTGGCTATGAAAATGAAGAATGATAAGGTTGATTTGATTATGAATTATGAATGAATTTGAAAATGAAACTATTTTTGAGCTTGACCTGACAAAGATCGTGGTGGTTACTGCTTGTCCAGTGTCGAAATGTCTGTCAGGATCGTGGTGGTTTACCATTTACAGAAGGTGAGGATCGTAGTTATTTACTGCCCACGTGTGTGTTATTTTTCCAATTGAAGATTTTACGAGGTTCGTGATGGTGTACCGCTTGCAATGGTGGGGTTCGTGGTGGTGTACTGCCCACCGTTTTTCAAGAGTATGATATCTGGGTTAGCTACTGGATGTGTCAGATTCTGGCAAAGTAACCGCCACGTGAGCTCACGGCCAGTAGGAGAGGCATGCATCATATACATTTACGTGTCTTGTTTGGTTTTGCATTCTTGGGTTTGTGTAATTGATATTCATGCTTAACTACTATATGTTATGTTTGCTGTATTTGTATCCTACTTGTGTTTGCTTTGTCTGCATTGCTTATCCGTGCACTGGAGCTTTGGAGGATTGGAAGAAGGCGGAAATTAGGGCTTAATTTAGAAAAGAATTAGAAATAAGAACGTTAGATAGCCTACCCTGTTTATGGTTTTCAATTTTAGTTTTAAGTTTGAATCTATTGTTGGAAGTTCTACGATTGTCTCTGACTTTTCCGAGACATTATATATTAGTTATGTGGGCACCGTTACCATGCTAAGAACCTCTAGTTCTCACTCCATACATATTTGTGATTTTCAGATGCAGGACGTAAGGCACCTCGTTGAGGCATACTGGAAGCTTTCTACAAGCGAAGAGCTCTACCCGTTTGGGGTTCCATTTTGGGTTTTAGATGCATATGTACATAGTTATATATCTCCACTGTGTATGTATATATGTATGTATGTATGTATGCTTTAGCCGGTTATACCTTTGCGAGCCGAGTCAGAAACTTTGTTATCTTTATCTTAGAGCTCTTTTTATGTATTTTTGTTTTTGCTTTACTCTTATCCTATCCGGTTTACGTTTATCGCTTGCGTGAGTGATGCGCTTTTCTGTTTAACGTTTTTGTTTAACTTTCTTTCAAAAGACTCCTGGATATAAACCATTTTCAACTATATTATATATACATATTTTACTTTTAGAGGTCGTAGCGCCTCGTCACCTCTGTTTTACATCCTAGGTGTAAAGCTGGTTAAGACTAGAACTAAAATTTCAGTTTTGAGACACAAAATTTTAATCCCTTCAGTATTTTCAAAAAGTGGAGACAAAAAAGACTGAAATTTAAATAACAATTTATGTCTAAAATACCCTCATTCCAATTAATTAATTTTAAATTTATCCTTTTGTCCAAATCAAATTAGGGTTCAATTTTTTTCATGTAATCATCTTCTTAAATCTTGGACCAGCATTGAAGACTCTGAAGCTGCAGCCACTGCCCCATTACCGCCGCCAAGACCACTACCTCGTCGTTGCCGTCGTAGCCACCGTGAGATAGGTGAGTCGTCTTCATACATTCATTTTCGTAATTAGGACATCCTCTGTTCTTCTCACCCTCTTTTCTCTCAATCGCAGGTCACCATCGAAGAGCTCCAATTGAAGCCAAGCCCTTATCGTCGCCATCAGTACCACCACCGCGTCACCATCGTCAAACCATCGTAAACAAGGTTAGTCGCCGTCACACTTTCATCTTCGTAGGCACGCTTTTCAGTTTATGTTATCCTCGTCAAGCTTTTGTTTCTCTTCTTTTCTCATCTATGTTTCGCATTTTTGTTGTCTTCTCTTTCGCAGCTTGTCTTCTCTTTGGTGTTTGTGTTTATTTTTGTTGCAGTTTTATATGAAATTGTATGAAATTATATGAATTTTTATTGAAAAATTCAGCTACTCTATTGATTTTTTTGGTATATTTCAGTGTGTTCTGCAGATTGTCTTCTCTTTCGTAACTTGTTTTCTGTTTTGCGTTTGTGTTCTTAGTTTTTGTCATGGTTCTAAAAATCGAACAAAATCGGCCGGTTGGATCAGTCCAACCGCAAACCGGTAATATTAGCAGTCTAGTCAGACATACAAAATCGTTGAAACAAAAATCGGTGGAAAATTGTTGAACCACCTGGTACTGAACCGAAACTTGGCCGGTTTAATGAAATGCCGGCGTTTTATGGTTCGTTTAAAAAAGAAAAGGCAATCAAATTCCTTCATTTCTTGTTCTCCTTCTCCTTTCTCCCAGCCCCTAGCCGAATAGCCTCCACCACCGTCGCCGTAAGGAGTGAGACACTGTTGCCGTCTGTCACACTCAAGAGCTTCCCTATTCGTCCTGTCGGCGTACTCCAAGTCTCCGACCCCTATTCGCTCTCACCGATCGCAGCTTCCTCGAGGTCAGCTCGGCGTTCGTTGTCTTCGTCTGCTCAGCCGCGCTTCCACCGCCTTCCGTCGCGCTTAGGAGCTTCCGTCCTTGTCTGGTACTTGTGCTTCAAGTCTCCAACCTCTCTCTACCATTGTCGTCATCTAGTCGTCCGTCGTGCTCATCCCTCAAAGGTAATGGTTTCTTGTCCGTCGTGCTCATCGAAGCTTCTTCCCTTTTTTTCAAATCATATTGAAATACTTAATGGCTACTCTTGAGTTTGTTTTGTTCAGAAATCAATTCTTTGTGATCAATGCTCATACTCTGAATGTTATTCTGTTTTGTTTTAAGGCCGTGTTTGGAAGATGTGATTGATTTTTGAGTGTTGTTCAGTTTTTGTTTTAAGACCGTGTTTTGTTCTCAATTTTCATTTTGTAGGATATAAGAATTAAGAAGGAAGATTATCCCAAGTGTACTACTCTATTGATTCTGATTCCCCACAAGCTTGAACCAATGTTTTAGAAACCGGACCGAACCGACCGGTCGGACCGATTTAATCGCGAACCGACAATATTAACGATCTGGTCAGACATATAAAATCGATTAACAAAAAAATCGGCAAAAAACCATTGACCGGACGAGAACCGGACGGTCAGACCGAACCGGAATCCGGTCGGTTTACAGAAAAAAGGGAAGCTCCTTCGTTTCTTTCTCCTGTTCTCCCTTTCTTTCTTTCGGTCAGAGAAATCACACAAACCCAACCACAAAACCCTAGCACTGTAAGCCTACACCACCGCCACAAGGAGTGGCATACTGCCGCCGTCCGTCGCACTCAAAGTTCGCCATCCGTCATCTAGCTTCCCTCGTGCTCCAAGTCTTCAACCCCTGTTCGCTGTCACCGATCGCGGTTGCTTCCTCGAGCTCGGCGTCCGTCGTCTTTGTCTGCTCAGCCGCGCTTCCGTCGCCGTTTGTTTGCCGTTCACGTTCGCGTCTTCGTTCGCGTTCTTCGCCGTTCGCGTTCGCTCGGCGTTCACCGTTCGCGTTCACTCGCTGTTCACCGTTCGAGTTCGCGTTCGTCTGGAAGCCACGTTGCTCTGCTTCAAACTCTGCGACCAACCCGCGCCTCCACTCAGCCGTCGAACTGCTCTCTTTTGTCCCCGCCGTGAGTTCCCTAAACCCGCCACCAGACAATACACTCACACAACACCAATACTCTTCTTTAAACTCTGCAACTTCTGATTTCTATTACAATAAGTAATTATTTGATTTGGTAGTGGTTTGGATTTTTTCATAGACTAAATTAAAGTTACAATAGTTATGTTCTCTTCTCTATCACATTGAAATTAAGCTTTGAGTTCTCTTATTTCGTTTTAATTTTACCGCACTCAACATGTTTGATGAAATGCTTTAACCATATTTCTGGTTGGTTTTATAATTTCTAGCTTTTAGAAACTTAGTAAGTTGATTGCATGTGAAATTAGAATAATTGGATCATAGTAATTAGGAAATTTTAGTTGTACAAACGCATGGACATTACTTGATTCTATATTTTAGCTAAGTGATCATGTTATGTGATGTTTCGTTTAAGAATGTTGTTTTGATTATGTTGTAAATATAAACTTTCTTACACATTATATATATGTATATTGTTTTTTGGTCTAAATTAGCACCTATCTCACATGTAAACACAAACATCATGACAATCACATTGTCTTTGAGATTATTTACTATGCAGGTTTAGTGTCATCACTGTTTTGGAATGTTTTATAATGTACTCATGTTTGTTGCTGTTTTGTAATTGCTGGTTGTAGGTTTAGTGTGATTATTGGTTAATGTTTTGTAATGTTTGGTGCTGAATGCTGATTGTTGAGTTCAGATATGGTTGTTTATTTTGACTTGGGTAAAGAGACTTATGGTCATTTTTTCCTGCCTTATACCGATTCAGATGATTATTTTCAGAGGATGAGCACTTATTTATGTATCTTGAGAAACTGTCTTTCTGTGTGTTATGAGCATTTGGTGAAGCCTGTATTGTACCTATTCAAAGCTTAGTTTTACCAAATTGTCTTCAAAGCAACTCATCCAAAATGCTACTGCACAAATCCAACTCTATTGTCTCTAAAAGCCTGTATGCACCTTCATTTGGTGAAGCCTTGCTAGCACTAGTCCACTACCAACTTTGTTATTAATAATGTTATCAAATTTATTTATCCGAGTACTATGTTTATTTTTTAGTTGGATTTATGATAATTCATTTGATATTCTTCCTATTCTTGTCAGATATTTCTTTTAACATTTTGTGTATTGATGAGGAATTGTACTTGCTTGGTGTCATGCTTTCATCTGGCAATTTTGCATTTAATATAAAAAAAGGAAAATCCTAAGAGAGTAATTCACCACTCCATTAGAAAAACTTCATACTACCTTATACCCTCAACTTAATACTTGCATATTTATAATTTATTTATTATTCTATTCTAAAACGGTTTTTTCGGTTGAACCACCGGTTAGACCGGTTGGACCAATAAACCAGTAAACCAGCAACTAAAGCGGTTTGATGACCGGTCCGATTCTCAGAACCTTGGCTTGAACATAGAATTGAAGAGAGAAACCCTTCATTTGCCGTTGCATATTATTGTAGTTTGTTTATTCATTGAACTTTCAAAGAACCAGTTGTTTATGATCCCCCTTTTGAAGTAAAAAATGCAGTGCTCACTGCTAGTGATTGTTCTTCGTTTTTTTATGCTCTGTTCAGAAATCATGTTATGTTTTGTGTTTTTATTGAATGATTAATTGATTATTGATTAGCTCTAGCTACTCTGTTATGCCGCTGTTTTGTGCCTTGTGCATTTTTTGCATAGTGATGTGCTGCTGGAATATTATGCTGTGCTGTTACTTGGTGATGAACTTTTATGTTGCCATTTTATATTTGGATATTTTTTTTTTGTTATTTGACTTTGTACTTTATCGTACGATTTTGGTTGATGACATTTTATGTAGTGCTTTAAATTTGGAAGATATTTTAAGGTTTATATTAGATTATAATTATGCTTTAGGGTATTTATTTATATTTTATTTGTTATTTTATTATAAAACGGTTTTTTCGATTGAACCACAGTTGAATTGGTTGGACCAGTAAACCTATGAACCAAAACTTAGAACGGTCGATGACCGGTCCAATTTTCAAAACCTTGGTTTTTGTGTTCCACATTGCTTATATTTACTTTTGTTTTATTTTTATTGCATAATCTAAATTTGTATCCTGATGACCTTAGTTTTGTGTCCTGATTTGTTGTTCTAAACCGGTATGATAATTATTAGATTGATAATATTGACAATTTGATAATGTTGCGTGGTTACCTTCCTGTGATTTGTTTTTATTATTAGATTGTTTAATGAGGATAATGTCGTTGTCTGGTTAATGTTGCTTTGATGTTTTTGAATCTTTTATTATGTATGCATGAATCTTATTCCAATTTTAGGTGTGTGTTATCTATTTCTATTTATTTTTGGTGTTGACTGGTGAGACTTAGATGCAAAGTAGGTAGACTTGGAATTACTCATGCAATGTTTTTCGGCTTAATATGTTTGATTTGAGGTACTGATTTGAATGGAATTAAAGTGAAGTGCCAAATCTGTGTTGAAACTAAAATGTTTTATGCCGTTACCTACTGCTGAGACAGAGTCTAATATGTGCTGTTATTAAGCATAACTTTCTCATCTTTATTCCTACTATTTAGTATTTGCACAAATAAATTGCTCATCATTCAAAATTTGCTATCATGATCTGAATGCTCTTCTTTAACTTATGAAAACTTCTCTTTTTGGTGCTAGAGTTGGTGAAATTTGAACAGAAGGAATTGAATGATTATATCTAATTTAATTTTTATTTGATTAAATTGAATATTTATGCCTATTTTGTATGAAATGATTTTGCTAGGAAGTAATGGAGCGGTTGGAAATTATTAAACAATGTGTTTCTTTCTATGAAATGATGAGATTGAGGCATGATAAGTTGATGTTGTTCTTTGTTCTTTGTTCTTACTTTATTTTTTATGTTGTTCTCTGTCTCCCAGCTCAGTCTCTCTACCAAACGCTATCTCAGTCTCAGAGAAGAAAATGGCGATGTTGGGTTCGTTTCAACGCGCACGAGCCACCATGCTTTCTTCTTCATCCCTCAAGCTACGCCTCTGCCTCACTAACACTTGCAGGTCTCTAAGTACCTCCGCACTTCCAACCAACGACTTTCACAGATTCCCTCCCAACTCTGATCATAACCGCCATGGTGTTGAACCCACTTTCAGAGATTCCTCTCAACATTTCAATCCACAAACCCAAAATCACCATGGAAACCCTCATCCTATCAATAATTTCCCTCACCAGAACCAGAATCAGAACCCCTATCAACCTCACAATGCGACTCGTCAGTTTCCCGAGCGGGGTCAAAACCATACTCATAATCAGTGGAGTCAAAACTATCCTCAACAGAGACCAACACCACCACCCACATCCCAAAATCAGAACTTTCAGCCACCCCATTACCAAAATCAATGGAACAATCCGAACCAGGGTAACCCTAACCAATGGAACCCTAGGAATCAAGGCTATCCACAACCTCCCCAATTTCGAAACCCTAACCAGTTCAACCCACAAGGTTCTCTACCAGGGCAAGCTCACGTTCCCGTAGCTCCTCCTCCTTCTCCTCCTCCTCCTCCTTCGCCAGCCCCTTCAATTGTTGATTTGAGACGTGTGTGCCAGGAGGGGAGGGTTAAGGAAGCAATTGAGTTGATGGAGAAAGGGGTGAAAGCCGATGCTTCTTGCTTTCATTTGCTCTTTGATTTTTGTGGCAAATCCAAGTCCCTTGAGGATGCCAAGAAGGCACACGATTACTTTCTGCAATCAACTTGCAGGAGTGATCTCAATTTGAACAACAAGGTCATTGAAATGTATGGGAACTGCAAGAGCATGACTGATGCACGAAGGGTGTTTGATCATATGCCCAACAGGAATATGGATTCTTGGCACTTGATGTTGCGCGGTTATGCCAATAGCACAATGGGGGATGATGCCTTGCAGCTGTTTGATCAAATGAATGAGTCCGGTTTGGAAATTTCATCGGAGACTTTGCTAGCTGTGTTATCAGCTTGTGCTAGTGCTGAGGCTGTGGAAGATGCTTTCCTTCATTTTGAGTCCATGGAAAGCAAGTATGGGATTAAACCTGGTTCGGAGCACTATATGGGGCTTTTGGATGTTCTTGGACAATCTGGATATCTCAAGGAAGCCGAGGAGTTCATCAAGGAGTTGCCATTCGAGCCCACAGTGACTGTTTGGGAGACTCTGAAGAACTATGCTCGAATTCATGGGGATGTTGATCTTGAAGACTATGCAGAAGAGATAGTGTTGAGTCTTGACCCATCAAAGGTTGTTGCCAATAAGATCCCCACGCCACCGCCAAGGAAGTACACTGCAATTAACATGCTTGATGGCAAGAATAGAATTATTGAGTACAAGAACCCGACGCTTTACAAGGATGATGAGAAGCTGAAAGCTTTGAGTGGGATGAAGGATGCTGGATATGTTCCTGATACAAGATATGTTCTTCATGACATTGATCAGGAAGCAAAGGAGCAAGCATTGTTGTACCACAGTGAACGTTTAGCGATTGCTTATGGCCTCATTAGTACTCCACCAAGAACACCTCTTAGGATCATCAAGAATCTTCGAGTGTGCGGTGATTGTCACAATGCCATCAAGATCATGTCTAGGATTGTAGGGAGGGAATTGATTGTTAGAGATAACAAAAGGTTTCACCATTTCAAGGATGGAAAATGCTCTTGTGGGGATTACTGGTGAAGGAAAGCATATAGACTCCAAATTCTACTAATTCTACTACAATGATATGAATATATCGTTATGCTATTTGGTGGTCCCTTGTGTACAAAGAAAACAAATGGAGGCTTCAATAGTGATAGGGCTAGGATATTAAGTATGCACTTACGCGGTATGCAGTGATTTAAACATGTATTTTTGCTTCCTGTTTTAATATTCATCAAATTCATGTTGCTCTCTCCAATTTTGCTGTGTTAATAATTTCCTATATGAGGCTTTTTTTTGGGCTTATCGGTGCACGTATATTGATTGAGCAAGTGTGAACATTGAAGTTGGGCATTGATTGGTAGAAGTGTAACATATTACCCTGATGAGCGGTCTAGCTTTCAACCGTCAAGAAGTGAGAAGGTGAGGCTTGGCACATATGGAAGATTTGTTATCTTCCATCAAGCTGCACCTGGGTTCAAAACATGGCTGGGTATAAGTGGAATATAGGAACCCGTTGTATTGTGTGTGTGTGTGTGTGGGTGTGTGTGTGTGTGTATAGGACTGTAGGTAACCCTAAAAGAAAAAAACAAATGAGTCAAAGAATAACCAAGATCAGCAAGGAAAGTGACATCTAAGTCAATAAAAGAAAAACCAGCTTAGCGTCCGCCCATGAGCAAGATTTAGTATAAGAGTATATACATAGACCATGATTTGGAATTTGTGGCAACACAAAATGATAATAAAGCATGCTATGTAGTGGAGTGACTCTTGTCTTCCATCATAGAAACTTAAAAATTTCAACACTAAAGAGGAAGCAAAACATGTCCCAGTGTTTCACATTGTCACAGCAAAGCTACACCTAAGAGATATCTCCAACTAGCATTAGTGCATGACCACCTAAACAGTTCTTTCAAAAATTTGAAAATTGATAACTTTGAAGACAACTAAGAACTAACTACTCAGTCACTTAGTTTCACATTATTTCTCTCTGAAATGACAGAGCATAGTTAACCATAATAAGAGTGCATATATCTTATTTCAGCCATCAAATCATCAAAAAAGTGTTGATAACATAAACTTCTTCCTCCTTTTCTTCTTTCTCGCAGCATTCCAGGTTCAGCATTTTCCAGAAGATAATCTTCAGGAAGTTTAAGTAAAAAAATTACAAGAATTAAAAGGAAAAAAAATTCAGAACCTAAATGCAACACAACTAATAAATTTACTATCTTGATAACATAAACTGAATCAAACTGCTTCCAATCCTGCAAGGATGTGTCCCACTGGAGGCTCTTAGGAAAAAGGAGCTCTATGGGGTGTTCCCTTTCTACTTCTCTTTGGCAGACTCGCCGGATTAGCATTTTCCTCCTGTGTTTCCCGGGGAGGAATCTCCTGTCTTTCCTGAGAAGGATTCTTCTGTCTTTCCCGAGGAGCATTTTGGATCTCGTCTGGGAATGACAGCAGGAACCAAATCTTTTACCTGAAAATTCAGATTCAGAAGTCAGAAAACAGCAAGTTGCTACTAAGTTAACATCATAGATTCATAGGGAGCATGAAGAGGGGAGAAAATAAAATGATTGTGATTCTCAAGTATCTGTCATCACTCATTACCTTGCAAGAAATGGAGCAGTAGTGATACGTTGTAATCTGACCACCCAACTTTCTAGGGTTGATGTTGCATGATTCTAAACCCGAGTGTTTCATAGGATTTAGAATAAGAAAATTTTTGTAATTGCATACGCAGGGCTGCAACCGAAGACGGATGAAATCCACAAACAAGGTAAGGTATTTGGTTGAGAAGATTAATGCATTCTACATTGTGTAATCAACAGTAAGGAATGCAAGATGGTCTATGAGTTTTTCCATTTGCAGATAAATATATACCTGAGAACATCACAACTATCTCGTTTTCGATTAACTGATATGCCATGGGGGAAGAGAAAAGGACAGTGACAAACAATGAGGTTGGGAATGATTAACATCAGAGAGTATAAGCTTAGAACGTCATGCATATAATCAGCACAATATTCCAACATTATTCAATGAAATATTTTGTTCATAACTAATAGTAGATAGTCACTTGAGCTAAAGACAGAGTTACTCAGGTTATTCAACAAAACTATAATGCATACAAACCACTTCTCCAGGTGAAAGTAAAAGATAGAATATCATTTTGTACCAATATTTCAGAGCAGTCAAAGTACTTCTTCATATCAGCAACACAGACAGAATCTTGTGGTCATGGTGAGGACCTGATGATGACAGACAATGTTTGCAAGCTGACTGAAGACAGTTTATACAGTATATATTCAACTCATTTCCTTGCTTCGAATGGGCGGTACACATGGCAAAAAAATTCTTTTAGGAAAGCATCAAGCCAACTGGGCTTTTGATTTCACACTTAGTAAACCATGACAGTTAAGTTTATACTGGAAGTTACAGCTAATTGGATGAACCTAACTGATAGATAACAAACAAAAGGGAGAAAGGGGTTAAAGGGCTACCATAGGATGCGACTATTCCCAATCATACAAGCTTTCTGAAGAAATATAAATGAATCAGAGATGAATAAACTGATGAAAGAAAGGTGTTTTTGTTGAATTTTCTCTTTCTTACTTGATAATTGCCTAGGAAAGGTGTCTGATCAGCAATGAAAGTAGTCTGTCTCTCATGATTCAATGAACATTGTCACTAGCTAAAATCTATTTCATCATATTACAGCCACAATTACTACCCTTCCTTAGAAAATACTATTGGATGCAAGTGAAAGAATTGTGTATTCGTATTGGTATATGTACAGGAGTACAGGAGTACATAATAAATCACATTAGATCTAATAGATACAAGGCTACATTTCAATGATTTGTGAAAAATATACTAAGCTAGAATATAAAAATAAGGAGGGAACAACACATTTTCATGTAGCCATTTATGACAATTGCCCCAACAAAAAAAAGGGACTTAGAAATTCAAATAGAAATTCTTAGCAAATTTCTACTTTAAGATAGGAAGCAGAAAACTGCATACTTTATTGAAAGAGGTAGATATGATTCTAATAGTCGCAAATGGTTATAGTCGAATTTTTTAAATTTTCAATTTGAAAAACCCTTCAAAAATTCATGGCAAAACTGAACTCTTTGTTTATACTTTACGTCCATAGAATGGAACTGAATTTTGCACCATATATTAATTATTAGTTCAAATTACAAAAATGCACGTGTTTCAGAAGCAATTTATGAAGCAAATCATGTTTCAAAAACTTACCCTTAAGAGAAGGAGAGTGCATGTTGATGAGAATCACCATCATTACATGGAAAAAGAACCAATGGTGCATCAGTGTGTCACTAAAAACCATTGAAGAACAATAAAGGGAGGGAAAATTGGGTAAATTTGAAAGCAGAGAAAGATACCCAAGGAGAAAGAAAATTGGCTGCATGTTTGTTTATTATTTGTAGTGTTAAAATCTTGAAAAGGAAGAGAACAAGAAGGTAGTTGGAAGTTGGAATGCGAAAGTAACGGACAAATAAATGCAGAGAGAATAACAGAACCAAGGAAAAGAGAACCAAATAGCCTTTTCTTTCTTGTTTTGTGAAATAAGAAAATTTCAGTCCAAACTCCAAAATAAACACGCTTTTTTTTTGATGTTTTAGACATAAAGTGTTATTTGATGCGATCACTGTTTATTTAATGAAACTAATTCCACATGTATTTTTTTATTTTAACTCAAATTAACAAGCATGTCTGATACGTAATAATATTTTTTTAATATTAAATTTTATCTCATTAGGCAGAATCAATTATATGAATTAAATGATCTCATTACATTTTATAATATATTATATTTACTGTGAATTACACGTCTCTTTCGACCATATCATATATGATCATTATTAGAAGTATTCTTCTACCATTTTTTATTTATCTTTTATTTCATTCATCGTCCTAATTAAATGCTTTATTGATTTTTTTTCACATGTCCAAATCTCTTAAGACAAAATTCTATTAATTTTTTTGCGATAGACATTACATTAATTTTCTTTTATCTTTTTATTCTTTATTTTATTCATATGTGTACGCTTGTTTATCCATCTTAACATCTTTATCTCTGTCAGTCATACTTAATTTTTGTTTATGCTCATTTCTGCTGTCTATTTGTTCCGTATAACATAATCGATCTAATAGCAATACGATACAGTTTTTCTTTTAAATTTTAAAAATACTTTTTGTTACATACAAAGTTAGATATATTTCACTATTTTAATAAATCTGTTTTTATTCTATGATATTTTACATCATCTTCAATGTCTCTATTATTGTGTATAATGCACTTAAGATACTTAAAACGCTTTACATGTAATAAAATAGTTTTTCCAAATTTTACTTTTGCATTACTGTTTTACACTCGCCTATCAAACTTATATTTCGTATTGTACTCTTTTAGAGTTCATTTCCATAACTAACTCTAATTTCTGATTTAAATATTCCCTTCTTTATTTTATAAGGACAATGTCATACGTAAAAAACATACACTATAAAACTGATTTTTGGATATGTCCAATAAACACCTCTAAAATCAATTTGAGAAATATAAGATTATAAATGATCCTTAGTATAACTTTACATCAATAGAAAATTCGGCCATAGCACTACCTTAAATTTTTATACTAGTTGTAAGTTATAATAATGCTATTGTACATATTTTTAATTGCGCAAATATATACAATTTTTTTTACACTTTTCTTTTACTGAAGACCTTTTATACTAACATCTTTTAGTAATCTATTTTATATATATATATATATATATATATATATATATATATATATATATTCAAATTAGCAAACTTTATGTATACAATTTTTTTGTTATTCTAATATTTTTTATTATTTTTGTTAACAAGTATATAACTTTGACGAACTCGGATAAATTTAATAACAAAAAAAAATATAAAAATAAAATTTTAGTACAAATATATTTATAATTTAAATTTAAAATTATTTATATTTATTTAAATAAATTAGAATTATATATACAAACATATATATATTAAATTTAAATTTAAATTTTTGATAAATTAATTATTTAATAAAAAGTATATGAATCTAAAATTAAAGAACTATGTACATAAAAAATTTTAAATTGGGAGGCCATTGGCTCCTTTACAATGTATGAGGCTCTCCCTTGCTATTGTTCATATCAATATACTAGGTATCACTAAGAGACCCTATATTATTTTATTATACATAGTTAAATATTTTAACATGTGACACTAACGATTTATGTCAACATACTATATTAGCACAATATTAATAAAAATATTTAAAATTTAAATTAAAAAATAAAAAATTTAAAGATTAATTTAAAAATTAAAACTCATAAATTTCAATATCAAATTAAATATTAAATCCCAATTCAGCATTTAAAAAAAACACACGTAAATACTCGAGTAACCACACCATTAGAAACAGAGAAAATATACATAGGAAAATAGTCCTAACTCCAAACTAATCATTTTTGTGCTAGCTTTAGTAGCCACTCTTTTTTCCTAAGTTATTCTTAAGATTCTGATTTAAATAAATTTTTAGTCTCAATAAGGTATGTATGTGATTTATATTTTTGTTATTTTCTAATTTTGGTCTTAATAAATTGTTGTTATATTTTATTTTTTTTCATAATATACGTAGTACAGATCAAAACAAAAAAAAAATGTGTATCTTTTTTATTTGGTAAAAAATGTGTAAAAATTTGTTTAAATTGATCATTTTTAACTATATAATTTTCAATCAAAACAAATATTAAGAACCAAAGAGTTGTAAACTTCTTTCATGTTACTGCTCAAATTTAGACTTGACGGAACTTCTTTAACTGTTGGTTCAATGGGGCCTTCTATGGCGGTTTCAAATATGGGATCTTGATTTGAGTGTAGCTCTGTATATATGGATTCAGGTGTCCAAGCAGAGAAAAATAATGAATAAGAGATAGAACGTATAATTTGTTCTGAACTTTTTTAATTTTGATATTATTTCTTAGAATTTTGTGATCGATCACTTCCATCACCATCAAATTATATTTTGTTTAGAAAAATATATTTTTCATACGCCAAATATTTTTAACATCTATATAAAAATATAGTTATTATTAATTAATTATATTTAAAATATTTTTTAATTAATAAAATAAAGAGAATGCATATTTGATTGTTAAAAAAATATTATTATTCAAACAATTTTTATTAGAGATGGTGTACTTGTAGTGGGGTTGGTTTGTTTATACACGTTACATTATATACAGAAGAATGCGTAGATTTTATGATTTGTAATCATTAATTAGTCATTATTAATATTTTTAATGGTATAAGATTATATTTAATGGTATAAATTGTAAAATGACTCACTTTTCTTTAATTGATTAAGTGTTAATCAAATTTTAATAAAAGTAGTGAGGCTCTAGACTTTCCCTTGTTGCTGTTTTAAAATTGAATCGGTAATAAACTGGCATTAACTATTGAGTATTGAATGTTAAAAATACTTCCAAGATTATTGGACCAAGTTATTTTTATTTATGAAAAATGCTGAAACATAGCTGAGCATAGCATCACAATCACAATTATTGTACTATACGGTAACATACTACTCTCCTAAAACAGCACTACATCTCTCCATAGGAGGATGGCTTAGTTTATCAGCTTGATTATGAACAAAAAAGAAAGAAGAGCCATATTGGTGGTGTTAAGCCAATGCAATTAAGCTTTTGGAGCAGTGCATTGAGGAGATTTTCCCTGAATCATCGGCTTGGCGTTACGGCACACGGCAGTCGCCGGAGAACCGTTGAAAGTGAGGTCGACATCACTTAGCACCACTCCCTCGCAAGGTACACCACTGCTGCATATGAGACTCACTCCTTCCTGTGTTCCTGAAGTTCCCCTAATGTTCTTGAAGGTAACATTGCTTATCTTTATTTTCGATGGACTCTATACAAAGCACAAAATTGTATAAGAATATATATAATCGATTAGAATTGATTAAAAGATGATTATTATTATTATTAATACCTGTTTAGAGCACTGGTTCCAAGGACAATACTCCTGATCGATGATAATAGGATTCTTGACATTAATCATGGTAATATCTTGATAAGTAAGACCAGTAATAGGAGAAGTGCCAGGGGCACTAGGCCAAGTCTTGATCCTGAGGCCATTATCAGTGTTTGTGAAAGTGACCTGCTTCACCATAAGATCTTGCACGGGAAGCTCAGTGGTGAACTTGCCAAGGCTTCCAACGCTGATGCCATGGCCGGGTCCACATTTCACATTGGAGATGGTGGTCTGGACACTTCCGTCGCCGATCGAGATGCAGTCGTCGCCGGTGGCGATGTTAGTGTTGAGGATCTTGACGTCGGTTGATCTTCCCATGTGGATTCCGTCGGTGTTGATGCTGTTTCCAGGGTTGCTGATCTTGAAGCCATCAAATGTGAAGTTCTGGCACCCCAAAACGTTTACGTTGAAGTTTTTGCTGTCTTTTGAAGTTATTGATCCTACAACTGAATGCTTCACGAAATTGAAACCGAAATTCTGTTCCAACAAACACACCTCGTTAATAATTAGGAATCAGATATATATATTTTTTGGTGGAAATTTACACCAGTTGCCTTTACGTACTACTTCAGAATCGTCATCTAATTTACATATTTGAGTATCAATTTAACATGAAAACAATCATTACAAAGTGTATGTTTCACAAACTCAAATACAGTCGATTTCACGTAATTGTAAGTTGTTAGATAAAAATTTAGTCAAATTAGTCAAATTATCAACTTCACGTCCACCTAAGTTTCTCTCATGTTCACCATATATTTTTGTTTAAAATGTAAAAATAATTTACAACACACAACTTCAGAAAAATATGCCAAAATACACTGTATATAGTTTACAATCATGTTAACTGTTAAGTGTTGTAAAAAAATTGGTTAAAGTAATTCTTATAAAATATTAATACAAAATTTATATCGAAAATAATTTACACATATATTCATATAAATATACGTAACTAAATTTGATGTTTAATTTTTAGTACATATATATATATATATAGTATTTTTGTATTTTATTATAAAAAAATTCTCAATGGATACCAAAAAAACATAAAAATTTTTATTGTATATTGTTGTATGAGAGAACAATATTATTTATTTATACTAATTATTAAACTGATTTTAAATTTTAAAATAAATTAAAACAAACTAAAATCTCTAAATGACTTATTAGAAAAAGATAAACATAATTAATTGAAAAAAAGATAAGCATAACATATTTTTGTTTCTTGAAGAAAATAAAAATAATAAATAAAAATAAAATAAAAATTTAATAATCTTTAAAAATTAATCACTTCAAATAATTTTAGAGAAAATAAATCAAACAAATTAAAGAGGTAACAAATTAGAAATACCAATTATTTTTTAAGAAAAAAGAATAATTATTTATTACCATTGAAAGCCTAGCGCAATTAGGGTTCTTTCCACAATCATTTAGTTTCCAAGCTGTTGCACCTTGACCATCAAAAACACCGGAGCCAGATATTGTGAGGAAGTCAACATATTCAAACTTAACCCATTGCCATTCATTGTTAAGGTCTTTGGGGTTTGGTGGAGCTATAATTGTGCCATCAACATACAACTCAATTGGTGCCTTACAAGGCCCTTTCACTGCCACTGCTTTCATTCTGTATTGCCCTGATGGAATCGTAATCTTGCTTGCTGTTGCTGATTGACATGCTTCATTCCAAGCATTTGCAAGAGCCTTTAAAAAAATAATTATTTTAAAAAAATTGAAAATAAGTAAAAATGAGTAACAATGAGAAATTAATTAGTTAGAGAAAGTTTGGTTTATCTTTTTGGAAAATTACTTGTAGATGAACACTTTTAAAAAGAATTGAATTGTATTTTGTTCGAGTGTGTTAAAAGTAAGTTAAAGAAACTAATTTTTATTTGGATATGATGGAATATTTTTTAGTCATATAATAACTACAAAAGAAAATCTGTAATTAACTTAATATAGAAAAATAATTATGAATATATATTTTTTAAACAAGAAAGCTCAACACCAAACGTAGAACAAGAACAACAATCAAACAAAAAAATTAAAAAAGAACAACAAGAAAAATAAAAGAAAAAATAGCAAAACAGTTCATCAACTATTTTTGAGCTTCTTCTTTCTATGATGTACTCCTGATTTTATATTCTTAATTCCTAATTTTGTATTTGTGTAAACATCTCCCGTCATTCCAAACATACTAAAATTCCGTCAATCCGATTGCAAGATCGACCAGTCAAATATTTTTTGACAATTTGAAAATAATTTTCATACATTCATTTTCATCAAAAATAATTTTTAAACCAAACATGATCTTTGAAAAATATATTATGTATATTCTAAGTGTTGAAACTATATATATATATATATATATATATATATATATATATATATATATATATATATATATATATATATATATGTGTGTGTTTTTTTCTTAACAAATTAAACTATGAGTTCATCAAATGATGTGTATGAAGGATTTACCTGAGTTATATCTGAATTAGGCACCCCACCAAATTTTGAAATAGGAATATCAGCAGATTGAACAATACCACTAGATGTAGCCAGTAATATGAATAAAACAAGTGTTGTGATGCTAGACTTCATCATTTTTTTTTATTTTTTTTGTTTTTTGTTTTTTTTCTTTATTTTGGAGACTTTAGTCTTTATTTGAAATATACTAATAACTATGAATCTTACTCTGTTGTGTGAAAAGCTTATATAATGATTTTGTGAAGCTTCAAAGCCGTTGATCATGTTAACAGACTTTTTTCAAATTAATTTTGTCCACAAATATTGGTTGGTTTGTTTTTAAGTACGAAAATTTATTTTTAGCAATTATTTTATTAACGTTGATTTGAAAACGTCATATTTACTAAATATATATTTCTATTTGTTTTAGAGGATAATTTAGTTGATAGTGAGTGAATCTTATCACTTTAGTTCCAATTAATTTAGATCTACGCATTTTAGTTTTCTTATCAAATTCAATCCAATTAGAGTTTGATTGATTTGGATGAATTAATTGGATTACTCATTTAATTTAATTTTAAAAAAATATTTTCTATTATAGTTTATTGAACAAATTTAATCAACAAAATTATACTAATTTATGTATAATGTGAGACAATACAATATAATTTAGTTTTAAGTTCATGTATTCTAAAACGATTTATTTTAGTAGAAAATTAATCGGTTTCGTTAGGAAATTAACTAGAGCCAACTAATTTTAAAATAAAAGATCTGCTATAAGAAAGAGAGAAAAAATCCACTACTCCAATTTTTTGACTTTTAAAATTGAAAATAGAAGAAATCAATTTGAGTTGCTCGTGATGTAGTTGGTTCTCTAGATTTTTTAAAATTAATTAAATTTTGTTATCTTATATAAAATTTAAAATGAACGGAAACTAAATATTAGAATAATAAATCTAACATTTAATCTCAAGTTATTTTTAAAATAATTTTTTGTAAAATTCAAAATAAAATTCAACTCAAACCGTTATTAAAGATACTCATTAAATTATGTAAACAGTGGTAAAAAATAATAATTAAAAGGAGTCATTAGTTTGGGTTATGTACTCAATTTTGACTTTTTCTTTTTTGATAAAAAAATCCAACACAATAAAATAGAATAAAGAACAAACAAAACTAAAAAAATAAAAATCTTTAATTATTTTTTATATTATCATCAACAACTTAAGTACTCTACTTTTTATAGCACATAAATAATTTCAATAATTTCTAATATTTGTGTTTTATTCTAAAAAAGTATTTCATTTTTTTTCAATAAAATATTTTATATAAAAAAAAACTCAAATAATATATTAGATTTTAACACGTATACAAGAGTGAATAAAACTCAAACACAAATGAGTTTACTTGTTAAAAAGTAAAATAAATTGAGTTAATTTAATAATATAATTTAATTGGTCTTTTAATTTAATAATATTATTTAATTATTTTTAGTTGAGTCGATCTCCTCCTTTTTAGGTAATTAAGTACATTGTTAATTAGATTTAATTTAGATCTTATCATTTAAAATCTTTTTAATTTCTTCTACGAAAATAAAAAAATTTACTTTTTTTTTCTTTCTCTTTAGATCTTTCCTTTCTCAACTTTTTTTTGGTCAATATTTTTTTTAATTTTTGTCTTTTTACAGTAAAGTTTATGAAGTCTTGTATGCGAAAGTCTTATTAGTTAAGATGCATGAACAAATATAGATATAAAATACGATACGATATGACATCAGATACAGCCAATTTAAAATTTGTATAAGACACAAGAATACGACATATATAAAATATAAAATATTTTTTAGATAAATTTTAATAATATTTTAATATTTGAGTCATATTAAAATATAAATTAATTTTTTTAATTATATGAAATATTTAAAATTTTTTTATTTTAATAATTAATAATATGTACTGTTTATAAATTTATTTTAAGAGTACATGTTAATAATAAAGTTAGACATATTTATACGTGATAGTATTTAAGTGTGTCCAAATGTATACAGTAAAATTTTTTTTATTAAAATACAGCCAGTTGGACACAGAAGACATGCATATCCAAAATCAGGAAATAAAATTGATTTGTGTCTTAAAGCATGTTGAAGAACAGATGGTAAATGTTGTAAAAGCGAAGGAATAGTCAAAAACTCAGTTGAAGTCGACTTCACATAAAGGTGATATTTGGCTTAATTACATCGATATTTGTCAGATAAAATGGACGCACGGCTAAAATGATCGCACTTGCAGTAATAAAAAAAAGTTCATCTGCCGGGATGATATTTTTTGTCTGGCAAGAATAATTATCAAGTGCAGTTATATATCTAGCCTACCACTTTTATTGCTAACGATGAACTGAATTAAATCCTTCGCTGCTAATGCTAAATCTGCATCTTGACGATTGTCATCAACAATGCCTTTCCATCCTTTTGGATCAGTAAACATGACCAAGAGACGCATTACAAGTGATGTCACAATATTTAAATTCTGAGCACCTGAAATGCATTCACTGAACTCTGAAAGAATGGAGAAACCGAGAGAAGTTAGCCTCCGTGCCTGGTAAATCCATATTCTTCTCTCTTCAGGTGTACCAATTGCCAGAAAGCAAAAGTTCTGCTTTGAATCTAGAACCACATATACATACATTAATAATATATTTCATAGGTGTGTTAAACAAGAAAAATAAAAATGGGTCGTTAGACCTCTCAGCTGAGAAAAAATAATAAAGCAACCAAAACATCTCGAGTCATATTTGGCATGCCATCACATTGAAATGCTTGACACGCTGATCGGACATGACAAATCAAGGAAGTATGTTTATTAGTTATTGCTTTCTCTTTCTTTGGACCAGCACAAGTATGTTTTTTATTGGCATTGTAATTTTAGACTCAATTTTCAGAGCATCAGTTATATTTATTTATAATAATTTTATATTTTCAGTCAAAACTTAATTAAAAAATTCATAACATTTTCAGTAGAATGTATTAATTTTATAATATATTATTTTATATTTATTTATAATAATTTCATATTTTCTATGCATTCATATAGATTAATATAATGAAATACTCAATTTAAACTAATCTTTTATGTTTTTGTTAATTCATAAAAGTTATTATATTACATAAATTGCAAGATACAAGTACTACCACAGATAACATATGCTGAATAATTATTACAATAAAATGATATAAACTCAAGCCTTAAAGAAATAAAATGTAATTTACATAAAATTCAAGCTATTGCTACTACTTCTTCCTACTTATTAACACGAATAACAAGAACAAGAATAACATTATTTGCGAAATTCACTCTAACAGCAACAATGGTGATATCCTTTTTTTCCTAACACTGGTTTGTTTTCTTTTTTTTTTTTTCAGCTAGACTATTGGATTATTCAATGCATCTCTCAAAAAGTGTTAAAAAAAATAGAAGGAACGTGAATTTTGACACAAAAATAGAACAAGATAATCACTACATTGACAAGTACAGAATCCAATAAGAGATCAAATATAAAACAAATAATAGAATATTAGAACTTACCTATTTTTTCCATTTTTTTCATTATTACCAACACATTTACTGTCAGAAGCATAAATCCACTGGTAATTACTTGACCCGACGAATTTCACACAAAAACTGTTAATAAATTTGCCAGTAATGTGGGACGCTAAATCGGGCGGGTATTCATCATTTTTCTTGTAGTGGAGAATAAGCCACGACATCATTGGCGAGATAAGGTTAAACAAAATCGACATTGCAGGGGAAAAATATACAAATTGCTTCTGTGGGTATCACGCAAGAATATGCAAGACGACTGTTGCGGAAAATTCTGGAAGATTGTTTTTGGGTATCCTATGCATAAAGTAAAAAATGGAATCACTGCATAAAAAGTTTTTTGGATTTGTAGAATGGTTCTGAGCATTGGGTTCATTGCAGGAAAATTAACTATATTTCAAGTTTTTCGCTTGGGTTGATACTATTTTTTATATGTCTCAGCTACAAAAAGGCCGCTATGGAAGACGCTAGTGAATTGCAGGAATTAGTGGGTATAGTTGGTGGATTCTAAGATAGATTGATGGACCTGCAAAATAGAGTGTATGCACTAGAAAGGTGTCAAAATACAAAGTCAAATAAAAATGCAAGAAGAGTTGGTTTAAGGCAATTTACTTTATGGTTGTATTTTGTGCTGCAGGTTGTGTTGTTGTGTTTAAGTGGATTGTTAGATTTTAGTTTTTTCAAAATGTTAGTTATTGTAATTTAAAACCTATGAACGAATGAAGTCCTTATCAATTTGACTCAATATATTCCTCTTTATGAGCATATGAGTCCTTATCAGTTTGACTCAATATATTCCTATTTATAAGCATATGTGATCAGCTGTTAATTGAATGATATAGAACCCAAACTATTGAAACTAAAATAAATAATTCCAGAAACATATATAATAGTTGATACCATATATTTAGTGGTCCAAGCACCACATTAAAAGTAAATAGTAATGTCATATATTTTTAGTATTTCTAGCTAGTATTGGATAACTATATAAATTAATAGTGTCTAATAATCATAGATCATTACATGCAGTAGCATGAATATGAACATGCCAAAATAGAGAGTTTTATAATATTTTTGGATGATCAAAATGAGAAACTAAATTATTATTAAATTACATCTTTTACTATGAAATTTTAACCCAAGAAAAATAAAACAGTTCATGTCATCACTTATTTCTTGGAGCTTTGAAGTTTGAATTTGGCATGAATTGAAACATCTTAAAGAAGTGCCTTTGCTTAAGCTACCAGTATTTTTGTTGAGATCCCTTCGTTGGCACGAGGAGGTAGAATAAGAGGTGGAGTGCTAGATTGGACTGATAGAGGGTGGTGTGGCCCAATAATTGAGGAGATACATGAATATATATTGGGTGCTAATACTTCACCCCTTATCCATAGGTGAAAATTCAGGTGAAGTCGACTTCATGTGAAGTTGATATTTGAGAGCCGTTAGATGATTTACTAAATTTTCATCTTCACGTGAAGTCAACTGTACCTGAGTTTCCACCTTAATGATATCATCTGTTTTTTTTTTTTGTTTGAATGCACAGAAGCCACATATTACCTTCATGCATCTGAGTAATTTCCGTGTCTCCTTTAATAGGATGCAATCCAAACTCTATATTACCAGTAGTAGGATTATATCAATACATCTCGTAATTTAGATATCCTAAACTTTTAAATAGAGTCAACAGATCAAAGGAACACATGAGATCAAAGTTCGTCCTTAAAAGTCTCTCCACTTTACTATCAATATACAGTAATACTCCATTGTTATCTCTCACAAAATGATCACCATGGTAAAACACAAGGGTCACGAAATTCTCCATCAAGAACAATTCATTAAAAATAAGCACCACAACAGAATTTAATAAAAATTCCTACTTCTTGGTTCATTTTTTATATTTTATGTTATAATAATCACTAGAACAGAGTCAACTAATAAAATATTATAATATTCTATCACAAATTTCTAAATCCTAGGCCAAATAATAAACTGCTCATCACTGTTACTATAATGGTAATTAAAAATAAACCATGAGTTTCTAACCTTCTTTAATGCGAGTCTTTAATTGTCACATGCACTTATTCGCTGTGTTTGAGTTAGTGCTAATGGTAACCGCAACGAATGGAATAGTAACGTCGGAGGTGACATATTTGAGTGTAGGGAATGAGAAGTGAAGGTGACATGGATGAAAGTGGGTGACGGTGATGATGTGAGAGTTTAACGTTGAAGAAAGGTTATTGTTCTCTCTATAAATTGAAGAAGACATGGTTGGGTTTGGAGTCTTTTTGTTTTCAATAGAAGAAAACGAGGGGGATATACATGGAGCATTTTTCAAAAGACGCCGTTTAAGTCCAGAGACTAATTTGTCTTGTTTGCATACGTGGATAATTGACTGTCATGCCAGCTAGTTTAGACATTTATATCAGTATTTTTAGTTTGTTATTGACAGAGAAACAAGGTCAGAGATTAATTTATTTGTCGAAGTTAAAGTTTGGAGAGTTTTTTTATGTATTTCAAAAGTTGGAGGACCAAAATGTCCAATTTTAAAAATATTAGAAACTAATTTAGATAATTAATCAAACAAAAATTTAAGATCTTTTTCTTGCAAGACTCAAAAATTGAAGAAATTGGCTAAAGCTTCCAAACATAATTGGATGATGCCAACTAAATTGTTGAAAGATAAATCAAGATACACAAAGGATTGCAGGTTACATATCAAGGGAAATATTTCTCCTATCAATGAATTGTTGGAAATAACCAAACACTCGAGACTTGTTTCATTCCATATCCAATCTGATATTGTCTTTATATAATTGTTTGTCAGATGAACTGTCAGCTCATGTAAGTGTTCAATAAGTTACAAACTTCTTAGAAATTAAAAGAAAGAATACATCAAATCCGAAATTGTCAATAAAGAATTTCAAAATTTCCTTTTGAATGTTAGGGGATACAATTTGTATCTTTTGTATGTGTAACTATATGTTTTTGTACAAAAGTATGTGATTCCTATTTCTATACAGAGAAAAAAAGGAAATCAAATCTTTCATCTTTTGTTGATCAATAAAATTAATTAGAATGGCTTCTTAAGGTGCTGAAATTCCAAAGATGTATCAACACAATCTACCTTGCTTCTATAACCATTCAACAACTTCAACAACTCAGTGGCCTTCTCCTTTGTGCTCTCACCACACCCAACTTGCAACAAAACAAGAAGCTTCTGGAACACCCCAACTTGAAGTGCCTCAACAAAAACCCCTTCTTCTTCTTGGGCCTTATCACAAATCTTCCAAACAATTGAAACCGCAAAGCTAGAACTCAATTCAGAAACCCTCAGAAGTTTCTTAACCACAAGTGGAATTGTAAGAGCATTAGCCTTGGCAATTTCCTTCCCTTCTTTTGTCCCACAAATTGAATCCAATACTCCTAAGGCCTTCTCACACACCCCTTTATCACAATCAACAATTGTCTCCAATAAAACTTCAACCAAACCCAATTCCACAAATCTTTGTGAAATTACATCTTTACCCTTGGAATATGTTACCAATTTAAAAATCATTGATAAACATGCCTTTGTAATTGAGGCACTCCCAATAGGCTCCTTAATCATCTTAACCAAGCCTTCAACAACACCTTGGGTATTTGCCAACACTTCAATTGGAACTTCCTTGAGCAACATGGCAACACTTTGCTTTATGGAAAGGTCTATATTACCCTTCAACAAGAACCAAACCATGCAACTCATGGAATTCTTTGAACCCAACATGGACTTACCCTCCTCTCCAATAGGCCTCATCCATGCCAACACACCCAAGATCTCCTCTAACAAACTACTAACATTATTATTCTCCTCAAAACCCCATGATGAGAAAAAGTCAAAGGCGTTGACCAGAGCAAGAGGAGCACCATTTGCAACTATGCACCTCTTGTTCCTATCACTCTCCTTCTCCCAACCGTTGATCTTCCTCACCAACTCCCTGCACTTGTTTTCATCGCCTTGTTTAGCGGCATTCACGATCTTCGTACACGTGTCCGAAACCTCGTACGGTGTAACGGGGATCCTAGGAGTAGGGATCCTCTCGATTCCAAAAGAACGGTGCTCCACGCACCAATCTTGGATCATCCTCCGAAGGGCATGGTTGGGGATCATGTCAAAGGTTGTCAAGACCCTTTTTGTTACCGGGCACGTGTTGTTCCCTTCCTCGATCCATTTCTCTATACTGTCCCTGTCGTAGGTAATCCCCGTGGATACTGTTACTGGATCCTTCATTAGGTCGAGGGTGACCGGACAGCGGAAGTGAGAAGGGACTGAAATCTCGACCTCTAAATCGTTGACTTGGAGATCCTTCCCCTTCCGAGCGCGCCGGAACACCCTCCCTCTTGTCCAAGACAAAACCATAATGTTTTTTTTGTTGTTACAACAAATTAAACTCTAATATTTTTGTTGGTGGTTGTTGTTTTTCTATGTTTGAGTGTGTGCTTTTTTGTGTTAGATGAAATAATTGTGAGGGAAGCTTATATATATGGAGAATGGAGAGAGGTGGTTTATCTTGAACGCGGGTCAAAGCAAGGTGAGTGGAATATGTCAAAATAAATGCAAAGAACGAGATACATAATAATAAAAGGGGTTTAATATAATATAATGTTTGGTTGTATTTTTATGTGCGGTGTAATATGGGCATTGTTTGAACGTTGAACGTTGAACGTTTGAAAGGATGCGTGTGATTTATGAATTGATTAATTTGATGAGAAAAGGTAGAAGTGGTAGTTGATGAGATGGATGTTACGGTGATGGAGTTGTACTAATAAGACGACGACGGTCGAAGGTTTGAACGGCGTGTGGGTATGTAGCTGACTAGGACTCAGTCAACTGGTCGGTGTACTTTGCATGCATTCGTGGATTTTAATTTGGAGTTTCAAACATCACGACAATTTTTTTTTTTTTTTTTTTTTTGTGTTATACACTCTATACTAGTAGCAGGCTAGTAATAAAATCCAAAAATATTATATATCTATTTAAAATAAATTATTAAATTAGTTATTATATATTTATTAATTTATATATTTTTTATTAAATAATTAATTATTAAAATAATTAAATTTATTATAATAAAATAATTAAATATACAATCAATGAGCAATTAAATTAAATTTATTTATAGTAATATAATAAAAAAATTTAAAATATTAAATACGTATTTTTACACACAGATAGTTAATTAGTGATTGATTTTTCTTATATATATGACATGATTAAATAAAATAATATAAGTTTTATTAATCAATAGCTTTTTTAGATCATTAACTAAAAAGATAATTTTTTAAAATAAAACGTTATTTATGGATATTTAATCCGTAAAAGAATCCTAATTTTAAAACAACTAACTTGTATAATATAAGAGAGTCATTTAAATAAAGACGCTTAAAATATTTTTTTAAAAATATTTTTTAGTAATTAAAATTCAATATATATAATTAATTAAACTGTGTTATTTTTGTTAAAATTATATCAGATAAATTGATTTGAGCAAAAAATAGTTAAACTAAATCTTAAACCAGTCTAAATTAATATTTTTTAATAAAAAATAATTACAATATTCTTATTATAGAAAATAACTAAAATATTCTTATTTTATATATATATATATATATATATATATATATATATATATATATATTTTAAAAATCTTAAACCATAGCTCTTTTCTTTTTTGTTTATTTGTCATAAGGTTAAAATTTAAAATTTTTAATATATATATATATATATATATATATATATATATATATAAATATATATTTTAGTTATTTTTTATAATAGAAATATTGTAATTATTTTTTATAAAAAATAATAATTTAAATCGATTTAAGATTTGATTTATTAATTTTTTGACTAAAATAAATTTTTAATCTAATTATAACAAAAATAATATGATTTAATTGATTATATATATTAAATTTTAATTATTAAAATATATTTTTTAAAAAAATATTTTAAGTGTTTTTATTTAAATGGCTCTTATAATATAATAGTACTTGTATTCATGATTAAAAGTTCTATGAAATCTTCATGTTTTCGGAATTTTTAATTATTATCATTATAAGTAATCCAAAATTACTTGAGTATGTAGTCGTATACTCTTCTAGTGCCAAATAGCTGTCATTATTCAAATGGACAATTAGAGGGTGTTTATATTATTTGTATATTTTTTTAAATATTATAAAAAAAACCTTGATTTTATTTAATTTAATTTATTAATGATTTTATTGACACGACATATCTTGCTAGTAATTAGTGTGTATTTATACGTATTGAAGTTATAGATAAAGTAGAAAAAACCGAGATCTTACAAAATAAATAAATAAATAAATAAAATACGTAAAATATAAAATTATAATAAAATTTAAATTGTAAAATTATATAAATTTTATAAAATCGATTAATTCATTTAAAATTATAATATCAAAAAATTTTAAAAGTTAAATCGAGTAGAAATGAACGTGAATCGGATTTTGCTAAAATTTCGATCTGATCCGCACTAAAATTATCAGATTGGATTTAATATTTACAGTTTTTAAACTTTGATCCGATCGGATTGAATATGATATTAAATATGTTCGCAAAATATAAAATATTTTAAAAAGTTTATTTTTATTAAAAAATCAATAATTTTTCCACACTTTTAAACATGTTTATTCTTAAAATATTACTAAATATATTTTTTTAAATACTAAAAATAAAACAATACAACATATATAATAATTATTAATTGAAATAAAATATAAAAAAATATTTATTTATTTATTATTTCTATAGATCCGTGGATATATGGATACTTAGCTAAAATTTGCAATCCAATCTTATTAGTGTGTAGATCAAATTCAATTTAATTCGATAATCTTGCAGGTCAGATCAATATCCATAATTTTCAAATCGAATTCATATAAATAACATAAATAGTATCCATGTTGAAGATAAGTAGTATGACCACAGTCTAATCAATCATATGTCAAATAATTTGTTATTATTATTATATTAAAGGGTTAATATAATAAAATCATTGATTAAATTTAGAGATTTATCATTGTGATAGTGATTATAATATTAAAATATAAATTTTTTATAATTTAATATAAATTATTCTTTATCATAGAATTATTTAAAAATACATTAATAATCCAGAAAGATCAAAAAATATATACATAATGATCTTTATTGGATGAAGATTAATAGATCTCATTGAATTGATTCAATTTTAAAAATTTCTAATGGTTATAATTACTGCATATTTGTCAATAAGATATTCTCAAGATGAACATAGTAATAGAGTTTCTTTTGACCTGTAACGGTCAAAGCAATTAACAATGTATTTATTATACTTTGATTTTAGACACCTAATACTCTAAAGTGCTAGTTGAATGAATATTGGGTATGATCTAATTGTAGAATTAATGATTGGTCAATAAAGAATCTGTCAACTCTCGATAGAGAGTTTGAGCTCTATGATTATAATAACTGAGATGAATAAAACATTAGTCAATGGAATTGAATGAATGAAGAAATAAGTTTTTTAGGTCATTAACAGTTCATTATAATAATGGTAACAAGTTAGAATTTGATAATCAAACCATACTCCAAGGGTTAACCAAGAGCTAGAAAGATGGAATGAATTATACCTTGTTCTTTTTGAATTCTTAGTAAAAATATATATATTACTTCATACTATTAGGTCGTTAAGGAGTGTTGCTAGACGCTAATTTTGATTATTAAATTTTGTATGACTAATTTACTACTCGCTTAGTGTTGAACCTATAGGGTCACACAATGAATGTTCTAATCTTTACTAAATAATTATTTAATTATTATTTTAATTTGATCAAATAAATAATTATATTCATTTAAATAGAATATTATTATATTTTTTGCTAGCACTAAGAATATAATAATATGATAATTGAGAATATTAAATGAGAATTGAGAATAATTAATTATTCTATTTTTAAATTTAAATTCTAAGTTTGGATAAGATCCTATTCTTAATTGATTCTGTTTCAAATTGAGTTATGATATGATTCATAAATTTAAAATTAGATTTAAATTTAAAATTATTAACAAATCTCATAATATATATGTATGCAAAGAGTAAAGAACAAATTACACACAAAAATTTTATTTCTTTATCTCTACGTATATAAATATATGTGATGTGCCTAATTCTTAGAGAAAAATTTTATGGTGTATAAAAAATTGAAATTTTTTTTTAATTTAGATCAAATATTATTGATCAAAGAATTGACAGTAAAAATTAATCTATAAAATTTTTAATAAATATTTTAAGATATTTAAATTTGATATAAATATTATTCAAATAAAATTTAAATACAAAATTAATTTTTTATTACGTGATATAAACACATAATAATCTTTCTATTTAATTTATAAACACCCCTAAAATCAACATTCTAGCCTGTAATATGTTACAGATAAACATATTAAATTTGATTAGGTGTACTAAATTGCGCGTGTGCAAGCGTGTTTGTATCGGCCATGTTGGGAACATTGTCAAATACTTAAGTCGGTGTACGTGGTTCACTTTTATTCCATTCTTTTTTATTCAATTTTATTTTCCCTTCATTTGACATTGAGCTTATTATGAATCAAGTTCAACTACAATAATAAAATTTGTAAGCGCGTGCAATTTTGTTTACTTCATAGATAGGGTAAGACGTAAATATAAGAATAAAGGTTAGGAAAATGTTCAAGTTTCAGTTGTACTTGATCGAAACATTTGATTCCATTATTTTAAACCTTTTAGATGTACTTTAAAAAATATAAATGATTTAGATTGATTGAAAATATTTTATGTGGACAGTACTTACAAAAATCCATTAGATGTACTTTAAAAAATATAAATGATTTAGATTGATTGAAAATCTTTTATGTGGACAGTACTTACAAAAATCCACGCTGAGCATGCAACCGGTTCATACTTTGGCCAGTTTATAATAATTCAAAATTTCGATGCTTTGTCCAAGCGGGTTAGGTAACTAGCTATGAGTGTGTTTGAATTTGCGTTGGAAAAGAGAAAATCGCATTTGAATTTCTTGAACGTTTTATCTTTGTGTTGGCAATATTTTTATCTTCTAAATGCAGAAGTGATTTCTATTTTCAATCCACCTTACCAAAAACTATAAATTATAGCTTCTCCGTTTAGCTTTTCACGTTGAATCAAAAATTATGTTCTATGTACTAATTATGTCCTTTATTATTTATATATTTGTTTTTTTATAATATTTTTTCTAATATTTTGTTATGCATATTATTGTTTTTTTTTATAAAATTTCTATTTTTTGTTTATATGAATTTTTATATTGTTATTGTTATTTTTTTTTATATGAAATATTTTTTTATATTTTGTATTATGATTCTATTAATCCTATTAGAGTACTAAAGAATATTGAGAGTATTAAAAAAAATATTAAAATTTATTTAAATATTTAAAATAAAATTATAAAATAACATAAAATAATTATTTAAATTCATGTTCTTTTCTGTAATTTTTCATTTAAAAATAATTTTTAATAATGTAATCCAAATAATATTTAGTTTACTATAATCTGTTTTGAATAAAAATTGTCAAACATAAATCATATTGATACTAACTCATTTTTGATCAAAATTAATTTTACAAAATCAATTTTATACAAACCTCAATTTGTAAATACTAATCCAAACACACACTATGTTTTGGGTATCAAAGGTGTTTTACGGGCTTATATAGTATGTAAGCCTAGCTAATATAGGGTTGGGCCTTTTAGTTATGTTTTTGTTGTTTTTACTGGAAATTGACTTCAAAATTTGTGTGATGCCATAAAATAAAAAATTTTGCTAAGAAAATATTAGCTACATACAGTGATGGACTTAGAAAAATTTAGCAGCGAGGACAAAAATATAATAAAATTTAGGTATAGATATTTTTTTTTTGGTTTTTCACGATACCTAACAAATTAAAAACTAATCCGTCGTAAATTTGATTTCCTTTTAAGAGTCTGTAATTGGCCGGCAATGAGTTGCTACACATACGAGACAAAATTTGAATCCTCAATACTTACTTAAACGGACGACTAAATTGATCACTTGACCAATTTGTTTAGATATATTTAAAATTTTAAATTAGAACTATCTATACATATTGATAAGAACTAAAAATATAAACACAATCACTTATTATAGTATTTAAAATAATAAAAATATAATTTCACACACAGTATAATATTTAAAATAACAAAAAAAATTTATAATAGCTTTCTTTTAATTTTTAACATGACTAAATATTATTTTTCTAAATATGTTTTTAAACAATTATTTTACTTTTTATTATCTCATATTTAAGTGTCAAATCTACTTATTATAGTTTTTATGATATAAATAAATTTTTTAACCAAAATAATTACAATATATTAATATATAGATAATATATTTTTTATCTTAAATAATTTTTAAAAAATTACTAATAATTTAAATTTTATTTAATTAAAAAACTAAGTTCTAATTTAATTATCAATTAATTAACTAATATAATGTAGTTAATTATCACTATTTTTCGAGTTTATTTATTTTTTTATATCAAATCAAATTTAACAATATAATTATTGTTATATGTTAAGTTTAACAAAATATTTTTTAATATAAAACACAAAAAAGTTATTTATATTTTATTTTAAAACAAATATAATATAACAAGTGATATATATAGTATTAGTTTTTTTTTTTTGGAAAATTTTGTGGGGCAAATACCCCCTTTTCATTAAGTGTGGGTCCGTCCATGACTATACAGATAAGTGATGGAATAGTTCAACATTTTTATTTTTTTGTAAATTTAGAAATAATTATTTTACATCTTAATATTATTAGAGGGAAGTAATTGAATATATTAAAACATTAATATTGATAAAGTTAAATGAATTTTTAATAAAGACAAAATTAAGTATAATTAGAGTAGATATTCATGCTATGTACAAAAAAAATTATTCAATTCATATTTTTAAAATTTTTTAATTTTACTATTTATTAATTTATTTTATTATAAAAATATTCTTGAATAATTATCGGGGATAAATTTAAAAGAAGATAAAATAAAAAAATATAGTTAAAAGAAAGTAGTGTTATTATATATTAATTTTGAGAGTGGTATTATCATTTCTTTTATATATATATATATATATATATATATATATATATATATATATATATATATATATATATATATAATAATGTTTGTAAGAACCGAAAATTATTAATCATTTAATCAAAATAAAATAATAAATTAATTGTTTGGAATAGGTTCGAAAATTTAGACATTTTAATTTAAAAATTTAAAAGTGAGATTTGAATTTAGTAAATTTTTTTAAATAGGAAAACGTAATTTTTTGCGAAAAATTGCTTAAAAACACAACCGGTAAAAATAGCTGGCAGTATCGGCTTAAGTCTGTTCGGTATTGCGAATGAGAAAATAAAACCGTAAAAATCCTTAGAAAAATATTTAGAATTGAAAATTAGGCACTAATTCTAAAAGTTTTGGCACAAAGTCGGACCAAACGGACCAAAAACACTAAGCGGTTGGACCGGATCCAAGTTGGACTCAAGCGTACACTATATATATAGAGCCTTATTCATGAGCCATTCAGTTCATTCACCACCTAAAACACAACCAACAAGCCAACGAGTTATAACTCAAATGATATAGTCTCTTCATACTCACCTAAAAGGTCACGAGTTCGAGTCTCCTATCTTCAATAAAAAAAAAACAACAACATAGCTGATGAAATCAAAGAGAAAAGAAGAGGATTACTATTTACCGTACTTTTCATTTGCTCATAACTTGAGTTACAGTGCTCTGATTCACGTACCGTTTATGACCACGCGCTCATTTTTAACCAAACAATGTAGTAAGAAACTAACACTTTCTTACCCAGTTCTCTGCCCTAATAATTTCGTAATTTTGGATTTAGTTATTGAGTAGATTCTTTGATTTTGGTTGTTTATGGGTGATCTAGCATTGGGTTATTGTTGGATTTTGCTCCTAATACCATCGATAAGATAAGTCACTTCAAAACCCTTGTGGATTAGTGATTTTGTGAACCCTAGGATTAATTTATGGTAAATTGAATATGTATAGCTTGAATTTGGTGAGTATTGGAGTTGGTTTTGGCAATTAGATTGACTTTGGTGGCTGAAGCTTTGTGGAAGCTTGTTTCGAATCATTTTTGGTATTTTGTGCGTCTTGAAAATCGGCCAATGCATGTTTCGGTTTCCTTTAGTTAATATGTAATGCTTTACGCTTAAGTTCGTAAATAAAAAATTGAGAAATATTACGACCTCTAAAATAAGATTACATACATAGGTATATATGAAAAGAAATTCAACTAAGAGCCTTGAAGAAAAAGTTAAACAAAACAATCAGAACTCGCATCGCACACGAATCGTAAGGAAGAGAAACACACATAAAAAAGAAGCGAACACCGCTTTAGTTTTGTGAAGACTAAATTGGTAGTTAATTCTGTTTTGAACAAATGACCAAATGTATGACACAGAACGACAATATTAAAAAGTTGTTGATTTTCGGATAGAATATTCACCTGGGATCGGCATCATGGTCGTAGACGTACTTACAGATGTCCAGCTCGTGCTGAGAGATGGGTCATCCGTTGGCGGTGTTGATTCCCGCCTTGGTCAAGTTTGACAAGAAACGTCGCGAAATCTATTTATAGGTGTCGGATGTTTGTCTGTGGCTACTTTCAGGCTTCGATGAGGTTTCGTCGGAAGACGTCACTGCATTGAAGGGAAAACTGCTTATCCTGTCATGTGTGGCTTGCAATCCCTTACGCTCGTTCAGGTTGGTCCCACTATTGCTTCGCTGAGGCGATACAGTCTCTCGGTTACCGCTGTATAGCTTTGCCATGAATTCGTTGAAGAAGCATGTGGCCTTGGCACCTCTTGGCACATGTTCCACGCTTTGTGTGTTTGACCTGCAGATCTTTGGATGCACTGCCCGTTTCTGACCGTCATCGTGATCGAAAACAGACATGTTGACGTCTCCGACGCAGTTCTTTGACGACATTGGGTGTAGTCTCTTCCTCATCGTTCCGGGAAGCATCCTCTGTCTCCCGGTGAAATTGGATGCACGTGACAATGGGTTTTCCACGCATTCCCTGTCGATGACTGGTAGTCTTTGTTTCTCTATTTGGTTTTCATCAAACGTTGTGTTGATGTTCAGCGAGCGTTCCGGCTGCGCAGGTCCATTTTGCGCCTAGGTGAGAGGCTCTCTGAGACCGCCCACTAACAATCGCATCATGACCATTTGCACTTCGATCCTCGCCATTCGGCATTGCGTGATCTTTCATGAAAAATCGGAATAGATCTGTCAAATGGTTTGATCTACCGAAACAGTTATAGTGTAAATTGAAATGAGTGTCACCAACCTTAGTGTTCTCAAGCACCTCTCGCATTATTTCCAGCAAAGTATTGTTCGAAGTGTTGGCGTTTGGGCCGGTGTTCTTTTGTCCTCCTGGCATTGTGCTTTGGTTAATACGTTGTAGTAAACAACTACCTCAGTAGAACTGGGAGCAGCATAAGCATAATTTAAAAAAAAACTATGGAAACCTAGCTAATGCACCACAACCGTACCTGCGCCATCACGTCGTTGTTATTGTTGGATGCAGCGGGAGATCCATGATCGGCCATTGTTGGTTGCGGTATCTCTTGTCGCTATCCTATGGGTCGGTCCGTGTTGGTTGTGTATGTGGTTGATTGTGTTTCGGCGAGGGCTTGCAGTGTGAAGACGGTCGCATGCTTGTATACAGCATCTGAACTCGCCGCACCTAGGAACACATTACACGTCGCCTACATGTTGAACAGATCATCAATCGAATTCGATGCAACCATCGTGGCAATCCTCGATCATATTTCACGAGGAAGAAGATTCAACGAACATTCGTCCTGAACGGATACGTTCACTTTCTTTCTGTCCTTCTAAGAAGTTTCGGCCATTTACAAGGACTTGGTGGAAGGATTATTGAAGATTATAAAGAGGAGAGATGACCTCCAACAATACGTTGTGTGTGTCCATATTATACATTCTCCAAATTTGTAAATGACCTTGTAGCATTTTTCTTTTTAATATACTGCCATTGGGGGGTTTAGTACCACATACGTTTTCCTAGATATTTTTTTCATTTACTATCTAGAAATGCGAAAATGGAAAACATCAACGCTGGTTTGGTTTTTTAAAATTTTGTTTAGCTAGGGAACTTGATAAATTTAATTACTCATTGAATAACTGTTATCTCTTGTTTTTTTAAACGAAATAATTTTATTTATTCTTTTAATTATTCCAAAAATAAAAGAGGTGCATTATTATACGAATACAATCTAGTGTTCAATTGGAAAATATGCGCATGTTCATTATTCAACGTTTCTTTTAATTTTATGCAACAATATCATTTTTTTAGTGCACATATGGCAAAACTTTACATTAATCAAATAAGTTGGTTTTACAAAGTATTTACTTATTGGGTTATATCCTACAGAAATTTAAATATTTAATACTGCTGTTAAATTGTTCAGCAACTAATTATACATATAATAACTATTCTGGTGTTCCTCTTCTTTTTTTTATTTTGGTCAGCTATGCAATAACTATTTTGGTGTTCCTCTTCTTTGTTCAACTATGTTGGGTTTTTTTTTGGGTATTGTAAACAGGACCATACCAAGCCAGTGAACTAGTTTTAACAAAATAATTAATAACCCAACACTTGAGCCCATCATTGGTTTGAGAAAAAAATTATTCTCTACAGGCCAATCTGGATGGAGCCAAGTTCAACCAACAGTGTTCCAACCTGACTCGTCCGATCCGAAATACCTTCTGCCTCTCCTTCGTCATTCTCTAGCCCACCATCTCCAGGCCGCTTAGATCCTTCCTTGTTGATCGTCTCCGGCAAAGCCATACATCTACCCGAAACAACACTCCTTGTTATCAACGGCTATCGAAACCCGTTCCGGCGATGACACTATGCAGATCGTCATCCTCCAAACTAATGAGTCGCGATAGATGCGTCATTCAGAGAGTCAACTTTGCACTGTGATTCCGCGGGAGAAAGCTTCCTGCAACTCCATTGACAGTCAGTGACGGAAACATAAACATCAAAGCGTTTCTTGAATGCGTCAAACAACGTCCACGGGGCATCTCCTTCCTTTCCAGCCCACCTCCATCATCTCTGATTTAGCATAAAACAGAATCACTAACTGCCATTAGTTTTAGTCTTAAAACATCGTAAACTAATTCTACATAAACTCAAATAATTTTTGTATGTAAAAAAAATAACAAATTACAAAGTAAATTTTGTAAATTAACTCCTCTAACACAAGATGTCCACTAGCCGATCAAAGAAAGGAAGAGCCAGAGTGATTTCTGCCATTGAATTAAAAAAAAAAAGCAAGATCCGACGGCTATCATCATCAAGCGCATCGGTCAGTCGAAGACAAGAGATATGCGCACTTAAACGCCAAACGTCTTCGGCACATGGAATCCGTCCCCAGAAAAGAGAAATATTGTTCGTGTGGGTTAAGGTTAATGATGAGCTTGATGTGATATGTGGATTAAAATTTGTTGCGAAGGGAAGGACATTTTATTGAAGACAATAATTTTGGAAATTAAAATTTTTTTGGCAACAAAAAAATATTTGATCCAAAATAAATAAATAATGTATTGATAGGTGTTACTGTTGATTTTGAAAATAAATTATAATAAAAATATATATAATACAAATAATAATCAATTCTAAAATTCAATACAAAAAGATAAATATATATTAATTATAATAAGAAAAAAAAAATAAAAAGTACATAAACGGAGAGTACAAGAGAGGAATTAAAATTTTATATCTCACAATACCTTTTTCTTTATCTTTTTTAACAATTTTTATTTTCTCCATCAATAATGTCTCTTTGCGATTATATGTCTCTCCCCACTATTTATGAATGGAGTTGTTTAGGTGTCAAATAAACAGAATCTGATATTTCTATTACAACCATGCTACATTACCAAGAAAGAATTTGCCAAAATCTGCCAAGTCTTAATGGGCTAGACCAAAGCCACAACAATGAAGAAAACACCCTCCCCCCATTTTCCCAATTCACTTTTACCCTAGACTAGAATTATTTTAATTTACCGTTTCACCTACTTTTTTCTACCACTGCCGTTCTTCTCTTTCCCCTATACACTAAAGTCGCTGAAACACTGCCGGAGCCGTCGTTTTCAAGGAAACTGATCACCGCCGGTGTGCTTTTCTTGTGCAGCTCGTCGGTCTCGTCACCGCTTGAACGAATTCAATCGTCGTCAACGTCACTTCTCATCGCTGCCGCCACAAGCTCGGGCACAGGTCAACGTCGTCGTCGCGAGTACAAGACGCCGCTGGTTCCCCATCCCATACATCGAGCCGACAACTCAGTCTTCTACCGAGCACACCTCCTCTTCCATCAAACACGTTGCTGATCTTCCATCTTCCCTGTTGTTTTTCGACATGTTAGTAGATTTTTAGTGTTTTTGTAGGATTCATATAATAGAGTAATTGGTTCATAAGAGATGTTCTTTGATTTTACTGAATTAATGAATGTTTTTTTAATTAACTGTAGATGTTTGAATTTTTTATTTGAACTTATTTTTCCATGTCTGAATGCTTTGATGGTTTTTTCTTGCATAAGATAGTATATGCATATTAAGAGATATTTGAAATTGGGTTTGAATTTGTTCATATAAAATTGTAGTATTAAGAGATATTTTTGGAAAATCTTTTTGATTTTTTTTCTTGATATTTTGGTAACTATTAGATGTTTATATAGATGGAGTCCTGGACAATTCTTTCATATCCTTTTATTAGGGATTGGATATGTCTTTTATTTAAAATTTGTTTGAATGTGTTTTTAGATGGAAGTGTCTTTAATATATGTGTTTTTTATTTACAACTTATTTAGATGTGTCTGAAATAGATGTGTCTTTTGTTGAATGTGTTTTTCAATGGATGTGTCTTTAATGTATGTGTTTTCTGTTTATAATTTATTTGGGTGTGTCTTTAATAGATGTGTCTTCTATTGAATGTGTTTTTAATGGATGTGTCTTTAATAGATGTATTTTCTGTTTAAAATTTGCTTAGATGTGTTTTCAATAGATGTGCTTTTAATTGATGTGTCTTCTAATTAAAACTTTAATATTATTTTTTGAAACTTGTGGACTTTTTTTTGTTAAGACCGTGATTTTTCTCAAACTGAAAGAGTAAACGAAGAAAGCTATGATTAACTTAGTCTCTCAAGTAGGTCAGATAGAGAAACTGAAGCTCCATCTCAGGTTGCATGATTAAGAGTGTTGCTAGCGTAAAAAGCTAAGCTCATGAAGATTGACTTGGGGAAGAAAATTGAATAAGCAACACTTATTGATACTAATCTTAAACAAAAACTTAACTTTTGTTCTTATGGATATGTTTATTTCAATCAAACCTTGTTGATCACCTTTGGAGGTTTGGGAAGTTTTAATTAGATAGTCATCGTAGTTCTAGTTGCCATTAAATTTTGAATTTTTAGCTAAATTTTTGAATATTTTTTTTGTTGGATTTTCAACGTTTTTTAGATTACGTAATTTATACTCTTAAAAATTTATTAGATTTTTATTTTGAATGTCAAAGAACCTAATTTATTCATCAATAAACTTTCTAAGTATATATGAATGTGAACATCATTTTTTCAAGCTACTTAATTTTTCTGTAAACATATTAACATCAGTGTAAGTTTCATTGTTTGTTACATCTATTTGGATATAGTAATCCTGTAACTATTAAAGACACATCTATTTGGACCTGTGCTTTTTTATTCTCCTCCTTCGAAATTTCCTTATTCTTGTAAAAATTCTCATAATCTGCCAAGAAAAGAATAATAAACATCAATCAAAAAACACAAAACTAAACCCAAACAATTCCTGAAGCAAACACAATCATCTAAGTTTAGCGAATAAAGACAATAACCGAAATAGTTCAATTTTCACTACTAATATAGACACATCCAATATACAAAATGGCACTATCAATAGTTTAATTTCTTAGGTTAACTTGTTTCATATCTAACAATTACCATAAACTAATTTCAGCAGCACAAACCAAAAATTAAGACAAAGAAATATGAGTTAATTTAAAACCATAAGCACAATTTTTTGGGGACTATATTTTAATTTTTTTGGTGACTAAACCATAAGCATAGTTTGAATGTAAAAGAAGCATTCACCAAAACAAAAGTAATACATCAATTAAAATACATAACAACTAGAACAAATCTTTAGGAACTTGGTTTTATCTTGTTGCTTATGTCACAATATAAAGGCATGATATAATTCTTATGCTCTACATATGTCCTCAACCAATAAAAAACTATAGTGCTCTCAACTTTTAACTTTTTGGATTTTTAAGAAGGAATATATATAATGACAACTAACACCAACTAAAAACTAGTAAAGAAATATAAATATACAAGTAGCCAAAATATAAATATATAAATCTTCATAATTTTATTTCATAGAAGCAATTAGAATGAATTTAATAAGTATACGAAGTATGACAAAAATAAGAAGCCACGTAAGTCCCAAATATGAAATACCTTTCTTCAGTAAAAAGACCTGCAATTTTACGAAAAAAATATATCAAAACATCAAAAAATCTCAAAACATCCAAAACACCTTTCTTTAAATCTGAAAAATTTAAGAAAAAATAAAAAATAATAAAAAAATGAAACAACAACCTCGTTAGTTACCGTGTTGGTGGGCATGCGTCGGGGAGAGAAGGTGATCTGTGAATCGCACGAGGGGAAGGGCTACGGCGGTGGTGGGAAGGAGGGCTGCGGCGGTAAATTACAAATCGCGAGTGGAGGAGAGTTGCGGTGGTGGTGGCGGATCGTGTGGAAAAGGGCTGCGGCAGTGGTGACGACGCCGCAATTGCAACGAGAACGGTGATACGGTGGTGGCAGGCTGCAAATCGCAACGATGAGGGCACTGTGGTGGTCGATGTCGCTGCGAATCGCGACAAGAACGGCTCTGCCGGCGGTCGACAGTGTTGCAAATCACGAGGGAGACATTGCAGTGGTTGGCGATGTTACAGTGACGGTGTAAGTTCCAGCGCAAAGATAGCCAAAGTGAGAGGATTTGGGATTACGTTGCAAATATTCACTATGTTAAAATCATAATTTTCAAAATCCTAATTAATGAATATCAATACATTTTAATTTTAATTAAAAAATAATAATTAATGATTGTTGTCAATAGTTGTCAAATTAATAATTGGATACCTATATTTTTCTTTTTTATTATCATGTAGCTGTGTTGGAGATTTAGTAAGATGTCAAGTGATTCAAGTGATGATGCCGTCGTGAAGAGAAAGATAAAGATCTAGAAAGACAGAAAGAGTTAAATTAAGACATAGAAGAAGAACCTAAACCCCAACTTTTGGACTTGTTAATGTCGGATTCCAACATTTTAGTTTTAACCAAGAGGTATTAATGAATTGATGAATGTTTCATATATTGGAGTCAAGATCGATGATTCTCCAGCTTTTAAGAAAATCAATGATGATTATCAGATTGTTGTTATATTGAGGCTGCAAATAGTGATGAATTGTTTATGTATTCCTTAGTTAAAAGTCATGGAGGACTATTATATACTACTATCATCTTATTAGTAATAATTAATAAATCTAGAATTATATCTTCATTTTGGATATATTTCTATTTACTTATAAACAATAAATAAATAATATTTTAAAAATATATTTGTTTTTTTATAAAGATGATTTAGTATTTTTATATATATATAAAAATTAATTATTTTTAATAATTTTAATATTAAATTTTTTTTAATATAATTAAATTGACCTAACAATTTTTTGGAGTAACTCTTTCTAAAATAAAATAAATTTTTTATATTAATTTAAAATATATTATATTTTTTTGGGAGGAGTACAAGAGTACGTACACTTTCAAATAATTTTCTTAGAGTTTTAAGTTGAAAATCCTGATTAAGAGCTCAAGATATTTTCGACCAAAATCCAATTCCACGCATTTAATTATAATTCTTTTAGAACAACTATATAATTATGGTTAAATATTCCTTTAAATTTAATTTTGATATAAACTTAGTATCATAACACTAATAAAATTGTTTAGTCCAATTATTATTTTAAAGAATTTAACTTTTATGTATTAATAATGTAAAAATATCATCTAATTTGTTAAAAACATAACTATATTTAATTGATTTTACCATATTCATCCATTATACAATAATACGTATCATGATTAGTTTAATTGGTATAAATTAGAATATTATTTTTTTTATAATTAATATATTTACATTAACAACATAATTGTTTCCTTATATATATATTCTTCGATCAATTATTATTATTCAATTAAGATATGTTCTATCCTAAGTTTTAAACAAAATAAATTTAGAAACATTTAGTATTATTTAAAATACTTTTTATTCTCAAATTCAATTTGAAAATTTTGTATAAAAAATCTACTTAATATATTAAAATTGGATTTTTCCTCAATTAATGAAGGTAAGGTGTCGATCTCTAGTGTCTCTATTTTCCCTCCAAAATAAACTTTTTTATTCTCTATTCTAAATTATTTTATAAAAAATATCTTTATTATAATTATATTATAATTAATATTTAATAAATAATACATAATTATACTAATTTAGAAACATATCTTTATTATAATTATATCAAATCAATATTTAATGCATTATTAAACTACTTATCAATTATCAATTGAAAATACTTTTTATCATTTTAATAATAATAATAATAATAATAATAATAATAATAATAATAATAATAATAATAATAATAATAACTTGAAAAATCCGTATATAAACTATTTCAATTAACCGTGTATTATTATTAAAATTTTATATGTTCCTAAATATAAATCTTGAAAAATACGATATGGCACGGGCTATTAGTGTAGAGTTGTTTAGGTTTGTTTAAGAAGATATAATAGAATTTATATTTCTAAATTTTATGACATATATTTTTATTTCAATCTGTGTATATCAGGTATAATATTCTTATTCATTGTCCGGGATTTCTCTGATTATGATTGAAGATAATAATTCTAATCATATTATGAAAAATTATATAATTTTAACAAAATTAATATATGATGTGTAATTATTGTATATAATAAAAAAATTACCTTAATAATAAATAATTTACATTTTTATTTTTATTTTACTAAAGTTTATATATAGTGTTTTTCTGTGGTACATGAATCTAAATTTGAGAATCAACTCATAATTTTATATTTATTATTTTTCTTTTACTACTTCATAGAATAAGAATGTATTCTTCGTTTTTCATTGAAGTTGATCCTTTTAAGGTACAATTTATAATTTTGATACACTATTAGTGTAAAGTAGTTTTACACAAATATTCAATGACGTAATATCATATCATAAAAAATAACTATCTTTTATATTGATTGTATTCATCTAAATGATAATAAAAAAAATAGACATAATTAAATAATTATATAAAATATTTTATACTATCAATAATTAAAATTAGACTCTAATTTGTATCTAAAAATATAAGATAAATTTATATATTAAATTAATTTAATAAAAATAAAATATTATTGTAACATTATTTAATTAATAAATTTATTTAGTTAAAGGTTATATCTCTGTTTTTTTTCAATTCCACTTTAATATTTACCAGTAAATTAAAAAATTTTGTATTGGATATCTATTTTGATAATTAGTTCTCAAACATAAATTAAAATATTAACGCATTTTGTACTTTTATCTATCTAAGTAACTAATTCTATTATTATTATTATTATTATTATTATTATTATTATTATTATTATTATTTGAAATTAATTTTTTGTCTTTCTTTTATTAAATAATTAAATAATATTTAAATCATCTATAAAATATATAATGAGGATATGAGAAATTTAGTATAGATTTTTTTCTAAAATATCATTTATTATATATAATTCATAAAAAATATATTTCAGTTTTATTATTGATTAGAAGATAACTTATTTATATTTTGATTAATTTCATTTATTATTATTATTATTATTATTATTATTATTATTATTATTATTATTATTATTATTATTATTATTATTATTATTATATTTAATTTACAGAAAGATAAATTAATAACCATATTATTATTTATCAATATATTAATATTGATAATGATTACATAAAAATTACTTAATATTTAGTATTTTTATATTATTTATTTTTTATATATATTTTGATATATTTATAAATATTTTTTATTATTTTTATATGCTATATGTTTATCTCTACTATTTAAAATTTTTCGATGCGTCACTACTTTTGAGCGTGTTTCTTAATTTATTTTTTATAATTCATTGAATACAATTTATTACAGTAAATTAATTATATCAACTAATTGATTTGATTAAATATTTAAATATCATACGATTTATTATAATTCATATCAATCAAATAATTGTAATTTATTATATCAATTATTTTAATTCATTAATTTATAAGGTACATAATATCATAAATGATTTGTTACTTATAATAATGATTAAATACAATAAATACAGATTAATTTAGTTAAAAAAATCTTTGTCTTATATGTTTATTTATTTATTTTTTTAATTTATTAAATCCAATCAATTATAATAAATTATTTATATCAACTAATTAATTCAATCAATTATTTCCTAATTTATTTTTTTGAATTCAATAAATCAAATAAAATCAATTATACTAATTATTTGTTTCGACTAACTGATTTGATTAATTCTTAAAAATATTTTTATTTAATTTATTTTATTTATTTAAATACATAAATTATAACTGATTAGTTATTTAATTTTATTACGATAAATATCAAATTCTATTCCGAATATAAAAATATAAAATTTTATTCCTTCCATTTTTATTTTACCACTATAAAAGACCATATATGCTAGAAGAAAATATCATTCATTTACCAATTACTCTTTCATTAGGTAGCTTTTACAACAGTTTTTTTTCTTCCTATGAGGCGTCGTCGCAAGAAGAAGGCAACTATCGTGGACACAAACCACCACACACTCTTCAACTCCCACGCTCATCATTCAGAGTAATATATGATATGTTATCCATGAAACATTTATAGACCATGGTGTTATCATGTATGCATAAATAAAAAAAATTCGTAATTAAGCTTAAGTCATTTACCTGTTTGTGTGGTATATTATATTGTGAAATTACTTTCAATTTGTGTGTTGTGCAACGATATTATGGTTTACTTTAAGCTTTTGTTTTAGAACTGTGTTATGATTTTATCTCATCATTTTCTCTTAGATATCAAGTTGATGTATTTTTATTTATTATTATTGAAACGGATGTGATATAAAATTTGTAAAAAAAAAAAAAACTCTCACACTTAATTTATTTTATTGTAGTCTTTTATCTCTTCTATTTCTTTTTATTTTCTTCTTATTCATTTTATTTTCTTTTTAAATATCATATAATTTATTATAATTTATACCAATTAATTAATTATAATTCATTATATCAGTTAGTTTAATTCATTAAATTATAATATGCATGATAAAATAGATTATTTGTTACTTATACGTTTATTCTTCTAAAATCTAAATCTGAATAATTATATTTTTAGTTTTAGTTATGAACAAAATATTATTAATAATAAATAATAATTAACCACTCATACTTTTAATCGAAGTTTTTGGATAATTTTTATATTTATTAATATTAATTGTTGATTATTTTTCATCAATAAATTGTATTATAATTTTATGTTAGTTCATAATTGATTAATGATTAATATTCATGAAGCTATGTTATTCTAAATTTTATATTTTACAAATATTTTATTTAAATATATTGTAAACATAAAAATGTATTATTTTTAATAATATCATACTTTTACTTTTTTTAATTATTCTGAATGAATATTTTATCAAATACTAATTAAAGTCATCCTTCCATTTGCTTTTACTAATTTATTATCTAACTATTATATAAAATTAAAATGTATTAATGAATTTAATATTAAAGTTAATTTGGCTTTTTATTTAGAGTATTTTTCGGTTTTTTTAGTCTAATCAATCAAACTATTCAACTATAAATAGTCACTTCTATTTTATTTTATATTATTAACTAATTAAAATTACTAAAATTTAATAATACAATTCTGTTTTATATTTTTATATTTAGTTCAATCCATCTAAGCTATATAATAATCATTTTAATTTTTATATTTTATAATGTAATACTATATACATTAATAGTAAAATAACATAGTAAAATTTCATATTTTAATATTAAATATAAAATTAATACGTACAAAAGTTTTTAAGCTTTTAAATCAATACGAATCATTGTAAATAATACTTATTTATGGCATAAACAAAGAAATATAGAATCTTAAGTTTTGCATATAAAAATTTAGGAATATGTTATATGTACAAATGTAATTGCATAGTATTTTTTTTTTTAATGGTGTAGACGAACAACTTTAATTTTATTTCACGGTCAAATTAAAAAAAAAAGTCATACTTTTAAAAGTAGTAAAGAAAACAACAAAATTAATCAAAAAATAATTAAATTATATTATTCTATTAATTTATTTAACATATTAAATTATTTTTATTTATATTAAGATTAATTTTAAATATTTTAAAATAAAAAGTATAATTAATTATAATTTACATCTTAAATTATGTTGAGTACATGATATTCTATTGTGCTGCTAAAAGTAAAAATAAGATAACAAATATAATTTTATCTCCTAATTCAGTATATTTATTTATATTTTATTCTTTTTCTACGATTAATTTTGTACGGTGTTGGTATATTAAATAAAAATACTTGTTATAATAACAAAAAATAAAATAAATTTTCAATCAATAATTTTATATTCTTTACTTTTTTTCAGTTTTATTTTGGATTTTAATTTATTACTAAAAGATAATGAAATTCTATTGATATTGAAATAAAGTTGCAAAAAGGTCCATAGGGTAGAATAGGTAAAATAATGTGATACTCACATTACAACATCCAAATGAAACAACCTAAGATCTAAAATGGTTATCTTTCTCTTTCTCGCCGTCTATTATATTATTTATTCTATTATATAAAAATTGATTTTTTATATTTAATGATAGAGTCAATGTAGCATGCTTTGGGAGTCTTCCTTAATTTATTTTGTTTAACTCATTGAATACAATTCATTTTGATGCATTAATTATATCAACTAATTGATTTGATTAGATATTTAAGTATCACACAATTTAAAATTATGTATATTAATTTGATTTTTATGATATATAAATTTAAGGAATAAATTAAAATAATATAATTTATTACTTATTTAATTTGAATACAACAAATACAAAATTAATTTAGTTAAAAGTTTATTATTTTTTAATCTTCTATACATAAAAATGACAAAACAAAATTGTAAAAATAATCTTTTTATCGTTTTTGTTATTTTAAATTTAAATTTTATTTTTTTGATTTTTTTATGTATAATTTTATTTTACATTAACTTTGTGTATTTAATAACAAAATATACTCATATTAATTCTATCATATAATAATATATTTTTCTCCTCAAAGGATTTCAATAGTTATCAACTACATCTAATAGAATGACTGAGAAGTGAGAACTACGATAAGTTAAACACAGGTTCAAAATGTTGAAACGAAGGAAAGAAAACAATGGATATATGATTAGAGAAAAATATATAATAACGAGAAATATACTAAATCTGAATTTTTTCTCCAACTAATAAAAATGAGGTGTCAATTTATCATGAATTCATTTTTCCTCTAAAATAAAATCACTATTTTTTCTTCTAAATTTATTTTAGAAAAATATATTTATTATAATTATATTACAATTAACATTTAACGAATAATGCATGATTATACTAATTTAGGAAAATATCTTTATTATAATTATATAAAATCAATATTTAATACATTATCAACTAATAAAAGTGAAGTGTCAATTCCTTATGAATTCATTTTTCCTCCAAAATGAAAGCATTATTCTCTTTTCTAAATTTATTTTAGAAAAATATCTTTATTATAATTATATTACAATATTACAATTATATTACAAGTAGCATTTAATGAATAATGCATAATTATAGTAATTTAGAAAAATAAAATAAAGTCCAATAATTTATCTTTCGACTGCACACGTATGTAGAATAACTTTTAAAAAAGAGTCACGTATAGTAAATACGGTCGATGATTGTAAAACTGTATACTAACATTGATATAATATTATTTCAGATATATGTTTTGCAGGTATCAAAGAAAAGTGTTGAGTTATTTTTTAATGAGTTTAAATTATTTATTGTTTATTAGAGAATTTTGTGCATTAGAATTCTCTAATAATTTATTATTTATTTTGAGCTGATTTTGATATGTTCTTACTTGACAATAAAACAACATATAAAAATTTGTTGGTGGGTCTAAGTATTACTAAATTATTTATAGTCACATTAAGTATATATGTTTGATTTATTGAAAAAAGTAAATTACTAAAACTAATTAATAACTATTTTAGAGTTAATACATTTAATACTATATTTTTATTAATCAAATTATTATAATTCAAATTAATCTTAACAAAAAAATTTAAAATTATAATTTCAATTTTATTACGTGCATGGCACGGGATATTACACTTGTTAACGTGTTAATTCCTAGAATTTGAGTAAATATGCATTTAATATGTTTTTAAAACAACCACGCAATTATAATTTTTATTTTTTAAATTTAGTTTTGATAGTTTAAAAGTATATAAAAGTTATAGGTAGACTATCATATTAGTATCATTTTTTAACTCGATTACTTGGAATTTTTTATTATACTAATAAAATAAACTCATAAATGGTAAAAAGAAAATTGAGTATAAAAGACTACTAAAATTACATTTCCAAATTAAATGGACGTAACAAAAAAGTTGAGGTTGTCTTTCAAGTTGCTTTGAAAATAAACTAATCAAATTCTACTATTAGTTTGTATTTATTATATAATATATTTAAAAATTTATTTAAAAAATATTAATATAATAAATTTAAAAAATATGAAAAAAGATATTGTATCAATTTTTTTAAAAAATAGGTCTCAAATTTATAAATTATTAACCAATTTGACATTAAAACGAAGAATATTAACAAATAAATTTCAACCAATTTTAATTTAGTGATAATTAAACTTCTATCTAACCTTAAAATATTAAATAGATCCAAAAGAACAGTAAAAAAAGAACCAAATTGATAGTTCACTCGTACATGATTTTGTTTTCACCATTTTAAGAAGGTCAAGATTGGCATATAAGATTATTATCGATGGAATCAGAATCAATTATAACGAATGGTTTATTTGATAAACTAATCTGAATACAATTGACATATTCTTATGTTAGATATGATGTTACATAGCACTTGCACCTCAACAGTTGCAGATATTGCACTCGCAGTTTTGTAAAATCAAACTTGTATAAAACATAAATTATTATCTAGCATTTCATGATAAATACATATTCTAACTAAAGCAAAAGACAATTGGTATTCATATTTGTATCGTTCAGTTAGATTCATAAGAAACCTAATTAAAAAACATTAAATTGAAGACACAGCCTATAAAAAAAATACCAAAAACGAGGCACCACATTAATGATAATAAAGTTATGGATTCAAGAGACCCCGTAGGATATTCTTAACCAAAAGGCAGCCAAAATGCAAACTATCCTTAAAGAGATAGGCTTGGCTTAAATAACCGCATTTCAGATGAGCAACTTGGAAGACCAAAGTGCGAGGGTGAAACTAAACTTTCATGATATTGATAGATGTGAAAGATCCTTGAGTCTGAACTCCGAACAAAGGACAGTGTTTGGTCATACCATCACTGGAGCTGTCAATATTAGGAAAATCTATTCTGCCATCATTTAAGTTACATAAAACTAACTTGCCACTAGGAGATTTCGCCAGTAGAACATCATTTTTCAACATGTACATAGGCCGTAATACACTACTTAAACGAGGAATAACCACTAGCGGGTGGTGGGGGACTATTGCCAATTTAGTCCAAGATTGAGAAACTCCATACTTCTTCATCAACCAGAGAGTCCAATGAGTTTTCTTGGTCTCATAACAAACAGCAAGACAACCCATCAAGATACTCAAATGGGGAAACACAAAGCACTCATCATCTGAATCCCTATCGAACAAGAGAACTTGCCGGAATCCTCAGCAGGATTTCCTCTATGAGCTCGTTCAGAAGGATAGGCGGTGGTTTTGTGGTGGTACAGCGGAGCAGTCCGGCTACCCCTCGGTGGTTGTGACAACCTTCCCCTTCCTCGCAACAGTATCATCATCATAATCAGGAATGGGACCCCTCATCATACGTACGAGGAAAACAGTGAAATGCTTCTCTACAACAAAACTCCACAATAAAGCCGGAATAAAAAATAAAAAACAACATAATTCTAACAATTCTACTCTCAGCGGCATCGCCATTTAATGTAGCAGATAAAACATTCATTGAGATTTTATACGAAAAAAACAGAGGCCTCAACGTTTTCAGTTAAAATTAAAAAAAAAAATTAAGATTCTTTAAGGTGACGACAAAGGAGGAAGATGACGAGGGAAGGGGGAAGGTGGCACGGAGCTGCTGCAACTTCTTCGATGAAATTTTGGAGGTTCACATACATCTATGAGTCTATTCGATGTTTATTCTTGTCCATGGACTTCTCTCCTCATATATTCATTCAAAATGGATTTAACTTGAAAATTATTTAGCTATTGATCTTTTTTCTTTTAAAAAGAGAATTTCAAATAATTTGTTTTCATTTTATTGTTAATTTATTTCTTAATTAGTTATTTACTTAATTATTTAATATTCATAATATCTTATTATAATTATATTCCGTTATTCCGTCTGATTTTACTATAGCTAAGTGGTCATTAAAGATTTTATTTTTGAACTAAATATCGACAATATTAACTTGATCAAGATTTTATTTATTTTTAACATGTTATCAGGAATTGTTATATATACAAAGTTTTAAATTAAATATTTCTGTAGCAGCTCAAAAATTTTAAAAATTATTACAATATTAGTACATATATATTTTATATTATATTTATTTTTTAAATCAACTAAATAATTATTACTAGTTTATATATATAATTACTTAAGGGAATCCAACTGTACATCGACTTGTTATGTTACTGGCTCGGATATACAGAAATATTAAATCAGTTGAACTAAAATTCAACAGAAGTTAATAAATTATAAACAAATAATTAATAAATAATACATCTATAAAAACAGAGATTTTAAAAACTGAATTGTACATCGAACCATTTAAATCGGTTTACGAATTTAGAAATTTGACTAGTTTAATAGTGATTTAACTGAAAATTTAAAATTATAAATAAATACATAAAATACAAAACATTTGTGTATAAAATATAATTAGTTCATATTTTTTTTACAGTATCTCTCAGTTCTTCTGAGTTAAGTATTAATTCTGTATACACAAAATAAAATTCGACTAATAAATTAACACGGGAGTAATCCAACTTTGTTTAAATGTATTATTTATGATACTGACACGGAACACGCTGACACTTAAGACATGGGGACACACATACATATAAAATATAAAGTATTTTTTAAATAAATCGTAATGATATTTTGATATTTTATTGATATTAAAATATAAATTAATTTTTGTAATTATTTTTAATATCTTATTTTAATTATATCAAGTATTTAAAATATTTTTTATTTTAATAAATAATAATTTATACTATATTTAAATTTATTTCAAGAATATATGTTAAGAAAAAGATTGGACACGCGGACACGTGATGGTATTTAAGCGCGTCCAAGCGTGTTCGGTAAAAATTTTTTTATTTTTTATTAAGACACAGTTTAGACACAGTAGACACGCGTGTCAGACGAGTGTCGTGTTCAAAATGTGTCTAACACGCGCGAAGTGTCCGTTTAAATAGTTCATAATTACTTTTAGTTTAAATATATTGGGCCCGGTTGTGTAAATGTTCATTACTTATAAATACCCAAACCCACTAAGCACTAACCCATTTTCACATGCATAATTACGCTTATGAAAAAAAAAGTTTCCAAATGTACTAACTTATAAAAACCCAAATCCACTAAGCACTAACCCACTGACATGAAATAAAAGTAAAAAATCGCTTTTCAAGCCCATGAAGTTAGTACATGAAATAAAATAAATGTTAAGAAATAGAGTAAGGTTGGCTAATTTTTTTTGTTATGGAAGTAGAAGTGGTGATATAATTTAACATTGTAATTTTTGGTGTTTTTTAAAACTGTGGAAGTACACAAATTGGAGGGTCTGATTTCTGTACCTCAAAATTTTTTATTTTTTTTACCATTATGTACCTGTCACAAATCGTACGGTCCGATTTCTGTACCTCCATAAATCGGACGGTCCGATTTTTGTACCTCAAATTTTTTAATTTTTTTTTACCACAAATCGGACGGTCCGATTTCTGTACCTCTACAAATTGGACGGTCCGATTTTTGAACTTCTAGAAATCGTACGGTCCGATTTTTGTACCTCTAATAAATCAGACGGTCCGATTTCTGCTTTTCTTGTTAAACGATTCCACATTTGAGTATAACACCCCAGCAATCCACATTTAAAAAAAAACACCACTACTACTCCAATATTAAAAATAAAAAATTCGAGTAAGGTTTTTATTAATAAACCATATAATAAGATTTCTTAGAAGTATAGAAAACTAAACATGCTTTCTACAGCTGCGTGCAGTTATTATACTAGTCATAAAATAAATTTTAAAAAATATGGTAAGGTGTTTTAAAAAATAGAGAAAATAAAAACTTTCTAAAACCTGAAGGACTAGACTCTAGCCATACAATCACTGCATTAGAGGAGTCGTCAAGTGAATTTTAAAAGATAAAATAATATGATTTTCGAAATAATCCGGGATCTACAGGGGTCATAACATACAATTTAAAAGATAAATAATTTTAGACATATTGAAAATAAAGTAATTCTTTACAACAACGCATTAATATATAGATTAAGATGTGTTGTAATAATATGGAAAACGTATGTTGTCATGCCTTTTTTATAAACGAATAATATTATAATTTATAAACACCTATTTAATTTATGGTGAAGTCGATTTCACGTGAAGTTGATATCTAAGAGTCGTTAGATGAAAATTTAGTCAAATTAGTTAAGTCATCTAACGGCTCTCAAGTATCGACTTCACGTAAAGTCGACTGCACCGAATTTTCACCTCAATTTTTATAGACAATATGTATTTTTTTTTTTGGGTGCCTTTATAGACAATATGCAATGTAAATATTAAAAGATTTCTTGAGAAGAAAATGATAATATTTTGTTATTACTACTCAAAAATCATTCGGAAGAACTTATTATAAATTATTCCAAGAGGACACTCATATAGTCTTATTATATTTATATTGTTATTTTTTCATGTTTTCATTTAAACATTTTATTACTAATACTAAAACATACAGTTCCAAAAATAAAATGTTATTGTATTAAAATATTTTACATGATTATAAAAATGAGTAATCTGCCCCCGTGGTCCGCACGTACTAGTTTTCACAAAATATAATACTAACTTGCGTGGCTCTCGTGGGAAACGCTTTTCCCCATCTTTTCTTTATTTGCAATTTGGTTTCCAGTAATCTTTGCCGATCTATAATATGGTGTGGAACTAAGTGAGAGTGAGTTAGAGTAGATCATAATGGAGGGGCTGCCACTATTATCAACAATGAATTTGGGCACTATGAGCACCGTGATCGGTGTGGGGCTACTGATATGGTGGTTGTGGAGTGCACTCAAGTGGGTGTGGCTGAAGCCAAAGAGCATAGAGAGGCGTCTAAGGCAGCAGGGCATTAAGGGAAATTCATACCGCCCTTTGGTTGGAGACATTAGAGATATGATTAAAATGATTAAACAAGTTAAATCCAAACCCATGGATCCTCATTCCAACGAGATTGCTCCTCGAGTTTTGCCCTATGTTGTCCACACCATTGCTAAATACGGTTAGTCACTCAAATTCAATATTATGCAACAATACTCAAGTATATATGTGAAAAAAAAGCTATTTAAAAATTTAAATTTCAGTCTTTAATCAGTATTTTAAAAATTCATTATTATTTAATTAATTTAAATATCTATTTTTACAATAATAATTGTGCAAAAAATTAAGAAAGTTATTTACTTTTTATTTTCTCTCTTCTGTAAAAACTAATCAAAAGCTGAATTTTAAAGAATACTTAGTTACACTGATGCACATACTTGGTCAATAATCTTTACTCTCACTAAATTCTTTGTACAATTACAATATGTATGAGAGAATATAACTGTAATGTAATACCTTCTTTGTTGGTTTTGGTTTAGTTGTTTAGTATATTTGTTGAATGGAGTTCTAGATTCTTTTTACTATATTATTTACAATGCCTGAGATGATATGAGTTGAAACTAGGCTTTAAACTTTAAGGATTAAAATATCACACTGATAAAGAAAAATGCTATTTTCCCCATTTTTTCTTCATTTCTCTTTTTTTAATTTTTCACATAGATTAAGCAAAATTATTAAAATGTATTAATGTTACAAAACTTTAAAAACAATTTATAAAATTATCTTTAATGGTAATAAAAATTGTCCTCTTATAACTATTTTATTCGCTCAATTAAATAATAAAGGTATGATTTAAAGAATTGTAACATTGCAAAAGTAGAAAATTAATAAAAATCGGAGGTATTTTTGACAACTTAATAATTGTCTGATAATTTTTATTGTGAAACTGTAATTCCGAAGATCGCGTTTTAAATTGAGACATTCATATGATTTATCTTAGAAAAATAGGTGTTATTTAATTATCTTAAGAATATTTTTCCATTGTAAATCATGTTAACGGCATTAAAGTAATTACTTATACAGGGAAGAGTTCATTTATGTGGCTTGGTCCAACACCAAGGCTATTCATCTTGGATCCAGACAAAATAAAGGAAATTACCAACAAAGTGTATGAATTTCAAAAGCCTGATACAAGTCCACTTTTCAAGCTTCTTGCTTCGGGCTTTGCAAATTATGATGGTGACAAGTGGGCTAAACACAGGAAGATCGTAAGTCCAGCATTCAATGTTGAGAAATTGAAGGTCAGTTTTCTATTCTTTTTTCTTTCCTTTTGCCATATAATTAAGGCAACTATACCAAAAACTTTTTTGTACCATCATCTTTATTTAAAAATATAATTTATTTATTTAGCTATATTTTAAATAAAAATAATATTTTTATAATATATAAAAATTAAGTTTTATAATTTATTATTTAATAATTAAAATAAAATATTTTTATACGATGACAATTATAAAATTTTTATTGGAGTAGCTACCTATAATTAATATCCAAAACATTCTATCAACTAAAAAAAACCTCAAAAGAGGGAAGAAAGAAAATAGTGGCAACAGCGTTTAGCTCGCTAGTTTATTGTTGGAGATTCGAATCCAATCTTATACATATAAATTCATAATAAATTAATTTTTAATCTATCGAATTAAAAAATATAATAAAAAAAACATTAGCATGTATCACTCGCATTTGCCACATTAATATTTTTATCAACAAAAAAAAGTTATTTGATAGTTGGATTTTGTTTAATCAAATATGAAATGTTTGATATTTTTAGAGACCCCTTATTTTTTGTCATACTTTTCTTTTGAGTTTTTTTTTTTTTTTTTTTTTTTTATATATAATTTTGATAGTTTGCTCTTCTTTTATTAAATGAAAAAACACCTACAAATGGACACCTTATGTATTTTTTTAACTAGGTAAAGATACTTAATTTGAACCAATAATCTAATGCTCATCCAATTAATCAAAAAAGCCAACTGAAACTATAATAATTTGGATTTAATTAGTCTCATGTTTAACAAATCACATAAATCATATTGGACATTCGAATTTACTTTTCTAAACTCATCCAAGATAATCCTAACTCATTATATAACACAATCTCATTTTCTCACTATCAAATAGACTACATATATTTATGTGCATCTATGTCCTCCATGTATGCTTTTGTTTTCATTGTTACAAGACAATAACTCATGTTAGTTCCTTTAGATTTTGATATGTCAAAATAGTCTCCATAAATATCAAACATGATTACCTGACATGAACCTATAAAGTTACGTGTTCGACAAGCAAACAGGTTCAAGTTGTGAACTACTCATGGTGTCTAATAATCTTGAAATTTTCTGTAGGTCTTGATACCAATATTTGTTGAGTGTTGCGATGACATGATAAGCAAATGGGAGAATGTATTAGCTTCTTCTGATGGACCATGTGAGATGGATGTATGGCCTTCCATACAAAACGTGTCGAGCGATGTCCTCGCTCGCGCCGGCTTTGGAAGTAGCTTCGAAGAAGGAAAGAGAGTCTTCCAACTCCAAAGAGAGATGCTTCAACTCACAATGACACTCTTTAAATTCGCTTTCCTTCCAGGGTACAGGTATGGGTGGCCACACTGGATCAGGTTCCTCTAAAGTGAAAAAGTTGGTAAAGTAAAAAAGTGAGAGTCTAATCAGTTTTGACCGCACTTGTGCTTATTTTGTAGATTTCTACCGACTCGTACCAACCGAAGGATGAAAGCTATTGACAAGGAAATACGAGGATCGCTAATGAATATCATCAACCGAAGATTGAAATTAATAAAAGCAGGGGAGGCCACAAACAATGACTTGTTGGGGATACTTTTGGAATCAAATTACAAGGAATCTGAGAAAAATAAGGGCGCAGGAATGAGTTTAAGAGAGGTAGTGGAAGAGGTCAAACTGTTTTACTTAGCTGGACAGGAAGCCAATGCAGAATTGCTAGTGTGGACCATGTTGCTGCTAAGCAAGCATCCTGATTGGCAAGAAAAGGCAAGGGAGGAAGTTTTTAAAGTGTTTGGAAACGAAAAACCAGACTATGACAAGATAGGTCAACTAAAGATTGTAAGTTTGAATTTCACGTATTGACATTGTAAAATATTTTACACAGTTCAACTTAAAAATTAGTTATTTTTGCTGACATGATATTGTTACTTTTTCTATGAATCAGGTGCCAATGATTCTACAGGAGAGCCTTAGGCTATATCCACCAGTGGTCATGTTCGCGCGATTTCTACGCAAAGATGCAAAACTTGGAGACCTCATAATTCCTGCAGGGGTGGAACTTGTAGTGCCTATATCAATGCTACACCAGGAAAAGGAATTTTGGGGAGATGATGCCAAGGAGTTCAAGCCAGAGAGGTTTGCTGAAGGAGTATCAAAGGCAACAAATGGGAAAATTTCATACATGCCATTTGGATGGGGTCCTCGACTCTGCATAGGGCAAAACTTTGGATTGTTAGAGGCAAAGATAGCTGTGTCCATGATCTTGCAACGTTTCTCCTTTACATTGTCTCCATCTTATACTCATTCTCCATCCTTTATTATTACACTTCAGCCTGAGCACGGGGCACATTTGATATTACAAAAGTTGTAAAATGCTAAACTTTGCTTCTTAGAAAATAAATTAGGCTTCTATATATATGAGTCATAATGTTGTTATTATTATATTTGTAATGATACAGTGGTTGCTCTCTACGTAGCGGTAGAGAAAGATGGCTCCTATTGCTTCCAATGCTAAAACCAAGTCTAATAATAGCCTATTTTAAGCTTGTCATCACCGCTAATGTATTATCTTAGAATTTTTTCCCCTATTATTTACTTTCAACACAATTACTATGCGTATCTTTTTATCTGTTTAAATTTTTTAATTTTATGACAATATATTAAATCTCTATTGACCTCAAAAGAAAAAAAATTTAACATAATACCAATAAAAAGAGAAAAAATACACACACATCTAAAAAAGCTTATATGAAAGAGCACTATAACCATTTATTTGCTTCTTTCAACTAATTTGTATCAATATAGTCGTTGACCTACTCTATAAAAAATGTCCTTTATGTACCTCTCTTTTTGTCCGCTTAAGTTTCTATTTGAAGTTTTCTTAATTCATTGAGACATGGCATAAAGCTTTTAGACATTTCTAACTATTAAACCTACTATATTCTATAGTCCAAAACACTCAAAATGATACACAAACCCAAACAAAATAAGTTACATTTTTTATTATTAGAGTCATAATGAGTAGTTAGGAGCTAGTAGTAGTGGTTAATAGATGAATATTTATAAAATTAGTTGGTAATATCTTTATATAGCTTAGTTCCTATATCAAGTAATAACACAACTTCACAAATAATATTATTGCTAATTCTACCCTTTTTCCAATAACTAACCATCTCCCTCTCTCTCGGCTCAGGATTCGGTGGTCCAGGAACCTTTGGACTACTTAGTGGTCCAAGTAAAAAACATGTTTTTAGAGTTTTTTTTCAATTGCTATGTAGTCCTTGAACTATTTTTAATTGCAAATTAACCCCTTATATTTTATTTAATTATAGAAACTATTTTTTATTTTATAAATAATTAATTTATCATAAATCTATCATGTTCGTTAACAATCATTTGCAAAAACAACAACAATTATATCATCTATAGATCCCAATTGATTAAAATATTATATTCGATCCGAGACGTTCCTGAGGAGTCATGAAATCGTGTTTCGCTGAAATCCAATCGATTGGACTATCGAACCAATCGATTGAAATTTAACCCAATCGATTGGATTTCAGTTTATCACTAAACAATCGATTGTATATTCCTGGTAAGCATGGTTTTGCATAAATCAATCAATTGGTCAAAGTAACCAATCGATTGAACAATGAATTAAATGTGAAATTTATGTAATTCAATCGATTGTTTATGATTTTCAATCGATTGAATTCTTCCAAACAATCGATTGGTTTCAATATTCAATCGATTGGTTCCGGCTAAAAATCGATTGAACTTTGCACGTAACTTCTAATTCAATCGATTGGTTTGAAACTTCAATCGATTGGGAAGTGTCCTAATGCGTCTATTATTATTATTATTATTTATCTACTTAAAAATAATTATAGATAAGATATAATTATATGAATTCTTCAAATTTAATTTCTTAAATTGGAAATAGAAATTAATTTAAAATTTGAAATGTATTTGTTTTTAATTAAAAGATAAGATATCTTAAAGAGTTTTAAGATTATTCTGCTGATTTAAAAATTTTTAAAAAGATAGAATTAAAATTTTGTTATCTTTTTTGGGTATATATATGTGTTCAAGCCGACTAAATTTTTATACGCTGACAAATTATTTTAAATATTTGCCTTTCAACTAAGTCTACTCGTAATATATTCTTCCGTTGATAATAATTATGGATATCCCTTCTAAAGAAGATATAGTAGGGGTCTCCAATGATGCATGTAACACACAGAATATATATGTCACTGGACTGTGATGTTATCAAAGTTGATTTTGGTGACCAACTTGGAACTACAATTCCTAGTGCTAAGGTAAGACTTAATGGGTTTTTAATTTCTAGTATAATGTATTACGAGTAATTTAAAATTTTATGTTTTTTATTTTCTACAGGATGACCAAGTTATTTTTGACGGTGTTATTCAAAGCGAGAATCTAAATAAAGTTCAAGAATTGTCTAGTAAAGTGGACAATGTCCTCTCTAGCATGGAGGTAATTTGATGTGACAAACAGTAATTAATATATATGATGTTAAATAAGTTATATATTATAACCTTTTTTACCATTCTTTTTTGCAGTCAATGAGAGTTGTAAACATTGCTCGGGACGTAATAATTGATAAAATCCTTGAATCTGTAAGCCGCATTGAGACAATGATATCACAACTCAGTTTGAACAATGATTCCGAGACTCCGACCAAGCTCTCTGTACAAAACACACATCCAATCTCAAGATTGAAGGCTAAGAGTTCAGCTATTGATATTCATACGGCTATATCAGACGATGAGGATGATCTTACTGTACTGGATCATATGTCTTTCACCCACGATGATCCGTTCCACATCAAGATCAATATGGACAAACCAGTATCTCCAACTATAAGATCCGCACCAAAAAAGAAAAATATGTCAAAGGTATATGCATGTATAGTAAAATTTCATAACTCTTATTATTTGATATTCTTAACATGATAATAAGAATATACTGAAACTGTTTTTTTTTCTTAGGGTAAGAGCATTATGGGGACGCAGAAAAAATTACCGTTCACTCACCCAGGCGGAATTAGAAAGCCAAAGATTGAGCCCAAATCAGTCAATAAATCGAAGGCGTCTTATGCACTGAGCCAACCCACAAAAGACTATAGAAGAGCTGTTTATTTCTTTTCCATTACCAACGTAATTACCACTTAAATTATATAGTTTCTTATGGGCACTGCTAATTATTACATTTAGTGATGAATTGCTAATACTTTTGTATTAAAATTTGTAGTCAATGCAGTGTCAATTTATGCCAACTCCAACTATGCGTCTTTTGGAAGATCAGATAAAGGCCTGTGCATATATATTTTCAGCATCGCTAGATCCATCGTAAGTTAATTTGATATTATCTTTGTTGTCGATGAATGAGGGCCAATCTAATGTGTTTCGGTTTTTAATGGATACAGTGAAGAACTTGTCGTAACAAATACAATCAGAGCAACTAGATCAGACTTTGCACATTTCATACCTGACAGACCCATTACTGATAAGGTACAGAAGTAATCTATTAGTTAATCTACGTTCGGTTCTGGGCATAATCTCGTAATATATTTGGATTGTGATCCAGATTCTTGAATTAGCGGCATTGAAATGCACTGATGATCAATCTGATGTAAGTTTCAAGACAACATGGCAACTTCCACCGAGATTTGTGGTATGTTCTATAACCCTGAAAAGATAAGTTCATTTATCTTTAGTTACAAATGTAATGCTGATATAGAACTATACTTTTTTATCATGTACTAAAGACTATATTGGTTTGCATTAATGAACTAGGTGGATGTCTTCAACAAGAAAGATTTAAAGAAGAAGATGGAAGACTACATTTATAAATTTATGCAACCTACTGCTGATTTAAAATTTGTAAGAATTTTTTCTTAAGATTCATTGTTGGATACAGTTTTCCATTATCAGCATACATAACCGAGGGACAAATTTTTATGGTTTAGATATACGTTCCTATTCAAGAGGATGACCACTGGTATCTAATGGTAATATCGGTTTGCGAGCATACAATTTATCACATGGACACCCATTTTAATGATGACAGAATTCGCTATCGTGAACGTGTTATGAAGACACTAGTAAGTCCGTGGAAAAATTTACATAAGCTTATTAGATCTTATTCTGTTTTTATTATTTAACCAGTGAAATGAAATCAGGCACACGTACTGGAGCAAGTCATCACGTCCAATTTTTACAAGGATGATGGCATTCAAGAGTATAATAAACAATTTCATGACTACAAAATTGAAAGACCAGAAGATATACCTCAATGTTCCTCAAGCTTGAACTCTGCAACTTGGGTGATGAAGTGGATGGATATGACTTATGAATTTAAGCCATATGGTAACAATAAGGTGAGCATTTATAAAACAAATCTCTAATATTTAATCCCTATTTTTTGGTACTAATTCATAATGTATAATTTCTAGCTTGATGATCACGATATTCGCATGATAACCGCGGTGCATATACTCAGGAGTCGGATCAACTATAAGAAGCCACAGATTATAGCATCGGTCGAGGAGTTTTGGAATATGCACAGTTCTTATAATTAATCTAGATAGAGTGTAATACTTTGGTTAGTGCGTATTTTTTTGTTAGAGTTAGTGGATGTACTTCTTGCGAATTTCTTTAAATGACTTCTTAAATAGAAATGTATTGCTTCGTTACTTTTCTCAATTTTACTCTATTTCTATGCACCGTATGGAGTTTTAGTTTAATTTATTTTAAAAACACATTTTTAATGTCATTCCCATTGATTATTTCAACAACCATATCATACAAACATTATTTCAACAACCATCCCATACAAATATTATTTCAAACTATAAGTGATAAATTTGTAAATAAATAAAGCAAAATTAAACCATGACGATGTTCTCATCCTTATTAAGAAAATAATATTATTTTGTTACTTCTTGTTTCTAAAATTATGAAAAGAAATTAAAGTAGAAAAAATGAAAACACATTTTTGTTCTACTCCAACCTTAAATTTATCCATTTTAATCGTGTTTATGAAAATAAATTCCTGTAATCGTTATTTATATTTGTGACTGATTAGTTTTAAAACCCGAATCTTAGTTCGTTACAACCGAATTATAACCGAATTATTTTCATACTTAGCTACTTCAATTTAATGAACGTTAGTGGATTATAATTGAAATGGAAAAACTAACGAAGCTAGCTACATACTAATAGCTAGAATGTCATTAATTGTAAAGCAACCAATTGCTAATCCCACCAAGAAAGCAAATTGATCTTGTCATATAAGTAGAATGATTAATTCAAGTATATTATTTTTGTGAAATATTGTGAAATATGTATGTATAGTATTAAAAATTTCTCATCAGCCGTTTTTCTACCCTTCCTTATATGAGACAGATTGTTTGATCTGTTTGTGTATGTGGTTGTTGCAATCTATATTAAAGATCAATATTAAAGTATAATTATAGCTTTTGATAAAGATCTTTCTATCAATCCAGTTCCTTTGGTATAGCTTTGTGGTATAATTATAGCTTTGTGGTATAATTATACCAATTCAAAATTAGCCTGCATATACTACATTAAAGGAGAAATCTTAAGCTTGTACAAGTTAACAGCACATAATCCACCTGACATAAAGCTAAGCAAGGACTCAAGAACTGTTTATTCTGGACAAAAGGGGATCATAAACAAGTGATTTTTGTGGGAGTTCAATGAATAAACAAACAAACAAACTACGCTAATATTTTAATGCAATGCCATAAACAAACCATTGATGACGGGTTCCTTTCTTCAAGCTTGTGGGGGACTATCAATCAACAGAGTAGCTGTTGGGATAATCTTCCTTCTTAATTCTTATATACGTCAAATAATTTCCTACAAAATGAAAACTGAGCACAAAATAGGGCCTTAAAACAAAAATAAAACAACACTCACAGAGCCAGAAATAAGAACATTCACACAGCCAGAAATCACTTACAATCAGCACAATATACTAAAAAGAGCCAGAAATCACGAATAATCAGCAACTAAAATTAAAATACAGCAACAAATAATCACCCTAAATACTAAAATCGATAAATCTATCAACAAAAATTCAAAAACAGTTGAGTCAAGTTAAAAAACACTAAAACAGCAGCAGCAAGTACCAAACAGCAACAACTAATCCTTAATCACACTAAACCTGAAATTTCAAACAGCAACAAGTAATCCCTAATCACACTAAACTTGAAATTTCAACAAACATTACAATCAGAGAACAAGTAATCCCTAATCCCTAAACAAAATTTCCAATAATGATTTCATTTTCACTGTTAGCAGCAGCAAGAAAATGTTATCCAAAATTTCAGAAATCAAAGAAAGAGCAGCAGCACAAAATCAGCAAAAATTATCAATTTCACAATTTCACATTAAAAATCAACAAACAGAGGCTCTGGGGAGAGAAGACGGAGACACGAACAAAAAAGCCAGAGGCACTAACCTTGGATGGAGGCACGGACAGCGACCAGGGAGACGACGGCTACCCGGGAGACGACGGCGAGCGGCGATACGGCAGCAAGTTGCTCCAAGCCAACAAAAACAGAGATAGCCACGGAGGTCGGACGGATGACGGGAAAGCAGGACGCCGAGCTACAAGAGAGGGCCAGGCCACGGACGGCGCCGACAGCACGGACGGCGGCAGCACTGCGGCAGAACCGTTGCAAAATGCAGAGAGAACCTAGGGTTTTGGTTTGGTGAGTTAAGATGAAGAGCCGTCGAGGACCTGTCGATTTACTGGGTTCCGGACACGGGGAAGAGGAAGAAGCGGCGGTGCTGAGGAACTGGAGACGGCGGCGGCGCTGAGGAACTGGAGACGGCGGCGGCGCTGAGGAACTGGAGACGGCGGCGGCGCTGAGGAACTGGAAACGGCGGCGGCGACGATGGAGGGCTAGGGTTCCTTTGCTTCAGAGTTCTCCAGGGAGTGAGTAGTGAAATGAAATAAATGAATGATTGGGAAAGGGGGGGTTTGGGTGGAGACGTGGAGTGGATCCGGTTTTTTTTTTTTTTTAATTACGAGACGGCGTCGTTTTTTCTGAACCGGCTGGTTACCGGTCCGGTCCACCCGACCGGTTCTCAGCCGATTCAGAGGTTTTTCAGCGGTTTTGTTTTGAACGGTTATAAATGAAGGACCGGATCGCTTACATTGCTGGTTCTCAATTGAACCGGAATCGACTGGACGGTCCGGTCCGATTTTCAGAACTTTGATTATGAGTCATCAAATAATTAATATATATAAGTAGCCAGCACGGCAGCACTAAACAACAGTTGAATACTAATTACGATAATACTAAATAGACAAAAAATATTAATAAAATCTCATTACACCTAGAAAGCATAAGCACGACTATTGGAAGAATGTATAAAATCTCATCAATATAGTAAAAAAGAAAAAATACAGTTACGGAACTGATTTTCTATCCAAAAACATTAAAGTTTATGGAGGTTGCTAACTATCACTATCTAACTCAGCCGTCGCTTCGGTACACATGTCTCCATCGTCCGAACCGATTGCTTCATTTTCTATAACGTTGTTGTCAATGTCCTTTTGCCAAGGACATGTTGTCTTCTTATGTCCTTCCATTTGACAAACACTACAACGTTGCCGCTTCTTCTTCTTAGATGGCTGTCCTGAGCCTCCAGTGGTTGGATGCACATACGGATTGCTACTTCTAGCTACACCTGAGTGAGGTTGATTATCTCCTTCGTCTGCAGCCTTGTAAGATGAGTACAATCCCATAATTAAATCACGTGTCTCTTCATATCTCTCTGGTACTTTAGCAGCAACAGCAGCCAGTTGTTTAGAAAATTCCACCAAAGCACTTTGACGACTAATAACAACAGCATCCCTGGTGAACCCACTTGGATCATTGAGTGCTGATTTAACCTTTTTTGTCCATCTATCCAATACCAATGACCGGAGAATCTCACGGATGTCTCTGTCAACCAGAACTTTCACAATATGTTCGCAGGGAATACCAAATGACTCCATTCGTAAACAGGTACACATGAAGATCATTTCTTCTTGACGAAAATCAACGGTCCACGTAAAATCGGGCCTCCCATGCTTACACACAATGTACTTTATGCAATCATCGGTATTATCTATGTTCAGAACCCGCATTGATCTAGCTCTGGAGAGAAATGGCCGAAAGAAAAGAAATATCTCATGAGTGTATAACTCAACAGCATATCTCTCTAGCAGCTCTATACAAGTTTGCATGACGGGCACCCCACGTGTAGATTCATAATCAGCATTAAATTCGTTAAAGCGCATGTGTGCTACACACCTTTGAAAATTCTCTACAAAACTTGTCAAATCATACCGCGACCCCACATACCTTCCCACAACTGAGTGTAAACCTTCACATCTTGATGTAGTTCTAAAGCCAGCAAAGAATTTTCCTCTTAGATATGCAGTAGCCCACATATGCTTCTCTTCGTACATGTTGATCACCCAGGGCTTATCCTCAATGCCAAATTCTTCAATAAGCTGATCCCACTTACGCTTAAACACGGGAATCTCGTAGTCTCCTGTCATAATTTTTCTAAATTTAGATGTAAACGATGGATTTCCAACATTGCTAGTTGCATTTCGAATAAGGTGCCAAGCGCATAATCTATGTCTGACTTCGGGAAATACATCTCTCACTGCATTCCTAATCGCCATGGCCCCATCAGTTATGATTGAGGTCGGGGTCTTTCCCCTCATTGCAAACATGAGCTGACGCAGGAGCCAAACATATGTATCAGTAGTTTCGTCCGCAATTAACGCAGCAGCAAAAACAATTGTTTGGTTGTGGTGGTTAACCCCGCTGAATATTACTAATGGACAACTATACTTGTTCTTCTTGTACGTAGCATCAAAAGCTATAATATCCCCAAAGAGTCGGTAGTCTAGTTGGCTAATCCCATCAGACCAGAACAAATTACGTAACAAACCTCTTGAATCGTGACATGCCTTGAAATATAATTGGGGATCCTTCAACCGCATATCCTCCAACTTCTTCAACACTCGTGCTGCATCTCCAGGAATTTGACGCCTTTGCCGTGCAATCTCATTGTACATATCTCTTGGACCATAGCCAACAAATTCGTACCCGCCTGCCTGACTAGCTAGAAGACCAAATATCTGTGAGGTACTGATCCCTGACTTTAGCATGTTCATCATTTGCATAATATCTGCCTCTGACATTTTTCTGTGGGCAGGCAACATAGCACTGAATTGTGTATCCAATAGATCATGGTTGTGTTGGTCAGAGAAATAAAAGATATGCCACCTTCCACTTTCTGGTACAAATTTAACATCCATTCGGGCTTTACATCCAGTTCTTGTTTCCAATCTAGGCTCCTTCTTCCTTTTTTCCATCGTGTAATATTTCTCCATCCTGAATCCTTGCCTATGGCATACAAACATTTGTCTGTAAATCTCGCAACTACTATTTTTGAAGGTCTTGCTCTTTCTTACACTAAAGCCCTTCGACTTTGAGTACTTCATATAAAAATCAAATGCAAGCTGCAAAGTAGAAAAGTGGTATTTGCCAATTTCCTCCGCAAAATTCTCACTAAATTTCAAAGATGTAATGTCTTGCACGGAGTCAACCGCATAAGCGGCTTCAACAATATAATCTGACATATCAGATTCAGAAAAAAACGCTCCCTCGGTAAATTCATCTCTGAAATCTTGTTCGAATTCATTCTGTTCATCCATCATATCTTGGTCACTTACTAGCTCTTCTTGTTGGTTAAAGTCATCGTTCTCCTGGTATTGCTCATTCATCTCAGTGTCCGTAAATATACCTGACATCTTAAAATGTCCAATGGAAAAAAAAACCAGTACACTCCATCTTATAACATTACATACAATAGATAGATTCGTATATTGCTAGCAGGGACGGATCCAGAGATTTTAATATTGAGGTGCCAATTTTTATATAATTTTTTTTTAATCTATAAAAATAATAAACATATAGTTATTTGAGTTAGTTTTTTAATAGATTTATTAAGATACATAATATTATAATTTTTTTCAACAATTTTAGTTTTAATATGATAATTACATAAATAAAATATAACTTTAACAATTGTACATTACAAATTTATAAAATACCATATAATTTATAACGGGATTTGCTAACTTATTAATTAAAATTCATTCTTTCAAAAGTTTTAAAAAAATTTGAAAATAATATCTACAGTACATAATGTGATTACCAAAACATAACTACTTAAGTTATTATTAATATGAAAATATGAATGTTAAATATATTAATATAAAAAAACAAATAATTTTAAAAAAATAAATATAGAAATTATTATATAAAAACTAATTGGAAAGGTACAAAGACTTGAGGGTATGATATTAAATTAGTTAGGTAAAAATATTAGTGAATTAACAATTAAGACATAAATCTATTACATAGTGAAAAATAATACATATAAAACTATTAAATTACCTAATATTTGTTTTTATTTTTTAAACACAAATTTTATATATAAGTATAATTTCTTAAAATTTTGGGGGGTTCAGGCCACTACTCGCCCCTTCTAGGTCCGTCCCTGATTGCTAGCTAATTAGTAATAAAAAATAAAAACATCTATTCACTTTTTAGTAATTCTCAATGTCTTGTCAGTTAATAAAAGATAAAAAAAAATTTTCATTACACATTCAATTTTTACGAATAAAGTATCGAAACGAATAATTGGAAAATTAGAGATTCTATCCACTTACCTCGATTTTGTAATCAAAACGATGGATTGTTTTCTGAACACTACAATGAAAAAAATTGATTGGACCTTTGCTGATTGCCGCAACGGTGATTGTCAATTAACGATGAACAAAAAGTGGATATTAAATAGACGGATAAAAAATAAAAAAAATGGATATTCAGTAGATGGATGGATGTTCAAAAGAAAAACAATGAAATTTTTTATAAAGAGAATGATACACGATTTTAATGGTGGGATTGAATAATTGGTGATGGATTATTCACCAATTTATAATGTTAATATTAAGGAAAAGATAAGATTAGAGTATCTAAATCAAAATAAAACCTTAAAAAAGGAAGATAGAATTTTAAAGATAAGATAGATGAATAAGATGATAATGTTTAAAAACGAAAACAAGACTGACATAGGCGTAATACATCGCGTTCCAATCGATTGAATGATCATTTCAATCGATTGAATTTGAATTCACACACACTAAAATCGATTGAGCCTGAGGTTGTTGGGCATCCGGATCTCTTCCCATCTGTCTTAGAGTGCTGTCATCAATCTTGGCTACATTAGTCAAGACAACACTTTTCTCTTCAGTCAAGTCAATTCCAAGCCATTTGAAAATCTTGGTCCAATGGCAAGCATATCCTAAACCAACACTTGATTTTCCTTTCTTCATTTCAAGCATATGATGAACCATAAAATAAGGCCAGTTTATCTCCTTTCCAGTCACCATAGCCCAAAGCACTAAAATATCTTCGTTAAACAAGATTCCATGATTATGTTTTCTTGGAATCAACATGTATGAAAACAAATACATCAATATACGCTGCTCAATCCCCAACCCACTGCAACTTATATTACCTCTAGCATCCATTTGTGGATTCTCATATTGTAAACTCTGCAAACTAACTAATCTGTTGTATTCACCCCATTCCTCATCTGCGGCAATACCACCAGTAAATTTTGCCCCATGATAAACTAGACTCCATTGTTCAGCTAGTTCTTGCAAAGTAACTCTATAATGCTGTTTCCCTAAATCAAACTCAATCAGCGGCATTACCTCACCCTCTTCATCAGGTTCAGGAACAACATAATTCAAAGTACTATAAACAGCCCTAACCAAGTGCGGGTAATACTCATCCCTAGTTTGTACAAAATCAACTAAGTGCTGTGTTTGCAATGCATTCAACACCAAATTAAAACGTCTATCCTGAAGGAACTCGGCTGTTATGTACCTGGGAGGAACAATTGGCCTTGACTCGAACTTCTCCACATAGTTTTTCAGTGCCCTTTGAGACGGCAGCCACCTTGCCATGTAATGTGATGAAGCAATGAGTCTGGCAGGGGCAGAGCATTCTCCCTCAACCCTGGCTCTTTTGGCGTTCTTAGTTCTGGCCATTATGGGGATACTGGTTTTGTGGGTTTTGTAGGGATTTTGATGAGGGTTGGAATTATGTATCTAGTTCGGAGTGGGTGTGGGTGAGAATGGAGAAGAAGAAGAGAGAAGCTTTCTGGTTTTTAGAGAGAGGAGAGAGTGGCGTTCGAATGAAAAGGTGGAGAGAGTGGGTGTGAATACGCAGGGTTATCAGCTTTAATACACAGCACATTTCAAAATTCAATCGATTGGATTACGCCACGAATCGATTGAATTTGGCAAAAAGTTCAATGTCGTCACTTTTCAATCGATTGGATTGCATTATCAATCGATTGAATTTGGCCAAAGAAATCAAAGTCATCACATTTCAATCGATTGGGTAACATTACCAATCGATTGAACTCGGCAAAAAATTCAACTTCATCACCTTCCAATCGATTGGATTAAATTACCAATCGATTGAATTTGGCTAAAACTTCAATGTCATCACTTTCCAATCGATTGTATTTGGCAAATCCATGTTGTTTTCGTGAATTCAATCGATTGAGTAACAAAAATAATCGATTGTTTTGAGGCATTCAATCGATTGTTTTGTGATACACTGTAATCCAATCGATTGAGTATCATTCAATCGATTGTTTTGATAAACCAATCGATTGAATTTCAACGAAACACGATTTAAAAGTCATTGAGGAACTTCACGAGATCAAACATAATATTTTACTCGACTGGAATATAATTAGTTGTTGTTTTGTATTTTTTTGTTAATAAATATAATGGTTAATTGATAAATAAATAATTTATAAAATAAAAAATAGTTTCTATAATTAAATAAAATATAAGGGGTTAATTTGCAATTAAAAATAGTTCAAGGACTACATAGCAATTGATAAAAAAACTCTAAAAACATGTTTTCTACTTGGACCACTAAGTAGTCCAAAGGTTCCTGGACCACCGAATCCTTAGCCCTCTCTCTCTCTCTCTCCCTCTCCCTCGTCCTTTTCTATAGATGATGCAAATCAAAACCCTTTTCAAAATCTATCCAGTCCTTATTATATACATCTATTAGAGAATCCAACATCAGTTCTTGTCTCACCTGTCTTTAATAACAACAATTACCATTCTTGGGTCCGATCATTTTCCATGGCTATCATTTCTAAGAACAAACATGGTTTTCTCACTAGCACTATTGCACCTCCATCTTCTGACGATCCTCTTTTCTCAACTTGGAAAGGATGCAACAACTTAGTCCTTTCATGGCTCTTCCATTCTTTATTACCCTCAACAACTCAGAGTGTGATCTATATTCCTACTATTTCATATGTTTGGGAAGATCTCTGTGACTGTTTTTCTCAGTCTGATCTTCTGCACATTGCCGAACTGCAAAAAGAAATTTACTCCTTGAAACAGGAATTTCTATCTGTCATTGACTTTTTTACTGCTCTAAAAATGTTATGGGAGGAACTAGAAAACTCGAGACCACTTTCTGTTTGTACTTGCTCAGCAAAAATTTACTGCATTTAAGACTTCATTATCAGATTTTTGAAAGGGCTTGACGAACGATTTTCGGTGGTTCAATCTCAGCTTGGCTTGCTCGACCTTCAAACCACTACTGGTCTTCTCGATGAACCAAAGATTCTTGCCATTGCCACTAAGAATTGCCGGCCTTCATCTGGCCGTGGTCGTGGCTCCAATTTCACTGGCGCTGGACGCGGCGGCAACAACTTCAAGATGTACACCCATTGCGGACGTACTGGCCATACCATGGATGTATGCTACGCGAAACATGGTTACCCGCCGTGACATCCACGATCCTGGACGACTGCGCCTCCCTGACCGTGCCGGCGCCACTGTGAATAGTACCGCTGCCTCTTCATCTTTGAGTAGCCAAGGGAAAAGAGAAAGTGCTGCTCTATTTCGGAAGGTATCTCCAGAACTTGGTCTAGGTTTATTCCAAACTCAATACAATGCTCTTTTGGCCCTTTTGCAAAAATCTGAGGCCTACAATTTAAAAATAGAGATGAGACTAACTGACTAAGTCATTCTCCTCCTCTCAAATTGAGCTTGGATATCCATTTATTATGTTCTTCTTATATATTTTTCATTTTAAATAATTTAGCATCATCACATTTTAATTTTAATGGTACCTGGATAATAACTTCAGGATCACATTACTTCAAAATTATCTTATTTTATTTCCTACATCAGAATTAAACCAATAATTATTCATATGTCAAATGGTTTTCAAGTATTGCTTTTTATAAAGGTATTGCTAAATTTTTCACATGTTTAATTCTCTCTTAATATTTTATACTTGTCACAATTTTATTTTAATTTAATTTCTATTTCCAAACTCACTTGCAACCATCCATATGAACTTACTTTTTTCAAATTTCATTGTATCTAGCAGGAATTGAACAGCTTGAGAATAATTGATTTGGGTAGATTAAGAGAAGACTTGTATGTTTTTGAACATATTTTTACTACTCATCATTCATTACCAACACACTCCATCAATTCCACCCAAATTACCAGCATTACTCTATCAAACATGTGGCATTTTTGCTTAAGCCATGTTTCTGGAAAGCGACGTAACTTTTTCAATAAATAATATCCCTTTATTCCTTTACACCATGATAAGTTTGTGATGTACGTTATTTTTCTAAACAAAAAAACTTTCTTTTTTTATTAGTCATAATAAAGTAAGTATTGTGTTTGAATTATTGTATTTGAATATTTAGGACTTTTTGTCAAAATTCAATTCATAATTATAAATATTTTTTTTACCATTGTTAATATGTTAGTTGTTTTATTTGGATTATTTTATTAAAATAAAAAATGAAGTGTATCAACACATTAAAAATTTCATTACTTTAATAGAGACTCAATTGAATTCAAACATTAAAATCATTCGTTTCGATAATGGTCTTGAATTTTTATTAAATAATTTTTATTCATCAAAAGACATAATTCATCAAAAAAGTTATGTTGAAACTCCTGAACAAAATAAAAGAGCCAAACATAAACATTAACATATTTTAAATGTTGCTCGTGCTCTCATATTTTAATCTAATTTACCATTTAATTTTTGGTTTTATACCGTTCATCATATAATTTATTTAATTAATAGAGTTCTTTCTTCTATTCTCAATTTTAAGATTCCTTTTGAAATTTTATTTAATAAAAGGCCCAATTACAATAATCTTAAAGTGTTTGATTGTCTTTGTTGGTGGATGTTACAATACTCCCTTGATGTTTGGAGTTTTAAAACTCCATATAATTTTAACCAAAAAAAAAAACACTATTAAAATTTAAAATTTAATTTACTTTGCGTCGATTTAGGTTAACATTTAATGTATATTGATGAAATCAATAAACAATTAATACTTTTTTTTTGAAAAATTACAAACATATTAATTAGGGCAATTTACTTATTTAAATTGTTCCAACCTCAATATTACGCAAATACATTGTTTCAGAAACTGATACGTAAATACATTGAAACACATTTCTATATAAACCGCTACTGGCAATAGCGGTTTACAAGAGAACAAAAACCGCTAGTACCAGCCTCAGATTATATGTATTTACGGTTGTTCATAAACCGCTGCTGGTTTGCGTGCGTAAACCGTTGGTGCCCATAGCGATTTACGTTTATTGTGTTTCATTGGGCTCCCTATATAAACCATGGAGGGGCCAAATGTGGAGAGGTAGAGTGTTATTCACAAATGGATGGGGAGGATAGTTTTGTGGCTCTGGTCCACTGCTCTGAAAAAATTCAAAAGAGCAAAAGGCATGGTGTGAAATTCACAGATAGAGAACCGGTTAGTATTTTAATCCGATCTTCGAGTACATTGGCAGAGATTAAACTCAACATATTATAAAAGCTCGGTATCTGTGGGACGAAGCTGGTAAAAAAGTTGTTTTACAAGATTCTCATTACCGTTGTGTCAACTGGTGTGAGATATGACACCTTTGTGATAGGGTCGGATGAAGACCTGCAGGCGTAGTTTTCCGGAGGTGAGGATATCTGAGCTGTTTGCGAGGTTGGAAGATCGTGTGGATAGCTCCGGGGCATCGGCACCGGGTCCTCAGTCGACCACAGTCGGTGGTGCCTCGACATCACTGCCTGTGGTAGCAGCGGTAGTTCTACCTCCCGAGCCTGAACGTGCTGGGGCTGTTCATGCAAGTGTGTCTCATTGTGTGCCTGAGGTTGAGTTTGAGGTCGGACCGGATCGAGTTGAGAATGCGCTGTGTGATGATGATTCCGATGAGGAGCCAGTCGATATTGGTGGGGACAATGAAGATGATATACCAAGAGGTACACGTACAGCCCATGGAGGTTCCCTCCCCACCTGTCGTCTTTGAACTTGGAAGCCATCGGCCAACACCAGAATGTAGAGGCAACATTCGATGGGCAGGGTATGCATGATCGGACAGGTTTGACTGAATTTCAGATTTGCCAATCATTCCAGAGTAAGGAGGAAGCTGTGCTGAGCGTAAAAGATTATAACATTCGGCGTGGAGTTGAGTACAGGGTTATGGAGTCAGACAATCTAAAATACCAAGGGAGATGCAAGTACATCAAGCGCGGAGTAGGGCTCCCATACAATCTGAAAATTCAAAATACAACAGACATTACCATAACAAATATATATGTAGTCACGACTTGAGAGCAACCCTCAAACTTAACCATAACAAGTATGATACTTACATCACGAGCGGTCAAGCGATCCAATGCAAGCCGATAACTTAGGACCCTCTGTTCCTTGCCATCGTTCGGAGGTAAGTAAGCAGACCACCTAATTGCAAAGCAGATGAGACACAAACTTAAAAAACACAACAGAAATTTTTTAAGCTTTGAAAAAAACATAACCCATACCTAGATGCCAGTGGAAAAGAGAAAACATCAAACCCGGACGGCCTCAACGAGGGAAAACGCCAGAATATCCAACTCTGTAGCAACTAGAGGGGACCCGCAAGGTTAGTCACATTTCTGTTCGCTATCCGACACATACCTCGGTACAACCAAGCCAACGCAGCCGAACCCCAGCTATATCGCCCCATGTAATCAAGGTTCGCCACAAATGGCAACCACCGTATATGTACCCGGTTCGCACTCTTGTCTCCAAATAACTGAGTAGATAAAAGCATCATGATGTAGGCACGTGCGTAGATGCGAACTGTCTCCTCGTTCGCATCTGGTGGTAGCACACTAAACCTCTCGTGGAACCATGTAAAGTGGACCGTCATCTGCTTGACCTTATTCGTTGGTGGCAGCTCACCGAATAGGTCCTGAAACCACTCCCAGGCTGGTCGACCACCCTCCATGTATGTCTCAAACTCACTAAGGCAACCACTCACAGCCTCCCCATCGATAGGCAACCCAAGCTGAAAAGCCACGTCCTGCAATGTCACTGTGCACTCTCCAAAAGGCATGTGGAACGTGTGCGTCTCAGGACGCCACTTCTCAACGAACGCACTAACCAATGGCTCATCCAACCAGAACCATTGGCTATTTAACCTGGCCAAATGGTACAATCCAGCCCTCTCTAAATACGGGATGATCCTATCATGCATGGGCATATTCTGTTGCCGTCTCATACTGTATATACACCTAGTGGGCTGCACATAACATGAAAGAAATGCAGGATATAATTAAATTCTCCAATCCATAAGGAAATTTCCTATCTAATAATAACAAATATCTTAAACCGTCAACAAATTTTTTACTGGTAAACAAATTAATCCCTAAATCCTATAACTAAGTCATCAATAAACCAGTGAGGTTCAAATTATACATAGTTACTACAATAACAGAAATGACAACACACTAAACTGATTAAATAACAGCCACAATTATAAAAGTATTACAAATCTTTAACAATAAAATTCAAAACAACAACCCAAACCAATTAAACTAACATCCTAACATGCGAAGCCTAATTTAAAACTAGAGGTACTAATCTATAAATTCTGTATATTCTACCGTTCATACCATTTTTCTAACTAAAAAAATCTTAAGCCTAAAAAAATATCTAAATTATTAACTAACCTCATCACCAATGGAACCGGCAACATGCGCAACACCGTTTAGTCGGTACATGCTCCTTCTGTCTGCCATGATATCCCGCCGGAAGTCGCAGCTCAAATACCTCGGACCCGCTCTCAACTTGCTCTGACCTCTCTCTAGAATTTCCTCTCTCTAACCAACCTTACAAAACCTCAAAATGAATAATCCGCTGCTGGCTCCGCGGTTTATATAGGCAGCCATCCTCCACGTAAACCGCTATAGGCTCCAACGGTTTACGCACACACACCAATGCACATAACCGCTGCTGGCAGCAGCGGTTTATGACCAATCCGTTTCAAACGTAAACCACGGCAGGTCATCGCGGTTTCTATTGTGCAATTTTTGCTTGTAATCCGCGGCTGGTACTAGCGGTTTCTGTTTTCTTGTAAACCGCTACTGCCAGTAGCTGTTTATATAGAAATGTGTTTCAATGTATTTACGTATCAGTTTCTGAAACAATGTATTTGCGTAATATTGAGGTAGAAACAATTTAAATAAGTAAATTGCCCTATTAATTACAACTTATAAAATATATTTTTAATAAATGATAATTATAATTATTATAAGAAATTTAATATGCTCTATTAGTATTAAGTTATTTAATTAATTAATAAAATCTAATTAATTAATAATTTTATATTTTATTTATTTTCATTATTTATTTAAAATTATAATTTATTTCATAAAGTTTATTTAATATACTATCTTCTTTTGTTCATTGAAAATAATGAATTTCTTCACCGACAAACTTATTCCTATTTATGTATAATTTGAATCGTATTCGTATATTTTTATTTTTTTATTAATCTAATTTTATTCACATATTTGAATTTTAAATTTTTAAAATTTTTTATTTAAAATTTAGATAGATATAATTTAAATTAATAATTTAATTTAATAAAATAAAACGTATTCGTATTATTTTTATTATCTTAAACAAAAAATATCTCTAACTATATTTTTTAGGTAAGATTTATTAATCTTTTCAGATATCATGTACTTATATATACACTCTAATATTGTTAATTTGAAAGATTACACATATTTATCTCTTTTGTTGAGATATTTAAAAATCATGTTTAACCGTTTTAAAAAAATAATACGAAAACATTTATTTAAAATAAGATGAATATATTTATTTAAAATTTAAAAATTTTAAATAAATTTATTCGTATTAATTTTAAAATAATATGAATATGTTTGTTTAAATAAAAAAAATTTAGAATAATAAGAGTATTATATCTTTTTAATTCTTTTAAATTTTTATTTTTATCATAATTTTATAATAATTTAATATCAATTTAAAAATAAAATAAATTTAAATTAAAACAAAAAATTTAACCCAAATAGAATTTAATGCTAATTCTTTTCTCTTTTCTTAATAATTAAATGATGATTCTTCTCTCTCTTCTTAATTAAGGAGTACTAAAACTCCAAATACGTTAACTTTTGTTTAACTCTTTAAGAAGAGTTTTAATACTCCAAAGGAGTATTGAATCAGGGAACCGGATTCGGTGGTTTCAGAACGTTTGGACCATTAAATGGTCCCATAACAAAATATATTTTTTAAGGTTTTTTAATAACTGCTAAATAGTCTCTTTTTAAATTTAATTACAAATTAACCCCATATATTTTATTTAATTATAAAAATGATTTTTTATTTTATAAATAATTAATTTATCATAAATCTATCATATTCATTAACAATCAAGAAAAAAAAACAATAACGAATTCGATCTTCCATTGATCCTAATAAATTTTTTGGTCATTCCAATCGAATAAAAGATTAAATTTGATCCGTCACATTTGTGAGGAATCACAAAATTGTGTTTCGTTAAAAACCAATCGATTGAATTCTACTTAATCGATTGAATTTCAGTTTATCACTAAACAATCGATTGAAAATTGCAAGGAAGCATGGTTTTCGCATAAATCAATCGATTAGTCATATTAACCAATCGATTGAACGATGAATTAAATGTGGATTTTATGTAATTCAATCGATTGTTTAGAATTTTCAATCGATTAAATTCTTCAAAACAATCGATTGGGTAGCACAATTCAGTCGATTGCTTTTGTTACTCAATCGATTGAAGTATGCTACCCAATCGATTGAAATGTGTACTACGCCTATTTCAATCTTGTTATCGTTTTTAGAAATTATCTTGTTATTCATCTATCTTATCTTTGAAATTCTATCTTCAATTTTTACGGTTTTATTTTGATTTAGATACTCTAATCTTATCCTTTCCTTAATATTAACATTATAAATTGGTGAATAATCCATCACCAATTATTCAATCCCACCATTGAAATCGTGTATCATTTCCTTTGATTATAAAAAATTTCATTGTTTTTCTTTGGAACATCCATCTACTCAATATCCATTTTTTTTTTAATTTTTTATCCGTCTATTTAATATCCACTATTTCTTCATCGTTAATCATCGTTGCAACAATCAGCAAAGGTCCAATCAAGTTTTTCATTGTAGTGTTCAGAAAATAAACCATCATTTTGATTACAAAATCGAGGTCAGTGAATAGGATCTCTAATTTTGTAATTATTCGTTTCGATATTTTATTTGTGAAATTGATTGTATAATGAAAAAATATTTTTTTTATCTTTTATTAATTCACAGACATTGAGAAATACTAAAAAGTAAATAGATGTTATTACTTTTTATTATTAATTAGCTAGCAACCAGGAACGGACCTAGAGGGGGCGAGTAGTGGCCTGAACACCCCAAAATTTTAAGAAACTATACTTATCTATAACAATATATAATGGGAATACAGAGGGTTTGGTGTCCAATATTTTTTATTTATTTTACCCCTATCTTTATAATCTAAAACTACATACTCAATCACGTACTCACGTTCTGTAAATTTTACATTAACCCATGACAGAATGATATAACTCCTTCACTTAAAAAAAATTACTCACTCTCAATCGTAAGATTATTAAAATGGCTCCACTTACACTATAGTTTAAACAAGGTAATTTTTTTTAATTAAATGTACAAAGAATCATTTTTCTCTTTAAATTATTATCATACTATTTTAATAATATATTCTTGATGCTTATATGCAATATATAACGATAATTAGTGTCTAAATTTAAATTTCAATATTACTCTTAAAGAGAAGTTTATTATTAAAAAAAATTCTTTTGCCAATTTCGTTAAATAAAAAAATTTCTATTCATTTTTTTACAGTAACCTCGTTAAGATATTCTTATTGAATGTAAATTATTGTTACAAATATTTTTATTAAGATATGTTTTGAAGGAATAAAAGTAAAATAGTTCAATAAGGATAATTTTTTTAAAACCATTCGATTGAGTAACAAAAGCAATCGATTGAATTGTGCTACCCAATTGATTGTTTTGAAGAATTCAATTGATTGAAAATTCTAAACAATCTATTGAATTACATAAAATCCACATTTAATTCATCGTTCAATCGATTGGTTAATACGACCAATCGATTGATTTATGTGAAAACCATGTTTCCTTACAATTTTCAATCGATTGTTTAGTGATAAACTGAAATTCAATCGATTGAGTTAGAATTCAATCGATTGGTTTTCAATGAAACACGATTTTGTGATTTCTCACAAACGTGACGGATCAAATTTAATCTTTTATTCTATTGGAATGGCCAAAAAATTTATTAGGATCAATGGAAGATCGAATTCGTTATTGTTTTTGTTATTGATTGTTAATAACATAATAGATTTATGATAAATTAATTATTTATAAAATAAAAAATCATTTTTATAATTAAATAAAATATATGGGGTTAATTTGTAATTAAATTTAAAAAAAGACTATTTAGCAATTATTAAAAAACCTTAAAAAACATATTTTGTTATAGGACCATTTAATGGTTCAAACGTTCTGGACCACCGAATTCGGTGCCTTGAATCAGGCCGGAGTATTGAATCAGGCCCGGTCTTTGTTTTGTTTCAACTCTTTTAAGTCATCGATCAAAATTTGATCCTAGAGTACACAAAGCTATATTTCTTGGTTATCAAAATAATTTTGAAGGGGAGTAAAGGACATTTTCGTCCTTGACCTTTTTTTTCGCGGACATTTTCGTCCTCAAGCAATGGAAAATACATTAAAGCCCCTGACCTTTGAAATACGTGGACATTTATGTCCTTCCGTTGAATTCAGCCGTTTACACTGAACGGAAAAGGCTGAGCTGGCAGAGGTGGCACTGAGGTGGCACATAACGGAGACCAGGTGGCATAAAACATTTCATAACAGGACGTATAAGTCCCTGGAGACGGAGCATTTCGTAACAGGACATATAAGTCCCTAGAGACGAAAACGACGCCGTTTCGTCTCCTCCCCCATCTGCCCTTTTCTTCTTCCTTGGTCCCTTTTTCCTTCCATTCTTTTTCCTCAGCCCCTGCCTCCATCACTGCCGCACAACATAACAAATTTTACAACCATTTACACCATTGTTAAGCCAAATTCATACAGAATCAAATAAAAGATCAAAGTATTGAACCCTAAACAAATATTAAAAAAAAAATTAAACCTTCACTACATCATTAAGCTTTACAGAATTAAAAGGAAGCATTAGTATCAAAACTGAACTCAAATCTAGAGTGGAAAAACAAAAAATTAAAACTTCAAAAGTGAATCCAAAGGGTTAGGTTAGCTTGTTATCAGGTGAAGACAAAAAGGGGCTATACCATGCAGGCAATGAATGCGAGGAGAAAGAAAGCTTGGTCACTCAAACTGAACTTTGGGGGTACCCACTTGGGTGTGAAATTGAAAGGTATCATTCTGAATAACAATGGGTTCAGATCCATTATTTGATGAAGAACATGCAAAGAAGTGCGGTGACCTGAATTTGGTTGAGATGAGAAGGATATGGCGCGAAGTGGAAAAAGTGGGTTGTCTGATTTTGAGGCAAAGATTGAAACTTTGGTGTGTGGTTAAGATGAGAGAGTTTTTGAACATGGTGATTCAAATTGGAGCAGGAATGCCACACCCCCTAACTTCCATCACCGCGGTCAGCTTATGAGTCCATTCGCCGGAGCCGGAGGAAGTGGCGAGAACCTTGATTTCCTGGTCGGGTTCTGTGGCGGAGCATTTGAGAGGCGGTGGCAACCTCATACGTTGAGTGACGTCAAAAAGGCCCAAGCTCCGGTGGTTGGGAGCACGGTGGTGCCAAATGGGCACAAAGAAACGAAAAGACGATAGGGACATGGAGAAGGTGAAAGTGGCCATGGTGGTGGAAGCTTCTAGTAGCTTAAGCATCTAGTAGCTTCGCCGGCGTTGATGGTGGCTGATGGAGGCGCGGTTGTGCGGCGGTGATGGAGGCAGGGGCCAAGGAAGAAGAATGGAAGGGAGAAAGGACGAAGGAAGAAAAAAAGGCAGAGAAATTGGGGGAGGTTACAAAAACGGCATCGTTTTTGTTTCCAGGGACTTATATGTCCTGTTACGAAATGCTCCATGCCACCTGTCCTCCGTTACGGCCACCTCAGCGCCACCTCTGCCAGCTCATCTTTTTCCGTTCAGTACAAACGGCTGAATTCAACGGAAGGACATAAATGTCCACATTTTTCAGAGGTCAGGGACTTGAATGTATTTTCCATTCTTTGAGGACGAAAATGTCCGGGAAAAAAAAGGTCAAGGACGAAAATGTCTTTTACTCTTTTGAAGGGTATATTGTTTACATTTTGAATAAAAAGAAAATAATGATATCTAAAAATGTTATTTTTCATGAACCCATATTTCCTTTGGCCAAAAACAATCAATCCACTGGCCCACTCCCCAATTCTTACCAAGTCTATATGTCACAAACACTACTCCTACCATTTCTATTGGGCCCTCTTCTATTGATCCAACAGATTCGCCCAATATCATTCAATCCTTATTAAATTTCATACAAAACCACACACAATCTAATCATTGAAATGATCTCTCGTCTCCTCTATGTAACTCGATTCCCAGCTCCCCCTTTTCTTCATTTCCTCACTCTTCCACCAATGATGGAGTCCAACCAAGTCTCCTCTATTGGGTCACACACACTTTTCCTCTGTGACTCATCATCCACTACCATCCCTCTCCTCCAACTGACGTTTGTAACGATCCAACTTTTAATATATCATAATTGATACTAGCTGTCAGACGCTACTTCATGACTTTTTTTAGAGACTCTAGATCTTATATTAAATATATATATATATATATATATATATATATATATATATATGAGCCTGTAGTGTTAGCCGAAATCGTATATCAAATATATATACAGCGAAATAGGTAATAGTTAAATAGATAATATGTACATAAAGTATAGAAAATACGAAAAATATAGTAATATCATACATATATACTTGAAGGCTCATTTAGTACATTATAGTTCACACCGGACTACATCATTGCTTTTTTATAAAAATATTTATAGGCTCCATATTTATACTAACATGCTTCGACTCACAAGAGTCACCCTAGTCTGGGACCCGTTCAAATTTGTTTTTATAGATATTTACAAAAGCACCTAACTCTTTAAAAGTTTATACAGAACGAGGGCAAAGACTACTACTACTACTACTATTATAACTACTGCTAGTCATTAATCTGTGGCAGCTAAAGAATCACGACAGTGCTGTGTAGAAGTAAAAGAAGTCGCTTTGACCCTCCGGTAATGCTACTGCTACTCGCTAGTCCCAAGGTTGGAGACTCAAAGAAGATCTCGTTGGTTTGTATCTGCAAAATGGAGAAGTAAGGAGGGTAAGAACCTAAGGTTCCCGGCAGGGTACTACACAGGAATCTTAAGGGATTCCATAGCCTAAGTCTAAAACTTCGCGCAGTTAGGTTAGCAAGTCACACAAACAAGTACAAGCACAAGTATATAGCAGAATAGTGAACAAACACAAAGTACAGGAAGTAGAGTTAAATCACAATCACAGATAAATGCAGCAACCAAGTATGATGCATGCCTGGTCCTATGCAGGTCATGAGCTCATGCGTCGGTTGATTACCTGCAACCCAACGTTACCTAAGAACTAGTCCTAGATATGGTTTTCCAATTGTGTCCGTCCGTGCATACGTATCGATGTAGTTATACATACCTCTAGTCTGTGACAACACAAAATCGTCGCAAAACTTGACGTCATAATATACGCACAAAAGAAAAATATGATTTTAGTAGTCAGTGGGTAATGCCTTTCTCCAAACAACTTCAAGCACCTTGGGGTTTACAGTTTCTTTTTCCGCGACACATCTCAACAGAATTTATTTCTAAGGGACTTCTCCTCCCTTCTTTTATAAAAACTTATGCCCGGCTCTTTCTTAAAATATCTCAGCCTTGTCACATATTTTACCATTTTGCCCTTGATATTTTTGTGCATTTTTATTTTTACCCTTTTTGTACCTAACTTCATTTTTCTAGTTTTCTTTAGGCTTTTAGTGATGTTTTCACCACTAGTGTTATTATTTTACCGTTTTACCTTCATATTTTTTTCTAAAAGACCTTCTTACCCTTTATTAAGTTAATTAATAATTTTTTAATTTGACTTTATGCCTAAAATTACTAATATATCCCTAAGTACTCTAATTTTACCGTTTAACCTAATTTAGCGTCAAAATATTACCGGGTTAATCCTAATATTTTTCTATGACCAAATTATCTATAATATTTTTACTTAATACCAATTCTACCTTTAGGAACGTAAAAGATCATTTTATTCTTTATTAATTTATTTACTTATTCTAGTTATCGCTTTTTACCATTTTACTTCTAATTTTTACTAAAGCTTTTATTTAGACTTGAAGCTTTATTGTAATTATAATTTATCCTTGATGACACAAAGTTTAGAATTTTAGTTATCTTTCAATTAAATTATATTTTTAACCCTCTTTTTATCTAAAAATGACCATAACACCCCTTTTACTTTTACACTTTTTTTTATAGAATTAAAATCAGTTTTCTAACCTATTTTTAATCCTTATACATGTGATTTTTATGATCATTTAGTGGCTGAATTTTCAGGAGTGTAATTTTTTATTTTTATATACTTTTAGTGACTTTTAAGGCTTGAAATTTAAACCCCAAGTGCTCCAAATAGTTTCAGTGGTTTCATACAATTTTTAGAGACAAATAAGCTTCATATATCACTCAAATAACAATCCAAAAATAGAGAAGCATCACTGAATTTCCAGAATTAAGAATAAAGCACATAATTACCACAAAGTGGCTCATATGAACACCGAAAACAAGCACAAACATACTCTAACTAATGCTAACCATTACCTCTTATGTCATTTAGTTATTAAACCTTTCACACACTAGAAAATATGCACACAAGGGCCGGAGAACATCTAGTGATGATGCAGCTTCATTTTTGGCCAAAAGTATCGCAAAATATCGAAATTCAACCACATTGAACTCGAATCTCTGTAATTTCTTAGGCGTGCTCCATGGATGCTTCAAGAGGAGTTCTCTATATATGGAGGAGAGTAGAAATTTATCATAGCTACTGTTTTAAAAATAGAAAAGGAAAGGAGAAAGAACAAGAGTTTACCTAACCGAAATTTCGGTATAAACACAAGGATTAGCAAAAAACGGGCAACAGTTTGTACTTGTATGGTTTGAGTCCTTGAAAAACACATGAAGAACAATGGAGAAAGAGTTGAAATATGGGATGGGGCATAGAGAATAGGTGCAAAAGTTTTCTCTCTTTCTCTCTCAAGAATTCGGTCAAAAGAGTGTAAATATGTGTAAAGTATTTTTGTGAATTTTGTGGCCAATGCTTCCTTAAATAAAAAAAAAAATCAAAGTCTTACTAAATTTATGATGATAAAAGTGGCTGAAATTTTCGTTGTCAAGGGTTGCGCTTCAATGAATAAGGGGCATGAAAACGAGGAAGCTTGGTCAGCGCTTGCGTGTCGAGCTTATCCACAGTTAACCGCAGTTAGTTACTCGAGGTTAAAAACACAGCAGAGTGGGGTGAAAGATTGAGATAGTCTCAGCCCAGAGGCTGAGAAGGAGAGACAAGTTACTTGGATGGCAAGTAAGAAGATTTAGGGTCTCTAGGAGTTGTTTGCGGAATACTAGTAAGAAATTTGGTTCGGAGTAAATTTTACCGTGTGGTGAAATAATTATGAATAAGTTTATTCTTAAAAGAGTAAATCATGAATGGACGACTAATATAAATCTTGAGGCACATTTAGTTAGGTAGAAATTATTTTGACCACTGATTCCAAAATATTCGGTTAGACGGTTACTAGAGTTTTTCTCGACGCATGTAAAACCGTCACTAAAAGTGAATTCATGAATAAAAAAGTCTCTAGTGGGAAAAATAAACCAATAGTAAGTTAATATTTATTGTTTACTAGTCAAACTTGACACAGGGGATTAATTACCCTCATAAAGTCAATTTTGACCTTATTAATTGCTTTTTTCTATTTTATTTTTTATTTTTTCTTTAATTTTATTTTTTATTTTTTTATTTTTTTTTACCATTAGACCAGCTTCACTATTTTTTATTGGACCGTGATTTAGAATTTTTCAAAATAAATTTTAACATAACCAAAAAAATCTGTTTACCAAAAACTGAGTTCTTACAACGCTTCTCTTTCTACCGCATCTCCAGCCCTCCACCACCTATCTCTTTGAATATATTTGCAATTTTTCTCTTACTACTCAAATTCTTTCCTATTTTTTTAATTTTTTTCTAAATTCTTTGTCTTCTTTCCATCGTAAATTCATTTCGTCTTAATATTTTGAATTGGAACCAAAGACTTCTCAAGAGGCTCATAAGAGTTTTCATTAGCATACAACCATAAATAAAGAAATTGATGTTTTAGAATTAAATCAGACTTGGGTAATTGTTGATTACCCTCCTAGAGTAAAACTCATCGGATGTAAATGGGTTTTGATAACCACAATTTGATGGTTTATTTTATATTGAAATCAGTAGATTTTATCAATTTTTTTATATTTATTCATTGAAATAGTATGGTTTTATAAATTTTTCTTAAATTGTGCTTAAGATTGAAAACATATTTTTTAGACCTTTAATTTGCTAAATTTAATTCACTTTATTCCCATTCGATGTCTTGATGTGTTTGTTGAGTAATTTCAGGCTTATAAGGCAAGGATGGATTGAAAAATTGAAGAAAAAACATGCAAAAGTGGAGAATTTATGAAGAAATTAAGTTTGGAGCTTTTCAAGTCATGCGTACGCATGAATGTCAAGTTGTGCGTACGTACATTTTAGAAATTCGTAAATTTGTGCGTACGCATGCCTTGTGCGTATGCACGACTATAAACACGTGATTTCGCTTAAGTGAACACGTGGGTCACAATTTCAGGGCTTTCTTGGGCCCAATCTAATTCATTTTTGAAGTATTTGAAACCAAATTCAAGAAGGATGAAGGGGGGAGCTATTAGGGTAGCTTATGAACATATTTTAGGGTAGTTTTCTAGAGAGAGAAGCTCCATCTTCTCTCTAGAATTTAGGGTTTTTAGCTTAGTTTCTTCTTTAATTTCAGATTTTGATCTTGTTCTAGTGTAGTTTACTTTATATTTTCATGCCCTTGTAGTTTGATTCTCTTATTTTTTTCTTGTTAATTTCTCAATTTTGCCACTTTTAGTTTCATGAACCCTTATTAATTTTGATTCTTTTTAATGCAATTTGATGTTTTATGTTTCTTTGATGCTTGTTTTAGTTATTGTTATTATCTTCTTGTAATTGGCAGTTTAGATTTTATTATTCATGCAATTTAACATGATTTTTCTTTTATGCATGCCAAGTATTTGATAAAATGCCTCTTTAGTTTTAGTGTAACTTTTCACACTCTTGACTTGGGATGGAGGACTTAGGTGATCTTGAGTCATTGATGTCCAATATTGGTAATTTAAGATTGTTAGTTGATTTGGCTTCCACTAACGCTAGTCTTTCACTAAGTTAATTAGTGAGTTGGTTAGGATTTGTGGATTGAATTCAATTATGCTTATTTGACTTATCCTCGATATTAAGGTTGACTAAGTAGGATTAACTCTTCATAATTGTCATGTTAGTGGTCAATGACTAGGATAGAAAACCTTGTCTCTCAACCGTTACCAAGACTCTTTTTAGTATTTGAATTTTCTTTCCTTTGTTTTGATTGCCTTTAGTTTAATTCCTTACATGCTCATTTAATTTTTTGCCATTTACATTTCTTGTTTATTTCAACTAAAATCTCAATTTTCTCGTAACCAATAATTGAGAACTTGATTGCAATTCCAAGAGAGAACGATTCGAAATTTAAAACTCCCGGTTATTTGATTTGTTTTGTGACAATCTTTATTTAAACTTTGATTGAGAGTTAGTTATCAGTTTAGACTATACTTACAATGAAATTCTATTGAAAAATTCTAGACCAGCATTAACCAAAGTGCACTACATATGGCTGCCAATCCTATTTTTTATGAGCAGATCAAACACCTGAAAGTTGACTGCCACCTTGTTTGTGAAAAGACTTAGTGAAATTACTTCTCGTTCCTTCCTTCTATCAATTAGCAAACATCTTTATTAAGCTTCTTCCAATTCAGGCATTCCATACAAATTTATCCAAGCTGAATATTTTTAATTTGTTCCATCCTCCAACTTGTGGGTAGGGGTAGCAACTACCCAAATCCGTGGGTACCCACTCCGTTCTTACCCGCTTGAGGGCGGACTATGTAAATTTTTAACGGGACGGGTTTTTGGGCGGGGTAGGGTCGAGTTTAGATTAAACCCGCCTCGATATATATATACTTTTAATATATAATATATGTAATATATATAAAATAATTAGTAAAATAATTAATAATATTGTACTATATTTAAATTTTTACTTTAATTTATGTTATGTATGTAATGATGATTATGTAAATTTTAAAATTTTATTTTATTTGTTGAATTTTAATAATTATAGGGACAGGTAAAGATAGGACAGATACCCACAGAAACGAATTAGAATTTAACATTTTATTACTCGTGAGTAAATACAGAACGAATTCAATGCAAATTATTGTAGGATGGAATAGGATCAGATATGACAAAAATTCGCCCCTGCCCACCCAATTATCACCCCTACTTATGAAGACATATTAAATCTACTATATCGTATATATGGTCCAAAACACTCAAAATGATACACAAGGCCAAACAAAATAAGTTGCACTTCTTATTGTTAAAGTCATAATAAGTAATTACGAGTTAGTAATAATTAATAGTTAATAAATAAATATTTATAAAATTAGTTAATAATATCTTTATATAACTTAATTCTTATATCAAGTAATAACACAACTTCACAAATAATATTATTTTTAATTCTACTCTTTTGTCATAAATTTCAATACTAACGTCTAGCAACTTTAACTCAACAACCCTACTTGATGTTATAGGATTATTTAGTGTAGATGATGTTTGTATCTTCAATGTAGACATGTTAGATATAGCTTGACATGTTCTATACTTAATCCTTTAAATTCGTGATAAAAGTAAACTAATTATGCAAAAATCATCTTGGAATTTGAGAACTTGTATCCTTAATCTTTTTCATAATGTCGCGTTGTCTCGCTTGACGATGGTCTTCAGTGGTGCTTATTTGGGTAAAGTTACTCTTTAACATTTGCTTCTTGCCTCACAAGAGTGATTACTTCTCCTTCGTGGCTTGGCTTGGATTACTTCAGCCTACTCCTCTTCGATAAGTAGATTCCATTGATGATCTTTTTAAGTGGTAATTTATTCACAACTCTCATTTACATATTATTTGGATCAATGGGAAATGAGTAGAAAGTAAATATAATAAAAATAAAATAGATAAAAAAAATTTCCCCCTATTTGATTTACCAAAGAAAATGATAGAAAGAAAAATTTCAATTGTAAAAACATGATATTTTTTCCATTAATTTTTTTTTCCTCTATTGAGAAGAAAATATGAAGAAAACGTGTTTAAAAATTTTGTTTTTTAAATTTATTCTCAACTTCAACTCATTTGATATAATTATAATTTTTTTTTTTTATTTTTTCTCTATTTTCTTTACATCTAAATAGCACGAGAAAATAAGGGTATTTTTAGTTTATGTTTTTATTTTCTGCTCTCAATTTCAATGTTTTTTATTTTTAGAATTTTAAAAGGAAAAAAGAAAAAACAATAAGTATAAATAGAAAATAAGATTAAAGTGCCTGTCCAAAAAATAAATAAAGCAAGGATGTGTGCTTCCATATTGAAAAAGAGCAAATAATATTGGACCTCATGGCCATGATGCTTCCATAATTTTTCATGCGTGGAATAATGGACCATCCCCATTATATATAATCTTTATAAAAATGTAAATGTTATCATGGAGACTCAAGCAAGGGTCATTGAAGCCCCTCCAATCTCTTTCCTATGATGGGTTCCTTGTGTCCACATAACTTCCATGTATATATCCCCTATCATATGAAATTGGATCAAGTTGTTAATAATCCTTTTCACTGAACAGAAAGAATGGTACTATACGTGTTCAAAATCCACTTTGGCTGTATACATATATTCAGTCAATATGGTCCCTACAGGAACAATTTGACTTGGTGCAAATTAAATTTGTTCAACTCTAGAGTTCAAATTTATTCTTGCAATGTAACATTATTTAAATCAAGAGTGGCTAAAAGAAGATTAGTAATAAGGACATGGTTTAGATTCTATGTATCTAGGGGGAGAATAACCTAACAAGCTAGGAAAAATATATTAAGAAAAAGTAAGGTCAATAAGTTCATAAATATAAAACCGGTTGTTGGGAGAGGAAGCAAATGGGGTCTCTTATTTATGTGAGTGGAGTTGTTAAGAACAAACAAAATAATGTCATGGCACAGCATATGAACCATGAATAATATACTGTGTGGCATAAATGGAATCAAATATAACTATGAATAATGCTGCTGACCCTATGGATTATGGAATTATCTAAAAAACACTTTTGAAAGTGGGAGGATAGGGAGAGAGACAGAAAGAGAAAGGTTAAAGGCTACAGAGAATCTTCGGAATGATAAGTCCATTTTCTGTTTGCTTGTTTTTGGCTTCTTTCCATATATAATGCATGATCAAACCAAGTTGTTAGTTTGTTTGAAATTTTATCTGGTATGTAGGGAAAAGCCAATAAGCCATTGACACTTTTTAGACCTACCTATCAGTTTGAACATAATGTGTAATTGTGAAGGTTACAAGTAAATAGAATTGAGAAAGTGTTCTTATTGTATTTGATCATGTGATTGTGAACATGGCTGAAAAGTGTTATATAACTTTATAATGAAAGAAATATTTTGTATATTTATTCTATCTCATATTTTAAGTTTATATATATATATAAGATGTAATTAGAGATATTATATTTCTAATATAAAAAGGTGAACTTATGAAGTTTATGATAGTGATATTCAGAAAGTAATTGCAAATAATTTATTCCAAAGAGAGTACATAATAATGTAGACTACCTACGACATCCAGATTACTTAAGCATATCTGATCATATCCCCTCACACTATAATAATAGCAATTATTTAAGTTATATTGGTATTAATTCATCATTATATCTATTCCATAAGACCATAACCATAACTCCCACGTATGCTTTTTGCCATAAATTAAACATCAATTCCCACCATCTATCTGTCACTTTCTCTTCCCATTTACTACTCCTTTTATATATTTTTATGATTCTTTTTCAAATGCTTCAGAAACATTGGAAACCAAAGGACATGGTTTTGTTTTCTCATGATCAGTGTCATAGTAACAGTGAAGAAAATATATGTCTCCAATTCCAAAGCTGTTTATTACCAAAGGTGATCTCTGAGGCAAGCTGCTTTCACTTGTTCTTGAAAAGAAACTTGCAAGAGGGTACGCTATACTCTCTTTTTACTCTCATGTCTTTACTGAACTTTTGCTTCTGTTGTGCTTCTAGTTTTTCCCTTTTCCTAATTCTTCTTGGTTTTTACATAAGTTGGAATCACTGAAGAATAAAGAAAGCAATGGAAACTCTCCCAAGTAAGCCTGCCTTTGTTGTAGAATATATCTTTGTTTATATAGAATTTGCAGAGATTATAAGGGATTTAATACTTAAATATGGACATGGTGTGCATCTTCCAAGGAATTCAATTCCTTTGCATATAAAATCAGAAGTGATTTCAGAATGATTTGATATCAGATACTAGAATTCAATGTCTTGAATCATTAACAAAACTCAGGCTAACCAGTTTTTCATAGCATGCTTCTTGCTAATTTGTTTCACTCTTTTCATTTGCAAATGATTAGGCAAGATACCAATCATTGGTTAAGGTTCAAGATTCGGTCTAGAAATAGGTCCTAACTGAAGGTGTTACTCTGTATTCTACAATCTGAATTGACTTGCATATGGAACTTGACCTTAAATTCAATCATAAACATTTGCAAACTAGGTGGTTTTGAATGTTCCATATTTAAACTTTTTTGGCCTTGGCAACTTTATCTTTGACAAATCTTAAAAAGATAAGTTAAAAAATGGAAGTGGTGTTCCTGGAAACAAGAGATGCTGAAACCTTGCTTTTCAGGCATGTTCTTTTTGTAATTCACAGAGGAGGATTTATTCTCTCTCTCTCTTTTTTTTTTTTTTCTTGATCACATATAATTCTTTCACAGTATCAGATACCAGCATAAATAACAGAGTCAAGAATTTCCTCAATTTTGATGCAAGCTAAATATGGAGCTGATGGGGATTTCATTGCTTACCAAACTGCAGGAACAAATAAATCTTCCACCACTTGCTTAAAAATGTGTTATTCTGATGATTGATTACTGCATCCATTTGTTAATTAATTTCCAACTTAAGCACTGTTAAATCATGAAAAGAAACATTGATCTTGAAGTTGAAGCCTCTGCCGAACAAGAATCCGAAGTTAGCAGCCAGGTTGCATCCAGTGTCTCTATCCAAGAAGCCTCAGCAGGTCCTTACAGTGACAGCCTCGATAACTCTTTCATCAGGAATCCAATCGCAGTTCATCCTAACTGGGATGCTGCTTCACTTGACTTAACTCTCAACTTCAAGAACAATGAGTTAGGGGCAACAAGAGATTCATTAGGATTCTCATTCTCAACCACTACTAGTGAGAGCAGCAATGACCCTGCCTCTCAGACCACAGAATCCACCGCGCCGCGAAGTTTCTCTTGCACTTACTGCCAGCGCAAGTTTTTCAGCTCTCAAGCTCTTGGTGGACACCAGAATGCTCACAAGAGAGAAAGGACATTGGCAAAAAGGGCCATGAGAATGGGATTTTTCTCTGAGAGATATGCAAGTCTAGCTTCTCTGCCTCTGCATGGTTCTTTCAGGTCTTTCGGAATAAAGGCACATTCTTCGACAATGCACCATGGCTTCTCACCAACAATAATGAGGCCTGCTCCCGAGGTGAAAAGCAATGCAAGATTTGAGCAAGGATATGTTGGCCTTCCAATGTTCTCGGAGGATGATGACTCGGAACTCATGTGGCCAGGTAGTTTTCGCCAGGTCACAGATGCTGGCAAAAATAATCATCGGGAGCTCATACAGACTGGAAATCCAAATTTGAGTTTCAGTAAGGTGAGTCCACCAGAAGAGATAGAGAACTCGACACCAGATTTGACATTGAAACTTTGAGGGTGGTTATTTGGAACTGAACTAGGCTTGAGTTTGTTTTCTATATAATGATATTCTTGTACATAAGGATATGGTTATTTGTGTTCTGTTTGCATTGGTATTTTGCTTTGTATAAGAGCTCTGAGGAGGACAATTTTTGGAGCTTCCATGCTTTTCATATAAATGATGTTTTTCATTTACTGCAATTATTAAGCTTCATCTAAGTTTTCGGTTGCCACTAGTAGCATTTTATGACATCTTTCTGACGCAATGTAACAAACACTTGGCAGACATGTTATAGCATTCGGTTGCATCAGGATTCTACATTGCAAGCCAAAATAAAATGAAATAAAAGAAGCATTTCCAATTATGCAGGAAAAAGACAAACCCCCTGCACTTACATGATGACGTCAGGATATGTTATGCCATCTGAATTCTGAGCCATGCGCCACTCATCCAGCTTTATACGAGACCCTCACTTTCCTTTCTCTTATGACTCTTTAGTCTTCTGCTGCACTACACACACTTGCAGTTCTTGAATCGTGCTTGTAACACATGGCATCCGCCTCTTCTTCATACGCCTATCATGTGTTCTTGAGTTTCAGAGGAGAAGACATTCGCACTGGATTCATCTCTACGCCGCACTCAACAGGAGCGGAATCACAACCTACATTGATGAAAGGCGATCTTATTTCAGATGAACTTCTCAAGGCAATGGAAGAGTCCATGTTTGCAATCACAGTCCTTTCACTTAACTACGCTTCATCCGCATGGTGCTTGGATGAGCTCTGCGAGATCCACATTGTGGCGGTGTTCTACGGAGCCTTCTCATCTGAGGCACTAGAAAGGAACCTTTGAAGAGAGTCAGAAGGTGCTGCTTATTCTGGTTGGCACTCCAAAAATCAGTAAGCTAACTAATTCATGACTTCTTTTGTTATTGCAAATTATGTGCTGTTAGACATGATTTAAGCTTTTGTTTTGTGATGTGAAAATGCTCTGGCTACTGAACAGTGTTAATTGGTAAAGTTTTTGCTTTTTAAAAGTAGTTTAAAAGACAGCTTTTTAAAAGCTGCAGCACTTACGTTTGGTAAAATCAAATTAAAAATGGCTTTTAATAAGTACAAGCACCATAATTATGTTTGGTAAAACAGCTTTTAAAAGTTGAAAAAATTATAATAAACATGTTTATAACAAAAAAAATAAGTTTTTTTCAAATTTTTTAAAATTTTATATAATATTTTAAAATAAAATAATGTTAAAATAAAAAATTCATAATAAACATAAATATAATAAATAAATTCTTCTATTTTTTAACTTTAAAATTTTATATAAGTATCATAAAATTTATATGTAATCCAATGTTAGTACTGGGTACGTCCATTACCCACCTATGTATATTGGCTCACCTTTACAGATCATAAAAAATGGGACACATATCTCAAATAAACTACTCTTATGATTATATATCTATATTTACATATGTATATACATGTTGTTATTATAATTTGGACTAATGCTCATGCAAAAAAAATTTTATGATTGGTTTTCATCAACCTCTTCCCGTTTCAAAGAACAGAAAAAAACAAACAAAGATAATAGATCTACTGAAAAAATACAAAATTGATAGAAGTTCATACCTAATATGTGATAGAGATGTATTTGTGTTGAAATTTGTGAAGATTAGGTTGAAAAATAAAAAATATATGAAGATTGTGTTAGATTTTATGAAGGTTAGGAAGAGAAGTTAGAAATATATGAAGATTTTAATGGCAATATAATAGCGGGAAATATGTGCGAGAAAATGAAAAAAATTTGGTAAGCATAAGCCAGCTTTGAAAAGCTCCCTCCTAGGTGCTTTCAAAAGCACCCCTAACTTTTAAAAGCCGCAAGCACAAGCACTTGAGCTTTTTAATTTACCAAACGCAAAATGACGTGCTTATGCTTTTTAAAAGCACAAGCACCTCCTGAAAAAGCTTTACCAAACCCAGCCTAATATTCTAATATATCTGAAAAAAAAAATATTATCTACTGGATTTATGTATGCAAATTCTGATAAATATAAATGTAAATTATATTGATTTTATGTGTAGATTCTGGTAAATATAAGTGTAAGCAAAAAATGATAAGGGCTAGCAAGTTTTGTGATCTGTAGATCAATTAGTCATTATTAATATTTTTAATAATGTATTATATTTAATAGTATAAAATTACTCACTTTTTTTTTATTGGCCAAATTTTAATAAAAGTGCTGTATTCTAGACTTTCTCTTTAATATTTTTATTGGTTTTTTTGTGTATGAAACTGAAGCAACTTATAGCATCGTTCTACATGATAAGGAACTTTATAAGGCCGCGCTGTGTTGGAGAGATTTAGCTTTCTCAAATATATGCCAGCTAAAGCTCTTCATTTTAGATGATGTGAAAGCTCCCATTCTCAGCAATATTCCAAGTTCATTAAGAGCTTTACATTGGAGAGGTTCTCTAATGGAAACTCTACCCCTTACAGATCAACGCTATGAACTTGTTGAAATTGATCTGTCTTGAAACAACATTGTAAAACTATGGGATGGAGAAAAGGTAGAGCTCTATCGAATGTTATTACATTAACATTTACAACAGAAAAAGTAATTCTCTGATATTCTTTGTTTTGTTCAGCTTCTAGAAAATTTGAAGTACTTAAATCTGTCATCATGCCCCAATCTGAAGCAAACTCCGGATCTTTCTGGGACTCCTAATCTAGAAACACTTGTTGTATTGAATTTACAGAGTAGTGTCAATCTTGAAACACTTGGAGATAAAATGGAGATGAGTTCACTCAAGGAACTAGATCTATGAATGTGCAGTAGTTTGAGAAGGCTCCCAGAATTTGGGAAGTGCATGAAATGGCTATCGATTCTTACTTTGGGTGTTGCAGGCATAGAAGAGCTTAGTAGTGGTCCAAATATTGGAGTTTTATGTTGTCTCTCTAGTCTAACCTCTTTGAACAGTCTGACGACCCTTTACTACAATCTTAGCCGCTTATCTTTGTTGACGTACTTGGATTTATCGTGAAACCGATTTGTAAAGGTTCCAATAAGTATCCATGAACTTCCCCGGCTTACACGTCTGCAGCTAAATCGTTGCCATAATATGGAGGTTTTGCGAGAACTTCCATCAAGTCCAAGAGAATTAGATGCATCATGTTGTGAATCACTAGATGCATCCTACGTCAAAGATGTGCCATGTCTTTGTAGAATCAGCTAGGCAATATGGTGATGTCTTACAAGTGTTGACCATCAAGAACAAGGTAACGTTGTATCAGTTCGATTCCTATTACATGATCGAACACGCGGTAAACTACAGCCTTTAGTGATCTGCAACGGTAAAGAATTCATCAAACCGGAGTTTATTTCAAGTGTTTTGTAGAGTTTCTCCGCATTTGTTCATTGTCTATTTTAGTAGCCTGTTATGCCAAGAGAATCGCTTCCAAATGTTATTTCCCGGAGATATGGAGCACGTTGGGTGTGTAAGATTTCAAGAAAAGAAATGTATGAACTTGGTATCATGTGTAAATTGTCGAGGCTATAGTGAGGATTTGACTTAAAGTTTGCAGTGGGCTAACCAACTTATAAAAAGTTGAAGTTCACTCTGGATAAGGCAAACTTTTTAAAAAGAGGGATGTTAGGCGGCAGCAAATTTTGTGATTTGTAATGATTAATTAGTTATTATTAGTGTTTTTAATGGTGTGAGATTTTATCTAATGGTGTGGGATTACTCACTCTTCTTTTGCTGGTTAAGCGCTGACAAAATTTTAATAACAGTGTTGGCTCCTTAAACTTTCTCTTTTAATAAGAGAAAAGAATAAATAGGTCCCTGACATTTTGTCTCGCAAACATTTTTCTCTTTGACCATTTGAAAATACTTTTAAGTGTCTCACCTCGTTAAAATTGGACAGATTAGTCCTTAGTACAAATGTTTCCACTAAATCCAATTTTTAAGGAGAGACTAATCTGTCCAACTTTTAAAGAGATGAAGGGCTTAAGTATTTTCAAATGATGAGAGACTAAAATATCCACGGAGTAAATAGTCAGGATCTATAGTCAGAGATCTATTTATCTTTTCTTTTTAAAAACAATGAGATTGACCGGGCAAACTCATCTAAAATATCAAAAAAGCATTTCAAAAATTAAAGTCTAATAATCTTTTTTTGAAAAAATAATGATTTTTTTTAATTTATAATAAAAAAATCCCCCTAGACTAACTAATAAAAATATGAATAACTATACTATTTAATATTTTAGTTTCGACCTTTAAATTCTAGTGGAACAATTTAGCTGCTAAGAAATTTCTCTTCCAAAATAACCCAAATCCAAAATAAATAAAAGAAGAAGAGAAGAGAAGGATAAAAAAAACAAAAATAAAATACTATTTTAGTCTATAACGTTTGGGTGAATCTTATTTTGGTCTTTAACATTTTAATTGTTTTATTTTTATCCCAAAACATTAAAATGACATCAATATTATCTCACCGTCAAATTTTTCGTTAACAATTAATGAAATTGATGTATTGTTAATAATATTTTTGTTAAAGTTAGATTTATTCAACTCTTTCTCTTACCTTCACCTTTTCAACAAGTTTAAATCTCATTCTCTTATTTCATTCTTTCTTTCTCTTTTAAACTATTAATTCTTCAAAAGGGATTTAAGGAGAAAGAAAAAGAGAGTAAAAAATGGGAAAGTATGAGGAGTCAATGAAATATTTATACAATGTGTACAATGGAGGTTTATGGAGTATTAGAGATATAATTATTAGTGTTACATTTTTCCATCAACTGAAGTTTTTGGGATGAGTGGTATCATGACATAGTATTAAAGCGCTAGATCCGAAAGGTCAAGAGTTCGACAAATAGTCCATTGTCTTAGGATTTAAGCTTATTGATAGGTGAAGGTGGGATAACATTAATGATATTTTAAACGTTTTGGAATAAAATTAAGACGATTAAAATGATAGAGACCAAAATAGATTCACCCGAAATATTGTGGTCTAAAAGAGTGCTTTACCCAAAAAAGAAAGAAGGAAACGTCATGCATTTTCCAAATAAATAGTTTTTCTGCATGACATGTATCAATTAATCATGAACATGATCAATTTGATCCTGGCAGGAGAACTAATAATTCATTGTTGATGCCAATTTATATTCTGGTGTAATGTGCAAAGTTGGTTTATTAGCTAGCAGAGATGAGCTTAACTTGATGGGGATCCCATGTTAGTGTTACTCGTTACTTAATTTTTGATGTCTTTCTTGCTTATGTTTTTGTAATTAAGAGGTTTATTTGTGTTGATATATATGCGACTTGTAAGGTATCAAATTGAACATGTAACAAAATGAACCCCCAAAAGACGTGTAACAAACTTTGATACAATTGAACATGTCGATCATTTCTTCCAACTTCCAAGATATCAAATCTGTCGAACCATGTTGAGCATTACATGTGATCATCCTCAAAGCTACACAAACACAAACATTAAGCTAGTACTACTTGAAGAATAGAAAATACCGTCTGAATAATAGTGAGAATAAGCAGAAAAATTCCAGCAATTGAAGCTACTGTCTTCCATGGAGTGTTGCAGTAATCACGCCTCAAAGTCGCAACTTTTCTGTTCCAAGGGTGGTTACAGAAAGCATTCAACTCTTCACAAATACGAAGATATTGCGTATTAATATTTGGATGCACAACATTCACTCCAAGACCATTAAACATTTCAGCCACTGCATTGCTATCACCTATCCAATTCTCAATTATTCCATTCTTTACGAAGAAGTCTACATCTTTTTCTGTGTTGATAAGGAAATCAAAGACTGCAGCATAGTCAGTGAGATAGGATTCATGAATATAGTGGCATTGTTCAAAAGCTAACAAATTTCGCAAAATAACTTCAGTGCTGTCCATCACTCTAATGAATGGGATTTTCAAAGTATGACCTGAAAGTTCCAAGTCTAGTAAGCATTGACTAGTTTTGTGTACTTCAAACTTCACTCCAGCTTCATTCAACTCAGTTGCACTATAAAGTTGTGTTAACTTTGCTTCTCTTGAGCATCCAGAGGTTGATGGTTGCAATAAGTGAGAGGATCTTAACAGAGACTTTCTTGTTAGATCTGTGAAATGAGCTATTCTACCAACATCTACTAAGGTTAGCTCATCATTATTATTGTCGCAAGGAACTATTCTACTAGGAACAATATAACGAAGAGCAAGCCTTAATAATGAAGGATGGCTTTCGCGGCCGCCACTATTTAAGGTAGAAGGAAAAGCTTGATTGTAAAGCTTCTCAAGAACAAAGAAAGGGACTTGATTCTCAAGCATCAACAAATCATATCTTATATAAGTTCCTAACCGTGGTGACACAAAAATGTCATCACTATAAGGCAATTTGAAATGGTGCCTAAGTAAAAACTCTAATATGAAGCAGCAGTCTACTAATATTACCATAACATGTTCTTCCTCACTAAGCTTGATTTCATCTGAGTAACAACCACGAACCTTTGCCTCCAGCTCTTGCACGCAACTCACGAAACTTTTCAAGTTCTTTGTCTCGGATCTTTCAATGAATTCTCTGCAACATGTTCTTTTGAGGCCTTCCATCTTTAGCAACTTTGGATCCCCATGGTGAAAAGGACCAATTGAAACAACTTTTGGAGTGTATGCATCTTCTTTGAACTTGCGGATCTCATGAGGCACCCTGTAGATGCAGCATTCATCTGTAAGGAGAGGCTGTGCTTCCTTTAATATTGCATTAATCTTGATTAAAACATCATTAGGATTCTCACCTTCCATCTGTATGTACAAGTAGAAACACAAAAGGAAACCAATTATCAATTATATTATGTAATAGAAATAAATATAATTACTTTTTACACTTAGTTTAGCAATAATGCTAGTAGAAAGAATGAATTTATTTGGATTACTAATGAAAAGAAAAACATATATAGAATGAAATGCAGATGAAAATTAAAAGGCAAGACTAAAAGGAATACATTAGGCCACTAACAAAACCACACTAGATCAATTGCTGAAAGAGCTAATCCTGAATCAAGGAGCAATTGATTGATAATGGTGGCCATCACTAGGATTCTTCGGATATTAATATTATGGCGGAGACTTTCATTGGTTTTCGAGCTACATAATTAAAGAAGACTTACCAAGTTACCATGACTTAAAGAGCAACTTGTTAAGGTAATAATATTATTAATACACAAACTCTGACTTATTGCCAACTAATTATTATTATTTGCCAGTTTTTCTGTCCAATTCATATGCAGAGGAAGCTGCTAGCTAAGTATCCTAAGCTTGTGCATTGAAAGTGCTTTCTCTGGATTCGAATTGCATAATCACATGTTCCATCAACTTGAACTGTGTAGTTGACTTGCTCCTGAACTTGGTCAACTCTTGTTTCTAGTTTTGCAATTAAAGTAATCATAATACAATTACATAGTACATACATTGACAATGGCTTGAAATTTATACATATATGCTCTATGATATGGATATATCTTCTAGTTTATTTAAGGATTAAAGTTTTAATTATGGTCTCAATCAGGAATGTTTTTCATTAGTGTGCAATTAAGGTAATCATAATATAATTTTATATGTAATTGCAATCGCAATTTAGAATATTTTTTTGAAGAGTAAAGTGATAAATAAACTTTTATACGTCAACAGATTAAATCCCGAAGAAAAAAAAAGTACCAATGAATCTTTTAGGATAGTAGACGTGGACAAGTTAGTTCAAATTAAGACTTTCTACTTTAATTATAGAGAATTAATTTGAAGGTAATGTATCTACGTTTATTATTCTAAAAGATTTTATTAGTATTTTTTTTAAATTAATCTGTTCGAAATGTAAATTTTTATCAGTTTATTTGCCATTTTATTCTTTTTTAAATATTATTTCTATTTTAATAACTAGGATTGGTGGTGAGGAGATGGTTTTTGTGTTTTGGCAGATGGCAGAAGAAACTAGATAAATCAGCACCAACGTTGGGAAAATTTCGGAATATATGCTTGTGAGGGCATATTTAACTCTATTTTTTTTTTCAATGTATTACTGGATTTTAGGATCTTGTGAAATAAAATTATAAAAATTGTTAAATAAAAGAAAATATGCTGACTAACTAACTATTCCTAGCACTGACAAGTCAATTTACTATTTTTGTGTTCTATACTTCTATGCAAATCACCTGCATATTTTTTATCATTTTGTAATCTACTATAATATGGAACTAGAGATTTATGATACTATTATTATGGTTCTCAATGCAGATTTTCGGGAATTTTTTTAAAATAAATAATTTAATTATTTTAATTATCGAAATAAGTAATTTATAAAGTATTTATCAATTTATATCATATTGATTTTGTAAACGAGATAATTATGAATATATCTTGTTTATAGTGTAAACGAGATATATAAAACTTGAAAAAAATACACATATCTTATTTACCGTTAAACAAGATATACTAGTGTTAAACCCGTGCGATGCACGGACTTATATTTTAATTTGACATGATAAATTAAAAATAGTATTTTATAACCATAAATTTTTTAACTTAATATAATACTATCATTGTTATTATATAATAAGTTTATTGAATATGTTGTTTTATATTTATTTAAAGTAAAATACAAATAGAACAATTTGAAATCTATAATATTCTTAAACCATAAAAAAAGAAACTTGAAAAGATAAGAATATATATAACTGTATTGGTAGCATGTCAATTTCGCACTAAACTTTATATAAAAAACTAACAAAAGTTTATCGACAATATAATATTTTACTAACATCATTAGATAAACAATTGCCATATGATGTTGTGCTCTATGTTACACATTTCATTTCAAGTGTGAAAGTATAGTTATAGATAAATTAGTTAAATTTACGACAAATATTCGTACTAAAATGAAAATACTATTTTTCTTACCTAAATATTATTAAAAACTTCTTTGAACATGACATTTGTTGTTAATGACTTTGGATTGCTATCTTAGCTTAGAATTAGAATGTTCAAGCTATTGCGACTCTTAACTCTTGACAAAGCAACGTAAAACTGTTCATAGGTGAATACTGATTTTGCCAAGTAAAGTCCTACATGTGATAATGATTTACCATATAATAAAATACCTTAATTTTTCAATATTTTTCTCCTCTTATATAGTATCCCGTCAGCTAATAATGTCCAAGTTGCATTCCAAATATGATTTGGTTTGCTAACACTATTAGATATTAATAACATCACAAATAGTTTTTTCAATTGATGACCAAACCTCATTAATAACTGTAATGAATTTTCTATCATCATACAGTAGTTCCAATTAATAGAAAGCATCTTGGAAGTTAGGATATGTAATCCTATTAAATGTCCTAATAGACTTATATGTTGTGCAACCTTTCTGAACAGTTAACAAAATTCTCATATAATAGATATCACCTGTATCCGATAGAACATGGTTTAACCTCACAATAGAATACTCTTTCTTACGTGAATGTCATTCCCTTTTTTCTCTATCATAAACAAATTGATTTGGAAACTCAGCATACTTAAAAGTTTGACTTGCTTTAAATTCTTTGTTGGCCTCCATTCTTTTTTTTATTCCATGATTTTCTCAAGATTGTCATTGTCTTTTTAAAAATGATATTTTGCTTTTTAGACAAATGAAAGGTTAATCTCATCACTGAAGACCATCTCCAATGAATATCATACGCCAAAATTCTTCACACAGCCTCACGTGCAGATAAATACCCGCAATCATAAAATTATTTGAAACCTCAATTGCCACCTTGTCTGAACTTTTATTCATGTACTTGAACAAATATTTGATAGTATTTGACTTGTTGTAGTACTCTATGTTAACATGCTTTTGATAAGACATTAGCAGATATGTGTTGTAAGAAATTGCATTCCTATTATCCATATGGAATCCCTTCCTTTGAATAACTACTCTTGTGTCTTATCTTCTATATAATGGGTATCCACTATCTTAATAGCTGTGGTGTTATTGAATGTTTTAGGATAATATTTGGTGTAGTATCCATCTTTCATGCAGGAAGATTTTGAGCAAATAGTCCTTGAATTATATATGTAGACACAGCTCTAAACAATTTTGAGTATCGAACAGGATCGAACAATCCTAATAATATTAACTGGTCAATTTAAGTTGTGTTTGTTATCTTGTGGTCTCCACACAACCATAAAAGAATATGAATATGTGGTGGACCTCTCTTTTAGAATTTTACCATGTAGATCACTATAATAAAAAGATAAAAAAAAAATGTTATAAATAAATTATCTATTTTATATATATGCTTTGATAAATATATAACTTTGCAAATAATTTAACAAAAAATTTTCCTAAAAATAAGGTTAAACGATGAGCAATACTTGCATCTAGCACTTCGAATGGTATCCCTTGCTTAAGATTGGAGATTAGCATGTCAAGCTTAATTTTAAACATTCTGTATAATATATTTAGTCGGTCTTCAACCTTTAAGTTTTTTGGATTATTAACTCTACCAATCTCTTACCAACTCGAGTTACATGTCATTGTGATAAAGAGATCTGGATATCCATATATTTCTTACCAATTGCTAGAATATCTTGATAATTATTAAACATGTATCTCATGCTACCTGTGAAAGACGCGTGTAGCTAGAATGATACATTTATCTGCTTTGGAAGCACGAATTTTACCCCTAACAACTACTTCTTGAATCCTAACCCATTGTATATATCACTCCTGATCTTGTTATTAAATTAATTAATTAATTAATTAATATTTTTATTTTACGCTCCTTCTAAAATAATGGCATGAGAAAACTTAAAATTTAATATTGGTTTAAAATATAAAACTCTTTTAATTTATACAGAAAATAGAAATTAGAAATAATTGTTTTAGTTTTATCATAAATTGTATTTATCTTATTATTTGTCAATAAAAATAAAAAATTAATTATAATTTAAAAATTAATAACCTTATAAATTATGTAAATATCTAAAACTAACAACTTAAGAAAATGTATTTAAAAATTTAAAAACTAACAACCTAAGCAAATAACCTAAATTTTAAAAAATAACAACCTAAGCAAAATAACTTAAACAAATAACTTAAAATTTAAAAGATAACCATCTAAGCAAATAACTTATAATTTATAAATAAAGTTTTAAAAAATTTTAATAATGACACTTAAGCAAATAATTTCCAAACTCAATGTATTAGCTCACATCAGCAAAAAATTCTCCATTTTTTTTCAAATTACTAAAGTCATTCAATTTTTTAGAAACAATAAAAAATTAAGTATAAAAAAATATATATTAATTTTTTTAAATAGTATAAATAACCACACATTTTAAAAAAATAAGTAATTTCATTCAATTTAATCTAATATTTTGTAGTTGACAAATTTGCTTATAAATTATGTAAATAAAAAAGATATTTTTAAAGACATTTACTTACTTAAGAATAAAAAAAATTATATTTTAAATTAAAAAGCTTAATTAAACACAGTATTTTAATTAGCAATTACAAATTAGAATTAGGTTTTTTTAAATAATTACACATTAAAAATTACTAACTAACTTAATTATATCAATAAATTTCATATTAAAAATATAAAACTTTATGATATCAAATACTAAATTAGAAATTAACAAAATATCAATGGTATAAATTGAAAAAAAAATCACAAGTAATAACCAAATAACATTAACTTATATTAAAAAAAATTCAAATTTTAAACATAAAAATCCAAAAAAAAAACAAAAAAAATAACTTAAGAACAAATAATATTTTCACCAAAATAAATATATGTTTGATATTATTCTATTAGATAGACTTAAAAAAGGAATTCTAAAATATGCCTATTCAAATTCTCAATTTTTATTCTCAATCTTGATCATCTTTTAAATTGAAGTATCTCTTTTCGATTCCGAATCTTCGGACTCCGAAAATAATCGCTTGGTTGGTATAATAGCATTTTTCAACACTTCAAATTCACCATCGTTCGTAATCTTGTTGGAGAATTCAAGTAATAAATTATGTATAAAATACTATGTTAAATAAAAGATATCATTATCACATTTTATTTTAACTCAATAATATTTTTTAAATAAAATTAGACTTCAAATTTAAGAAAACAAACAAAATTTTTTTTTAAAGGAGATAACTACAACTTGAATACTTAAAAATTTTTGTAAAATTATAAGTAGATCTCTTTAAATTTTGCAAAAATATAGGTAAAATTTAAAATTTAAATTTTATTATATCAAATAAAATTAAAAAATTAGCTCCATGTTAATAATTAAGAATCTTTTGAAATTTCATAGTTACTTAATTGTTTCACAATGATGTGTTGATATCAAATTTTATTTTATTTTATTTTAAATTTTAAAAATTTAAAACATCAATTAATTAATTATTTATTTTAGAAAAAATAGATATTAGAATTACAATTTGTTATGATTGCAAAAGATATTTTATATTTAAATTTCATTAACTTATCAACATTTAATTTAAGTATAATTTAAATTTAAAAAACAAATTTAAGTTTGACTTGAATATAAAAAACAAACAAACCCTTTAATTTAGTGAGTTTTTAAATTTAAAAAAATTAAATAAATAAGATGAATAAATAAAAATAATCTATGCGCAACGAATTGAAATTATCTTTTTTTTATTTTTTTCAGTTAAGAATATTAAGTGAAAGTAATTTTTGGTGACTGAACATAACACAAAGAAAAAAGACCTAAGAGAAAGAGTAGCACTCCTCTATAATAATAATGTCTAAATTATTAGGGGGCAGTAACCACTCTAGGTACAGCTGTTTGTTTAAAGCAGCAATCTTAGCCATTAAATCATCAGCTACTCTATTTGCTGTGCGCTGGATGAGCACTAAAGTAGCTGTCCAATTGCGCTGAAGCATCTCTTTGATTTTGTCAAGCATATTAAACTCATTCCTAATTATGCTGGTTGTGCTTTGCGAAACAAGAAGAAATGCATCAAGATTATCAGTTTCACATATGATCTCTTTGCACTCGCAATCCCAAGCCATAACAAGCCCTCTCCAAATAGCATGAAGCTCACAACAGAGAACACTAGAAAGAGGTATACTGGCAAAACAACCTTTTATCCAAATTCCCATGTTGTCTCTAATAATACATCTAAAGCCAGCTAATTGCTCATTTTCAAAAACGCTTGCATCGCAGTTCACTTTACAGACATTCATTGGAGGTGGTTCCCAGTTATATTACAAAGAGGAAGGAATAATATGTTTTTGGTTGGTAACAACATTAGAGAAATCTCGAACAGCATGTTTAACTAAGTGAACAATTTTTTCCTTACTCCATGGATCATCTTGATGGAAGATGTCATTGTTCCTATCCCTCCAAATCCACCAAAAGGCCGCTGCAAAGAGAAACTCATTTTTGTTGAGGTTAGAACGAATCCAAGACACAAAATCCAAACTAGATTCCTCAGCGGTCATTCTCAAATTTAAGCTAATTCAAATCTGACAAGCTTTTTGGCAAGTCCTAAAGCAGTGGTTAATATCCTCTAAAGCAAGATAACATCTTTGACAAAAATTCAAAGTAGCAAGACCCTTTGAAACCGGTAACTAGCTGTGGGAACTCCGTTGTTGAGACAAAGCCAGAGCAGACACTTTATCTTCTTCGGTATTCTCAAGCGCCAAAGCCAAAGCTAATTTTCATTATCATTCCAGCCAAATTTCTTCTTCAATAGCCATTCATACCCGCTTTTAGTCGAGTAGGTGAGAGTATTTGAGTTTGTCCAAAACTAACATGTTTTATCTCCTACCTGCTTGATAGGATCAAAGAGCATCAAATCAAGTTTAACTTCTTCCGGAATCATTGTGTAAAGAATATCCCACCGCCAATGTCCATGGTGCCAAACATCTTCTAGCTTCAAGTGAGAATCAGAGATGTGCACAAAAGGAATCAAAGGAGCTAGCGTTCCACATGGTCGCCAAGCATGATACCAAAAGGATTGAGACATCCTGCCTGTACACCAATCAAAACCATCACGAAGCTTTTTTATTGTCTTATAAATCGCTCGCCAAGAGTTTGAAACATTATTAGAAAAATTGGGTGAAAAGTAAGAACTTCCAGATAAATATTTTGCCAACATAATTCTTACCCAAAGCTTATCTCTATTATGCAGTAATTGCCAAACAAACTTTCCTAATAAAGAAAAATTTACACATTGGGTATCTCTAATTCCCAAGCCTTCATATTTTTTTTGGAGTGACAACTTTGCTTAACTTAACTCAAATAAGACTAATAATCACCCGCAGCTTCAAATTGAGTTTTCGAACCTGTGGCACTGAAAGGATGGAATATTTTGGGGTGAAAACAATCCACACGTTCTCAGTAGAGAATGGAATGTCATAAAAGTAATGAATATAATGCAAATAATTTACTCAATAAAACTATTTTTATTAAATTCCTGAAAATACTTTTAGTTTTACTTTAGATAATTACTTTTTTTTTTTAATTTCTAAACTTAAAACAGAGTTTTATCACAAAATTAGTCATATTAACTATTTCTCAGCCACATAATCATTTCTCAACCATAACATTTCACCTCAATATATCCGTGAACTAATAGCACAAGTAAGAGATCTAAAGCAACATACAAACAAGTCAAACAAGATCAATAGCACAATCACAGAAAAACAAGATAAGCAAACACAATGAAATACAAATGTACAAATAAGGATGATGCATGTCTAGTCCTATACAAGCCATAAGCTCATGTGTCGGTTTGTTGCCCGATTTCCGACACTGGTCCTGAGATAAGCATCTCGTACCGCCGTCCTTATCTCAGCCAACGTCCCATCCATGAGCATTACGTATCGCCGTCCTCATGGGGAACCTTCCTTTTGGTCTCCAGTGAGCGTTACGCATTGCCGTCGTCACTGAGCCGTAACCTTCCTTTCGGTCTCCAGTGAGTGTTACGTATCGCCGTCCTCACTGAGCCGTCCCTATAGTGTCAAGTGAGCGTTACGTATCGCCGTCCCCACTAGACACTTGGCACTAAGGTTCAAACAGCATTCAATTCTATTTTAATCTTTGCCCTCTACTCTATTGTGGCAGAGACAGAGATCCCTCTAGTTAATACATTTTTTCAATCTTTATTCTCTGCTCTCCTGTGGCAGAGATTTCTTTTCTTAATAAACCGAATTCAAATCATTTTTATTTAAAACCAACACCAAATTCAAAACTATTTCAGATTTAAACCTCTTTTAAAAGACTAAAAAGAATCATTTATTAAGTAAGTCTCACGGCAAAATTTCGAGACTTTAGGGAGGACGACAATCAAACTCGTTCTTTAAAATTAATAAACTCTTTGAATCATAATTCCTTAAAATGTAGTTCTTTAATCAAATTCAAAACATAAAGTTTTCTTTAACGAGTAAAAACTCAATACATAATCTTTTCTTAACAAATCACATTCAAAACATAAAGTTTTTTCTTAATAAATCAAACCCAAACATAAACCTTTTCTTAATAAATCAAAAACTAAATAATACGATTTTTCAAGTCCAACCTTTTTCTAAATAAACAGAGTCCTAAGTTTCTTAATAAAATTTTGACAGCATCTCCCCTAAAACTCGGACTTTGCAACCCTTACGGGTTTCCCCTTTCTCAACAATTCACCAGCCCTTTTCTCAATAATGACCAAAACAGCAAGGTTCTCAACCCATTCAGTTTAGTGACCAAAGTTATTGATAATATAACCAAAATTTACAAGTACTCATTCTCAATACTCAGAAAACAGTCACAATCAAACCATCATCACAATAATTCCAAACCGAACACAAGTCTAAATCAATTTAACACTCAACACAATATTATTCAATCAAATTAACATATCCAGCAACCAATAATTCTCAAACAAGCTTGCAACAATATTCAACATCATCAAATAAATCTCAATTTCATAACTAAATCAAGAAATCAGCGCAACCAGGAATTCGAGTAATTAGTTACTTTCAAACAATATATAAACTTATGCATAAAAGTCACGTTTTAAAATTTTCTTTCTTTCTTTGTTCTTACCAAAACTAAATAATAATAATAATAATAATAATTCTTTTATTTTTTTTAAATCTCATTATTTAATTTTTTAAAAATTTGGGGTGTTATATATGTGCCACACACTAATTAAACTACTATTTCTAGTCAAATTCTGGTGAAAGAGTTTTCATACTTTAATTCAAATATCAAATTTTTTAATTATAATAAAAGAATTTAAAAGAGATTAACATATCTTTTAATACCACTAATTTGAATGAAAAACGAATAACTCAATTATAAAATAGATCAATGAAAAACTTTAAAATAAAATAAACATTGATTAATAATCCATAGAAAACATAAACAGAGGTTCTAACTCTTTAACAAAAGATTAATTATCCACGAAAAAGTGAAAAAAAAAACACGAAGAAGAGTTTATAAAGGAGCTGGATTTCCCTCCTTGTGAACAAAGTCACTTATTTATATCCTAATTCTAGAATTTAAAATTTAAACTAAACTGATCTTATTAGAGAGAAAGATCATATAACTATCCTAATAATATTTTTCGGAGAGAAAGATAAGCTAACTAATTACTGACTTATGAATTCAAATTCAAAACAATAATTCAAATTCTAAACGACCAACTCCCTTATATTTAGAAGGAATTAATAACTAATTTTTTAAAGTCTTTAATGATGTGATTAACACTTTAAATGATATGAATAATTAAGCTTGGACCTTAATTATTGCTTTTTGAGAGTTGTGATTAGTTTTAAGTTAGGTTTGTATTAGAAGAAATTGAGCAAAAGCTCAGAATTTATACTTCTAGATACATGCACCCGCCAGACGTAGGGCATGGGCCACAAGGCGGAGGTGAGGAGTGAAGGGAGGCCTTTGGGGCACGCTTCTGATTCCTTAGGCCAAACATTTCTTCTTTAGGCTTTTTGAATTTTTTCTTTGAGTTTTTTATTATTTTTGGGCTAAAAACTTTTGAAATTATTAAAACACTAACACAACTCTAAATATTTGATCATTTATTAATTTCTATTAGAAAATATAAAAAATTTGATTGAAACCTAAAAAATGAATAAGATAAGATCTTAAAAATCGCTTAAGATGATGTGTCATCAGGGTGATATGGGGAGATAGAAGTTGGGCGGTGGAGTGAAAATTGTGTTTGGCGGGTGAATGGGAAGGCCAACTACATAAGGAGTGTAATGCATAGTCAAAGAGAGTGTCAAATGCAAGGGGTGAGTGCTCATTATTCAGTGAGATAGTGTTTGGCTTAGTAGAGTGGAAATTGTTTTTATTTGCATCCGAGTGTATTACCTTAAATGGTAGGATATGTGCTCATGGAAAGTAACATCCCTAGATACATACAAAGTATTAGTTTTGATATCTAGAGTGAAGAATCCCTTGGTACCTTGTTTAAAGTCTAAAAAAAACACATTTTCTTGCCTTTGGGTCTAACTTTTTCCTATCATTTGAGAGTTGAAATATAAATTAGGCTGCCAAGGACTTTAAAAGTTGGAAAATCATGTAATTTTTTATATACGAGTTCGAATAGACTTTTATTTTTGAGTAAAATGCTCGAAAGGAAATTAATAATTAAGGTTGCATATGATAAAGCATAATCCTAGTAGCAATTGGGTACTGATGAGTGAAACAAAAGTGCTCTTGTGGCTTGCAAGAGATACTAGTGTTTCCTCTCTACAATACTATTTTGCTGGGGAGTTTCTACAGAAGATCTTTGGTGCAGCATCCCCTTTAAACTGTTAAAATTCTTCAAGTTGAAATTCTTTGCCAATATCGGATCTAAAAGCTTTATAGTCTTACCAAACTAATTTTGAATAAGGTGAAAAAACTTTTGTAAAAGTAAAGCAGTTTCCGATTTTAATTTCATAGGAAAAATTCATGTAAATCTACTATGATCATCAACTAAAGTGCTAGGTGTACTTAGTGGACCCCAAATATCTACATGTATGAGTTCAAAGCAAGAAACTGAATTTGAGACACTAATAGGAAATGGTTTTCGCTTTTTGCTCTGCATAGTGACAAGAATCACAAGCATATACACTCATAGTTTTATTCAATTGGAAATTTTAAATTGTAGAGTACAATTGATGCCTAAGATGCAATTTATTGAAAGGTAAATGACCAAACCTATGATGCCAAAGTATAGTGAGGTTAGTGCATGTAGTTTGTGAATGAGATGCAATAATGTTTGAGTTATGTGATCGGATTTGTGGAACTGTATCTTTGTCAATGCATATAGTTCATCATTGATCTCAGCTGTTCCAATCATCCTCATTGTAGGATAATCTTGTATCTCAGTCAAATTTATTAAAACCAAATTGAAAATCAAGCGAAGTAATGAGAAATGAGATGGAAATGAGATTTAATGCAAAATAAGGTAAAAAGAGCACATTAGTGAGATATAAAGAATCTGAAAATTTAACAATACCAGAGATGTGAGCTATGAGTATACATTTGTTTGGCAATCTAACTCTAATTGGATTGATGTTTTTATATAAATGAAATGCATTAAGATGAAATAGGACATGTATGGTAGCCCCGGTGTCTATGACCCAAGAACCATGATTGGGTGAGTTACCTTTACTTGGAAGTGTGAATTCTGTAGCCAGTGAGAACTTATTTACTTATGAGAATTGGTTGCTCCCTGTTGCTGTAACAAGGCTAGCAAAGCTTGTTTTTGCTCCAATGTAAATGAGGTGCCAAATCCATCACTTTTTTTGTAGTGATTAATGTCGTGACTACTCTCTGGCTTTTCTAGCTTGGCAGTGATGCTGTTAGTAGAATGCAGCATTCTTTGTTTGATATGTGGAGGCACTCTATGTTTCTTGTAGCAAACATCAACCAAATGCCCTGTCTTGTCACAAAAGAAGCATTGTTTTGGAGGGGGGGCTACCTCTGTAGCCTCTGCCACCTCTATGATCTCTACTGCGTCCTCGACCATGCAAGGACTGGGTGAATCCGGCCTGCCTATCAACAACTTGATGAGAGTTCTTGTGGAATCCAAGGAGTCAATTCCCAAAAGTTGCCTCTCTTGTTGCAACAATAATGAGAAAGTTGTGTCAATCGAGGATAACGGTTTTATCATCATGATATTAGAACGTGCTGAAGAGTATTATGCATCAAGGCCACGGAGGAACCTAACCACAAAGGTATCTTGCCTATAGCCACGAATTGTGTTCAAGCAAGAGCAAGAAGGTGTACACACACAAATTGAAACTAGTTAAAATACTTCAAGTTCTTCCTAAATGCTCTTAATCTTAGAGAAATAAGAGGCAACACTGAGGTCACCTTGCTTGGTGGAAAATAGATCTTCATCCAATTTTGTGATGCGGAAAACTTCACCTTGATAAGATATTTTTTCACTTCATCTCAAAGATCGTACGCAACACCATTCCAAAGGGTACCATTTAATATTTACACAACACCAAAAACAGATTGACATGGACTCAATTTATGCCTTGCTAAGATTTTCACAACCTTTAAAAACTGATCTAACTTTAGTTCTCGAAAGGAACTCATTGATGTACATTAACTCCTTCAAAAACTAATCAAAATAGTAAAAATATGAAAAGGTTATTAACTTTCAAGATTCATTCTTCTAACAAAATTAAATTAAGCTCTTGGCAAATGGCAATACCTTTTTTCTCTACCAAAGTTTTTCACTTCAATCACGTCGTCTTCAATTATATTTATCTCACATAAGTCCATTATCTTAGCTCTTTTGTTCATGTCAAACACTTTTTCTCTTTCAATCCTGCATTTTAATCTTCCTTTTGTTCAATTCTTTGATATCCTTGGTGCACGAAATTGCAATCACACTTTTGCAATCCCGCACAACTAACCAACAAGTGCACTGGGTCGTCCAAGTAATACCTTACGTGAGTAAGGGTCGATCCCACGGAGATTGTCGGCTTGAAGCAAGCTATGGTTATCTTGTAAACCTTAGTCAGGATATCAGAAATTATCAGGATTGATTGTGAAAAGCAAAAGAACATGAAATAAGTACTTGTTTTGCAGTGATGGAGAATAGGTTGAGGCTTTGGAGATGCTCTGTCTTCTGAATCTCTGCTTTCGTGCTGTCTTCTTCTTCAAACACGCAAGGCTCCTTCCATGGCAAGCTGTATGTAGGGTTTCACCGTTGTCAGTGGCTACCTCCCATCCTCTCAGTGGAAATGTTCAACGCACCCTGTCACGGCACGGCTATCCATCTGTCGGTTCTCAATCAGGCCGGAATAGAATCCAGTGATTCTTTTGTGTCTGTCACTAACGCCCCGCCTTCAGGAGTTTGAAGCTCGTCACAGTCATTCAATCATTGAATCCTACTCAGAATACCACAGACAAGGTTTAGACCTTCCGAATTCTCTTGAATGCCGCCATCAGTTCTAGCTTATACCACGAAGATTCCGTTTAAAGAATCCAAAAGATATCTACTCAATCTAAGATAGAACGGAGGTGGTTGTCAGGCACGCGTTCATAGTTGAGAATATGATGAGTGTCACGGATCATCACATTCATCCGAGTTAAGAACAAGTGATATCTTAGAACGGAAGCAAGCATGATTGAATAAGAAATAGTAGTAATTGCATTAATCCATCAAGACACAGCAGAGCTCCTCACCCCCAACCATGGGGTTTAGAGACTCATGCTGTAAGAAGTACATAAAGAAACGTGTAAAGTGTCATGAGGTACATTTACAATGTCAAAAGATCTTATTAATAGTGAACTAGTAACCTAAGGTTTACAGGAATGAGTAAATGACAGAAAAATCCACTTCCGGGCCCACTTGGTGTGTGCTTGGGCTGAGCATTGAAGCTTTCATGTGTAGAGACCTTTTCTGGAGTTAAACGCCAGCTTTCATGCCAGTTTGGGCGTTTAACTCCAATTTTTATGCCAGTTCCAGCGTTAAACGCTGGAAATTCTGAGGCTGATTTGCAACGCCAGTTTGGGCCATCAAATCTCGGGCAAAGTATGGACTATTATACATTGCTGGAAAGCCCAGGATGTCTACTTTCCAACGCCGTTGAGAGCGCGCCAATTGGGCTTCTGTAGCTCCAAAAAATCCACTTCGAGTGCAGGGAGGTCAGAATCCAACAGCATCTGCAGTCCTTTTCAGCCTCTAAATCAGATTTTTGCTCAGATCCCTCAATTTCAGCCAGAAAATACCTGAAATCACAGAAAAACACACAAACTCATAGTAAAGTCCAGAAAAGTGAATTTTAACTAAAAACTAATAAAAATATACTAAAAACTAACTAAATCATACTAAAAACATACTAAAAACAATGCCAAAAAGCGTATAAATTATCCGCTCATCACAACACCAAACTTAAATTGTTGCTTGTCCCCAAGCAACTGAAAATCAAAGTAGGATAAAAAGAAGAGAATATACTATAGACTCCAAAATATCAAAGAAACATAGTTCCAATTAGATGAGCGGGACCAGTAGCTTTTTGCTTCCGAACAGTTTTGGCATCTCACTTTATACTTTGAAGTTCAGAATGATTAGCATCTTTAGGAACTCAGAACTCAGATAGTGTTATTGATTCTCCTAGTTAAGTATAATGATTCTTGAACATTGCTAGTGTATGAGTCTTGGCTGTGGCCCAAAGCACTCTGTCTTCCAGTATTACCACAGGATACATACATGCCACAGACACATAATTGGGTGAACCTTTTTAGATTGTGACTCAGCTTTGCTAGAGTCCCCAATTAGAGGTGTCCAGGGTTCTTAAGCACACTCCTTTTGCCTTGGTTCACAACTTTATTTCTTTCTTTTTCTTTTTCTTCTCTTTTTTTTTCGATTTTTTTTTTGTATTCACTGCTTTTTCTTGCTTCAAGAATCAATTTGATGATTTTTCAGATCCTCAATAACAGTTCCCTTTTTTCCTCATTCTTTCAAGAGCCAACAATTTTTAACATTCTCAAAACAACAAATTCAAAAGACATATGCACTGTTCAAGCATTCATTCAGAAAACAAAAAGTATTGTCACCACATCAAACTAATCCAACTAGTTTCAAGGCTAAATTCGAAATCCTGTATTTCTTGTTCTTTTGTGATTAAAGCATTTTTCATTTAAGAGAGGTGATGGATTCATAGGGCATTCATAGCTTTAAGGCATAAACTTTAAATTTTTTTCATTATGAATTAAGAACAAGACTCAAAAATAGATATAAAATGAAACCAAAAATAGAAAAAAATAGAAAACAGAAAATTTAAATAGGCTCCTAATGATAGAGGTTTTCACAGAGTTAGGACTCAACAACCTTGATTTTGAGAAGTGGATGCTCCCTCAAATTGAGGGGAGAACTTTTGGCGTTTCAGTTCTTGAATTTCACGCCCCTGCTTCTCTTGTTCCTTCAGCAATTTGCAGAGCATGCAGTTCTGATTCTGCTGTTCTTCCTTAAGTTGCTCCATAGTCTCTTGCAACTTGGTGATAGATGCTTCTAGGTTGGCCCAGTAGCCAATTTCAGGGAGGAACTCCTGCGCCCTCTTTTTGATAGAGTTGTCTTGCATTTGTCCTTCCATTGACTTCTTGGTGATTGGATGTTCAATGGGTATGAATTCATCTACTCCCATCTTTACCCCAGCCTCTTTACAGAGCAAGGAGATCAAGCTTGGGTAAGCCAGTTTGGCTTCAGTGGAATTCTTATTTGCAATTGTGTAAATCTCACAAGCAATCACATGATGAACCTCCACTTCTTTTCCAAGCATAATGCAATGAATCATCACTGCTCTCTTGATAGTGACCTCAGAACGGTTGCTAGTGGGCAATATGGAACGCCCAATAAAGTCTAGCCAACCTCTTGCAATTGGTTTGAGGTCTCCCCTCTTGAGTTGGTTTGGGACACCCTTTGAATTGGTTATCCACTTAGTTCCAGGGAGGCATATGTCCTCTAGAACTTGATCCAACCCTTTATCTGCTCTCACCATTCTCCTATTAAAGGATTCAGGATCATCTTGCAGTTGAGGTAACTTGAAGATCTCTCTTATTTTGTCCAGATGGAAGTACATAACTTTCCCTCTGACCATGGTTCTGTAGGTATGGTAAGCAGTTCCAGTCACTCTCTGCTTATCTGTTAGCCACAGATTTGAGTAGAATTCCTGAACCATATTCCTTCCAACCTTTATCTCAGGATTGGTTAGAACTTCCCATCCTCTGTTTCGAATTTGCTCTTGGATCCCCGGATATTCATCTTCTTTCAGATCAAATTTAACTTCCGAGATCACTGACCTCAGACCCATTATTTTGTGATAATGGTCTTCATGTTCTTTGGTTAAGAACTTCTCTTGATTCCAAAGATTCTTTGGATTATTCTCTTTCTTTCCTCTTAAATTGGTTTGTTTTCCCTTAGGAGCCATGATCTTGATGACTCTTGGCTTAGTGATCACGGAAAAGCACACCAAACTTAGAGGTTTGCTTGTCCTCAAGCAAAAGAAAGGAAAGAAGAGAGAGAGGAGAAGAGCAAATTTGAATGGTGTGGGGGAATGAGGAGGCCGAACATGTTTTTATAAGGGGGGGAAGGAGATTTCGAAAAAAATTGAGAAGAGATTTGAGAAGATATGGAGAGAATTTGAGAAAAGGGTGAGTTTTTGAATAAGATTTGGGATTGATTTGAGAGGGATTTGAAGAATGATTTTGATTTGTGAGGGTTTTAAAGTGAATGATGAAAGGTTAAGATGGGTTTATGTAGAAAAGTATGGGTAAGAAAAGGAAAGTTTGAAAAAAATTTGATTGGAAAACAAAATCTTGGTCCCCCACCTTTTTGGCGTTAAACGCCCAGAATGGCACCCATTCTGGCGTTTAACGCCCATTTGTTGCCCCTTTTGGGCGTTTAACGCCCAGCCAGGTGCCCTGGCTGGCGTTAAACGCCAGAATCCCCTTTGTCACTGGGCGTTTTGCTAAACGCCCAGGATGCTGCACACCTGGCGTTAAACGCCCAGAATGGTGCCCATTCTGGCGTTTAACGCCCAAAATGGCACCTTTACTGGCGTTAAACGCCCAGAATGGTGCCCATTCTGGCGTTTAACGCCCAAAATGCCCCTTACTGGCGTTTTTTCGCCAGTAAGCTCTTTTTCTCTGCTTTTTGCGCTGAATCCTTCTGTAACTCTGTGAATTCCTTCATTTTTGATACTTGCCTCTGTAAAAACAAAACATATGACCTACTAATGACTGGGTTGCCTCCCAACAAGTGCTTCTTTACTGTCTTTAGCTGGACCTTTACTGAGAGTCACTCAAGTCTCAGTTTTGAGCATTCCTGCTCAAAATTGCCTTCAAGATAATGCTTGATTCTTTGTCCATTAACAATGAACTTTTTGTCAGAATCAATATCCTGAAGCTCAACATATCCATATGGTGACACTCCTGTAATCACATACGGACCCCTCCACCGGGATTTAAGTTTTCCTGGAAACAATTTGAGCCTAGAGTTGAAGAGCAGAACTTTTTGTCCTGGCTCAAAGACTCTGGTTGACAACTTCTTGTCATGCCATTTCTTTGCCTTTTCCTTATAAATTTTTGCATTTTCAAAGGCATTGAGTCTGAACTCTTCTAGCTCATTCAGCTGGAGCAATCTTTTTTCACCAGCTAACTGAGCATCCATGTTTAGGAATCTGGTTGCCCAGTAGGCTTTATGTTCCAGTTCCACGGGCAGATGACAGGCCTTCCCATACACTAGTTGGTATGGAGAGGTTCCTATAGGAGTCTTGAATGCTGTTCTGTATGCCCACAGAGCATCATCCAAACTCTTTGCCCAATCCTTCCTTCGGGCTATCACAGTCCGTTCTAGGATTCTTTTTAATTCTCTGTTTGAGACTTCAGCTTGCCCATTTGTCTGTGGATGATAAGGAGTTGCCACCTTGCGGCTAATTCCATATCTGACCATAGCAGAGTATAGCTGTCTATTGCAGAAATGAGTGCCCCCGTCACTGATTAGTACTCTGGGAACCCCAAACCTGCTGAAGATGTGTTTCTGGAGAAATTTTAGCACGGTCTTGGTATCATTAGTGGGTGTAGCAATCGCTTCTACCCACTTAGATACATAGTCCACTGCCACCAGAATGTAAGTGTTTGAGTATGATGGTGGGAATGGACCCATGAAGTCAATTCCCCATACATCAAACAATTCTATCTCTAATATCCCTTGTTGAGGCATGGCATATCCGTGAGGCAAGTTACCAACTCTTTGGCAACTGTCACAGTTACGCACAAACTCTCGGGAATCTTTATAGAGAGTAGGCCAGTAGAAGCCACATTGGAGGACTTTAGTGGCTGTTCGCTCACTTCCAAAATGTCCTCCATACTGTGATCCATGGCAATGCCATAGGATCCTTTGTGCTTCTTCTCTGGGTACACATCTACGGATCATTCCGTCTGCACATCTCTTAAAGAGATATGGCTCATCCCATAGGTAGTACTTGGCATCTGAAATTAATTTCTTTCTTTGCACTCTGCTGTACTCTTGGGGTTTGAACCTCACAGCTTTATAGTTTGCAATATCTGCAAACCATGGAGCTTCCTGAATGGCAAAGAGTTGCTCATCTGGGAAAGTCTCAGAGATCTCAGTAGAAGGGAGGGACGCCCCAGCTACTGGTTCTATTCGGGACAGATGATCAGCTACCTGATTTTCTGTCCCTTTTCTGTCTCTTATTTCTATATCAAACTCTTGCAGAAGCAACACCCATCTTATTAGCCTGGGTTTTGAATCCTGCTTTGTGAGTAAGTATTTAAGAGCAGCATGGTCAGTGTACACAATCACTTTGGATCCCACTAGATAGGATCTAAACTTGTCAATGGCATAGACCACTGCAAGTAACTCTTTTTCTGTGGTTGTGTAATTCTTCTGTGCGTCATTTAGAACACGGCTGGCATAATAAATGACGTGCAGAAGCTTGTTATGCCTCTGTCCCATCACTGCACCAATGGCATGGTCACTGGCATCACACATTAGTTCAAATGGCAATGTCCAATCTGGTGCAGAGATGACTGGTGCTGTGACCAGCTTAGCTTTCAGGGTCTCAAACGCCTGCTGACACTGTGTGTCAAACACAAATGGCGTGTCAGCAGCTAGCAGGTTACTCAAAGGTTTTGCAATTTTCGAAAAATTCTTTATGAACCTTCTGTAGAATCCTGCATGCCCCAGAAAGCTTCTGATTGCCTTAACATTGGCAGGTGGTGGTAACTTTTCAATTACCTCTACTTTTGCCTTATCCACCTCTATTCCCCTGCTTGAAATTTTGTGCCCAAGGACAATTCCTTCAGTCACCATAAAGTGACATTTCTCCCAGTTTAAAACCAGGTTAGTCTCTTGGCACCTTTTCAGGACAAGTGATAGGTGGTTAAGACAGGAGCTGAATGAGTTTCCATATACTGAGAAGTTATCCATGAAGACTTCCAGAAATTTCTCCACCATATCAGAGAAGATGGATAACATACATCTCTGAAAGGTTGCAGGAGAATTACACAGACCAAAAGGCATCCTCCTGTAGGCAAACACGCCAGAAGGGCAAGTAAATGCTGTTTTCTCTTGGTCCTGAGGATCTACTGCAATTTGGTTGTAACCTGAATAGCCATCCAAAAAGCAGTAATAATCATGACCAGCTAGTCTTTCTAGCATTTGGTCTATGAATGGTAAAGGAAAATGATCCTTTCTGGTGGCTGTATTGAGCCTTCTGTAGTCAATACACATACGCCACCCTGTGACTGTTCTTGTAGGAACCAATTCATTTTTTTCATTATGAACCACTGTCATGCCTCCCTTCTTGGGGACAACTTGTACAGGGCTCACCCAGGGGCTATCAGAAATAGGATAAATAATCCCAGCCTCTAGTAATTTAGTGACCTCTTTCTGCACCACCTCCTTCATGGCAGGATTTAGCCTCCTCTGTGGTTGGACCACTGGTTTGGCATTATCCTCCAACAGGATCTTGTGCATGCATCTGGCTGGGCTAATGCCCTTAAGATCACTTATGGACCACCCAAGAGCTGTCTTGTGTGTCCTTAGCACTTGAATCAGTGCTTCCTCTTCCTGTGGATTTAAAGTAGAGCTTATAATCACTGGAAAAGTGTCACCCTCTCCCAGAAATGCATACTTCAGGGATGGTGGTAGTGGTTTGAGTTCAGGTTTGGGAGGCTTATCCTCTTCCTGAGGAATTTTCGAAAATTCCTTTGTTTCCTGTGGTTCTTCTTGATCAGGTTGAACATCCTTAAAGATGTCTTCAAGCTCTGATTCTAGGCTTTCAGTCATATTGATCTTTTCTACCAGAGAGTCAATAATGTCAGTGCCCATGCAGTCATTTGGTGTGTCTGGATGCTGCATAGCTTTTACAGCATTCAACTTGAACTCATCCTCATTGACTCTCAGGGTTACTTCCCCTTTGTGTACATCAATGAGAGTTCGTCCAGTTGCTAGGAAAGGTCTTCCTAGAATGAGAGTTGCACTTTTGTGCTCTTCCATTTCCAGCACCACAAAGTCAGTTGGAAAGGCAAATGGCCCAACCTTGACAATCATATCCTCTATTATGCCTGATGGATATTTAATGGAGCCATCAGCAAGTTGGAGGCATATCCGGGTTGGTTTGACTTCTCCAGTAAACCCAAGCTTTCTGATAGTGGATGCAGGTATTAGATTGATGCTTGTTCCAAGATCACATAGGGCTGTCTTGGTGCAGGCACCTTCTAATGTGCATGGTATCATAAAGCTTCCTGGATCTTGAAGCTTTTCTGGTAAACTTTTCAGAATGAATGCACTGCATTCTTCAGTGAAAAATACTTTTTCAGTTTCTCTCCAATCCTTCTTATGACTTAAGATCTCTTTCATGAACTTAGCATAAGAAGGTATTTGCTCAAGTGCCTCTGCAAACGGAATCTTTATTTCAAGAGTCCTTAGATAGTCTGCAAAGCGGGCAAATTGCTTATCCTGTTCCGCTTGGCGGAGTTTTTGAGGATAAGGCATCTTGGCTTTATAGTCTTCAACCTTAGATGCTGCAGGTTTATTCCTTACAGAAGTGGTTGAAGAGGCCTTGTTAGAAGGATTACTGTCAGCACTCTCAGGTGTCTGATCTTCCCTTGGCGTCTGAACGCCAGGATTGGGTGGAAAATAGGCGTTTAACGCCAACTTTTCCTCCTTTTCTGGCGTTTGAACGCCAGAACTGGGCAGGGAATGGGCGTTTAACGCCAGCTTTCCCCCCTTTTCTGGCGTTTGAACGCCAAAAGTGTTCCTCTCTGGGCTCTTACTGTCCTCAGAGGGATTTTGAACAGTGGTTTGGTTATCCTCTGTCAATTGTTCCTTATTTGGCTTTTTGCTCTTTTGAGTAGTGTTATTCAGTGTCTTACCACTCCTCAGTTGAACTGCTTGACATTCCTCTGTTATCTGTTTAGATATTTGCTGTTTTGCTTGATTCAACTGCAGTTCTATGTTCTTGTTAGCAACTTTAGTTTCATGGAGCATCTCTTTAAATTCTGCTAACTGTTCTGTCATCAGGAGCAATTGTTGATTAAGCTCAATCATCTGTTCTTGAGGATTAGGATCAGTGACTACTGTCATGATTTTCTCTTTTGGAGAGAACTCATTGCTAGAGTACAAATATTGATTTCTAGCAACAGTGTCTATAAGCTCTTGAGCCTCTTCAATTGTCTTCCTCATGTGTATAGATCCACCAGCTGAGTGGTCTAAAGACATCTGAGCTTTTTCTGTAAGCCCATAGTAGAAGATGTCTAACTGTACCCACTCTGAAAACATTTCAGAGGGGCATTTTCTTAGCATACCTCTATACCTCTCCCAGGCATTATAAAGGGATTCATTATCCTCTTGTTTAAAGCCTTGGATGTCCAGCCTTAGCTGTGTCATCCTCTTTGGAGGGTAAAAGTGATTCAGGAATTTGTCTGATAACTGTTTCCATGTCTTTATGCTTGCTGTAGGTTGGTTATTCAACCACCTTTTAGCTTGATCTTTTACAGCAAATGGAAACAGTAATAGTCTGTAGACATCCTGATCCACCTCTTTATCATGTACTGTGTCAGCAATTTGTAAGAACTGTGCCAGAAACTCAGTAGGCTCTTCCTGTGGAAGACCGGAATACTGGCAATTTTGCTGCACTATGATAATGAGTTGAGGATTTAGCTCAAAGCTGCTTGCTTTGATGGGAGGTGTACAGATGCTACTCCCATATGCAGCTGTAATGGGGTTGGCATATGATCCCAGAGTCCTTTTGGACTGATCAATCCCACTTAGGTCCATAATGGATAAAGGGAAATGATATGGGTTGCAAATAGATAAATTTTGTTTTTTTTTTTGAATTAACCGAAAAAAATAAAATAAAACAAAAGGAAATTAAAATAAAAATTCGAAAATCAAAAGGAAAATAAGATCAAAGCAAATTGAGTACTGAATCAATTAGTTAATTAAAAAAAATTTGAAAATAGCAATTAAAAAGATGTGATTGAAAAAATTTTTATGATAAAGATTTGATTTTTGAAAAGAGGAAAGAGAAAAACAACAAAATGACACCAAATTTAAAATTTTTAGAAAATCAAACACTAATTTTCGAAAATTTTAAAGGAAAAACACAAAGAGGACACCAAACTTAGAATTTTTACGGATCAAAAAGGGACTAAAGTCATGCAAATTCGAAAATTAGAAGAAAAACAAAAGCATGCAATTGACACCAAACTTAAAATATGAAACTAGACTCAACTAAAAGACTCTAAACCAATAAAAATAAAACAGTCCTAATCTAAGCAACAAGATAAGCCGTCAATTGTCCAAACTCGAACAATCCCCGGCAACGGCGCCAAAAACTTGGTGCACGAAATTGCAATCACACTTTTGCAATCCCGCACAACTAACCAGCAAGTGCACTGGGTCGTCCAAGTAATACCTTACGTGAGTAAGGGTTGATCCCACGGAGATTGTCGGCTTGAAGCAAGCTATGGTTATCTTGTAAACCTTAGTCAGGATATCAGAAATTATCAGGATTGATTGTGAAAAGCAAAAGAACATGAAATAAGTACTTGTTTTGCAGTGATGGAGAATAGGTTGAGGCTTTGGAGATGCTCTGTCTTCTGAATCTCTGCTTTCGTGCTGTCTTCTTCTTCAAACACGCAAGGCTCCTTCCATGGCAAGCTGTATGTAGGGTTTCACCGTTGTCAGTGGCTACCTCCCATCCTCTCAGTGGAAATGTTCAACGCACCCTGTCACGGCACGGCTATCCATCTGTCGGTTCTCAATCAGGCCGGAATAGAATCCAGTGATTCTTTTGCGTCTGTCACTAACGCCCCGCCTTCAGGAGTTTGAAGCTCGTCACAGTCATTCAATCATTGAATCCTACTCAGAATACCACAGACAAGGTTTAGACCTTCCGGATTCTCTTGAATGCCGCCATCAGTTCTAGCTTATACCACAAAGATTCCGGTTAAAGAATCCAAGAGATATCTACTCAATCTAAGATAGAACGGAGGTGGTTGTCAGGCACGCGTTCATAGTTGAGAATATGATGAGTGTCACGGATCATCACATTCATCCGAGTTAAGAACAAGTGATATCTTAGAACGGAAGCAAGCATGATTGAATAAGAAACAGTAGTAATTGCATTAATCCATCAAGACACAGCAGAGCTCCTCACCCCCAACCATGGGGTTTAGAGACTCATGCTGTAAGAAGTACACAAAGAAACGTGTAAAGTGTCATGAGGTACATTTACAATGTCAAAAGATCCTATTAATAGTGAACTAGTAACCTAAGGTTTACAGGAATGAGTAAATGACAGAAAAATCCACTTCCGGGCCCACTTGGTGTGTGCTTGGGCTGAGCATTGAAGCTTTCATGTGTAGAGATCTTTTCTGGAGTTAAACGCCAGCTTTCATGCCAGTTTGGGCGCTTAACTCCAATTTTTATGCCAGTTCCAGCGTTAAACGCTGGAAATTCTGAGGCTGATTTGCAACGCCAGTTTGGGCCATCAAATCTCGGGCAAAGTATGGACTATTATACATTGCTGGAAAGCCCAGGATGTCTACTTTCCAACGCCGTTGAGAGCGCGCCAATTGGGCTTCTGTAGCTCCAAAAAATCAACTTCGAGTGCAGGGAGGTCAGAATCCAACAGCATCTGCAGTCCTTTTCAGTCTCTAAATCAGATTTTTGCTCAGATCCCTCAATTTCAGCCAGAAAATACCTGAAATCACAGAAAAACACACAAACTCATAGTAAAGTCCAGAAAAGTAAATTTTAACTAAAAACTAATAAAAATATACTAAAAACTAACTAAATCATACTAAAAATATACTAAAAATAATGCCAAAAAGCGTATAAATTATCCGCTCATCAATCCTTAATCAAGTTTGTCAAATTCGCGAGTCTAAATAAACTAGTGAAACTCACCTAGACTCGATTCATAGACTCAACTCGTAAACTCGTATGAGTTTACTTGTTATGAATTTATATTTTAAAAAAATTAAACAAGTTTACCACATAACACATAATAAACTAAAATAACAGTAAAAATTATAATAAGTACATTCAGATCTTTCACAATTATGTAAAAGTATGAAGCAGAACATAAGCATAAAGCAAAAGCAAGACTTGAACCAACAACAAAAGCACAAACACGAAGCAAAAGTAGGGGGTTAGAACATAGAAGCTCAAATTAAGGGTTAGAATTGAGAAGTAGATGCAACAATAGCCAGAAAAGATGAAGTTAAATCAAAACGAGTGAGCAACGAAGAAGGACGATGGAAATGTTATAGGTTTTTTACTATTTTCATCTGTGTGTTTGGGTAAGTGAATCATGAATGCATTAATCAATAACTATATGATAGTGATTATAATTAAAATTAGTATTAAGAAAGTAAAATATATTCTGCAGAAAATTAATATAGACTTTGATAAGATACTTCAGTGGACAGTGTATAATCAAACTTTCAATCAAAAACTTAGATTACTCACAGTCACAGATTAGTTTGGAATGGCAACAACAAACAGGCATCTTGATCCACACTTAGCCAACAATGAAGAAGATAAGGAGGATGTAGTGGAATTAGATAAGGAAGACTTCTCTAACGAAGTAAAAGCGTGTTCTAAAAGCTTGTTGGGCAGAGTTTTTGCAACGAGATCATTCTCCATGGGAACTATGGAAAATGTATTGTGCACAATCTAGAAAAAACCTGAGGGCTTTAGGGTCGCAGAAAAAGAAGGCAGAGTCGAAAATTACGTTCATAATGTTGGTTCAATTTTGGGGAGTGCCGGAATGCTGTAAGACTCTAGACGTGGGAAAGAAGTTGGGAGAAGTTCTGGACGTTGGCATGTTTGATGTCTGGAGAAAAGAGTCCAAAATTCTTAAGGCAAAAATTATGATTGATGGAGAAAAGATCATGCGAGATAGTTTGAAACTGAAAAGCCATGACCAGAAAATGATGAAAATTTGCTTACGATATGAAACGATCAGAATATTTTTCACGTATTGTGCTCACCTTGGCCACAGGCCCAAAGTATGTGGTGCTCTATTAGAAAACACAGTTTATGAACAAAATTAGAGAAGACATGGTGGGTGAATGGCTCAAGGCGGATCAAGTGGGAAGGCTGATTATAGTGAAAGAGAAAACAAACCCAACAAGAAATACAAATCAAGCTAAAGCTGACCCTCAACCTCAGAAGGAACCACCACCCTCTTGGTTGCTTGACGGATTTGCTAATCTCAGTGTGGTGGAAACAGGAGCAACAAGGGAGAATCAGATGGTTTGGATAGTGATGAGATAGAGGCCAGCAAGGAGAAAGTTGTGGAAGGGGGTGAGAGTCCAGCAACGCATGAATACTCTTTGACCTTGGATGATATTACTTCAATTCTCAATATCATTCAAGAAACAAAGAGTACAGAGAAAATTGGGAATGGAAGGAAGAAAATCTTAAAGGTGAAACAATTGGCGAGACAAGGAGGTAGCGGGGAGAGTTCGTTACTTGGTAGAAATGGAGGAATGAAAATTTGGAACAGAACAAAAAGATATGTCTGGAGACAAATATGGATTGGAATGAGATGGTGAAGCCCATCAAGTGGCACCCCAAGAACCATGAGGCTGATTAGTTGGAGCTGTCAGTATTTGGAGAGACCCCTACCTGTCCACAATCTTAAAGGGATTACTAAATCCCACTCCCCCGAGCATAGTTTTCTTTGCGAAACTAAAATCAAGCTCGAAGTGTGAAAATGAAATTGAGGGCTGTAGGTTTTAGCTACTATTTCATTATTAACCGGAATGAATAGTTAGGGGTTTGGCGCTTGGGTGGAAGGAGGATGTTGTGGTTCAGGTATTACAATATTTACACTACTTCATTGCTGCAAAAGTAGTGGATTCAAGCAAACATATGGAGTATGGTTGATTGGAGTTTATCTGAGTACAAATGATCAAACCCGAGTTCATCAGTTTAAAGAACTTAGCTCGGTTATCCAACAATTTCAAAGAGCAGTGACAATTATGGGAGATTTTAATGTTATTTCATCCCAAAATGAAAAATTTAGGAAGAAATTTCAAACCACATTCGGTAATTGATGTTTTGAATTCTTTTATAAATGCTCACTCTTTTGTTGATTTGGGTATGGTGGGTAGGCCTTTTACTTGGTCTAACAGGCATAAAAGAGAGGCTCTAATTTAGGAAAGATTAGACCGTATGCTTGGGGGAGTTAGTTAGGTGATTAATTATCCACATGCTACTGATCTGCTATTGTTAGAAACTGGTTCAGACCATGTCCCTATCCTACTTGATATTAATCCATCCATGAAAAAATCGAAAAAAAATTTTAAATTTCAAGAGAAATGGTGCTCTAGTCTAGAAGTTTGACAAATAATCACTAAAGTGTAGAAGGAATGAGTTAAGGGTTTAGCAATGTTCGTGTTGGCACAGAAAATTAAAAAATATTGCCATAAACTGGTTCAGTGACAGCAAATCTACAACTCAAACTCCAAAAAAAGAATTGAACAAGTCCAAGGTTAAATTGAAGCTCTTCGAACAGAGGGTACTCTTGAGGGACTAGAATTAATTGAATTAGAAAGGCAGCTGAAAATAGCACTTTATGATGAGGAAATGTACTGAAAAGCCAAGTCTAGAATCAAATGGTTATAAGCGGGTGATCAGAACACATATTTTTTTCATTAGAAATTCAGAAATAGAACTAGGAGAAACAAGATATGGAAACTAGAAGGAGATAATGGCAAAGTTGCAACCTCTAATGTAGGTATAGCCGAAGTGGCAGAGAGTTATTTCAGGGGCATTTTTTCTTCTACTTGTCAAGCTAATCCTGAATCGTAGTTTACAGACTTTGAGCCAAAAGTTACAGCTTCTATGAACTATCGGCTTCGAAGCCCAATCACTATAGAAGAGGTTAAGAGAACTACATTTAGTATTCACCCTCAAAGTGTGCCTGGTGATGATGGTATGACGGCTAAATTTTTTCAGAATTACTGGGACATTGTTAATAGAGATGTCTTTAGAGCGGTTCGAAATTTGCAAGTGAAAAAAAAAATGGCATTAACTACACCCAAATCTATTTGACTCCAAAGGTTCCACATGCTAGTACCATGACTCAAGTGAGACTTATTAGTCTTTCTTTGGTTATCTATAAAATTATTTCTAAAGTCATGGTCCATAGACTTCAAATGATGATGCCTAAGCTAATAAGCCTTAACCAGAGTACTTTTATTAAAGGTTGCTCATATCCGATAATATTCTCATTGCCCATGAATACATGCACTATCTGAAAACTAAGTGACAGGGTGTGGCAGTAGAAATGGCCGTCAAACTTGATATGAGTAAAGCCTATAATAAAGTGGAGTGGTATTTTTTATGGTTTATGTTAGACAAGCTTGGATTTAATTATACTTGGATTAACTGGGTTCGTGAACTAGTAACTACTGTTTCTTATTCTATTGTAGTAGAAGGCCAACTTTTTGGATATTTCAAGCCAAATAGATGTATCTGTTAAGGAGATCTTCTATCCCCTTATATTTTTTAATTTTGTGCAGAAGAACTCTCCTTCTTGTTACACAAAATAGAACAAAATAGTACAATTTAAAGAATTCAAGTGACTAGGCGATGTCCTAGAGGATACCATTTATTGCTTGCTAATGAATCTATTATGTTTTGTAAAGCTTCTATGGATAGTTGTGATAATATTCTTAATTTACTAGCATCCTATCAGAGCTTTAGCGGGCAGCAGGTTAATTTAGTCAAGTCAGCAGTATTTTTTAGTAACAACACTCCAAACCCAATTCAGATTCAGTTGGCAGAGGCACTAAACATTAACCACATTGGAGCTCAGGACATGTATCTTGGTTTACCCTCTATTGCGTTTAAACATAAAAGGGCAACCTTCAGTTTCATTAGAGAAAAAGTCTGTAACAAGGTCCAAAGGTGGAAGCGCAGCCTCCTTTCGGCAGGGGGAAGACAAGCCCTCCTAAAGGCGGTGGGAGAAGCATTCCAATTTGCACTTTACCCTGCTTCAGATTTTCGTATAGCCTAATCTCAGATATTCATAGCATCCTCATACAGTTTTGGTGGGGACAAAAAGGGAGTGAAAGGCGTATGGTTTGGATAACTTGGAATACAATGACAAGACCGAAGAGGGAAGGGAATTTGGATTTTAAAGACCTTAAAGCACAAAATCTAGCCTTATTTGGCAAGCAATTTTGGAAGATCGTAACACAACCTAATTCTCTTATAACCAGAATACTCAAAGAAAAGTACTACAAATATACTGATGCTCTAAAGGCAGATGTAGAAAGCTCACCTTTATAGGATTGGAGAAGCCTTTTAGAGGGGCGCTCTGTAGTTAAAAAGGGGATAACTTTGGCAGATCGGCACGACCTCCATACTGCATATCTATAAAGACCCATGGCTTCCTCATTCGTATCCGTTCACTTTCATGCACGGCTCACAAATCCCATATCTGGGACAACCTATTTTCTGGGTTAAAGACTTGTTTAAAGAGAACCAACAGTAGAATCAGACATTGATCCAGGAAAGCTTCCCTGCAGAAATTTCTAACAAAAAATATTGTCTCTGAAAATTGAACCTGGAGCTGATGAACTATAGTGGATATTGAATAAAGGTAAAAAGTATGACACTGCATCTGGCTATATGGTGGCATACCAATTCAATCATGACCTAATTAAGATTTGCCTCCAATTGATGAAACAGGAGGAAGTATGGGTTACCCTGTGAAAGCTAGCTCTCCCCTACAAAATCAAGATTTTCCTATAGAAGAGCATCCATCAACATCTCCTGGTCTGCCATCTTTTTCATCATTACATTCCGTCAACATCTAGAATCTACCCGTGTTGCTCTCTTCAGTCCACAAGCTCTACGATGAAATGCTGCAACTTTCGAACTCCCTTCATCCCCAAATTGGATAGAGTGAATACCCAACCCCCCTGATAACTTCTTCGAAGGACTACAAGGCTCCCAAACAAAAAAATACCTTTTCTGCCTCCTTAATATTTAATTTCGTGGGACTGGTTAGCCTCCCTGTCAGTATTGACACAGAGGCTAATGAGTCTCATAAAAGTAAAAAATTAGGGGCTGAAAAGAGTATTCTTTTGTTAAGGGTCTTGTTGTCTTTCAAAATAATTGTCGGGGACCGTTTAGAATTTTTTCTCAATCGTAGATAATATCATTCTTTTTAGGTTATTACCCTATTTTTTGTTTTTTTTAGTAATAGACAGTTATACTTTCTTTTTCTATTAATGAAATTTTATATCTTTGTAAAAAAAATGAATAGTGTATAATAAAACATTAAAAATATTTTAACTACTTTATCATGTAATCTATATATACACGCTGTAGGCAACTGTATTTTTTTTTTTTTGAAAAAATTGAAAATTATTAAATAATAATAAGATGGGAAAAGTATATTTATTCTTAATAATTGTGATTTTTTAAAAATAGTTATTTTTTTTAATTGCGTTCAATTTTATCTTTAACATTTTTAATTTGTCAAAATTATTCTTAGATGTTAACTCAATCTAAAATGTTAGGGACAAAATTAAAACCATCAAAAAATAATTTTAACACAAATAAACAAAATTAAAAACAAAATTAAATAAATAAAAAATAAGACAAAATTAAATTAAAATAAAAATTAAAAAATATTTTTTTAAAAAATTATAATTTAATAAAAAATATGTTTTATCCTAATAATAATTTCGCAACATTGTTTGAATCTCACCAATTTCACAGTGTTTTTAATCGTTGAATAATAATAATGTAACATAAAAAATAGAGCATAAGATATATTTTAGAGTACATATTGAGTGGTTTATTTTTCTTGTTTTCTAGTGCATGACGCCAAAATAATAAAAAAAATATTAGGTATATGTGAATAAAAAACTAAGGTATAAAAATAGTATTTAATTAACTTACGTACACGTATAGATTAAAATTTAACAAAAAGATATAAATATACAATTTAATTTAATATATCATGATGGAATAATTACTATCATCAGTACTAATCCATGTGAGTAACAATTTTTTAAGTAGACATAATGATATTTTGTAGTGGATATAAATTATATGAATATATTAAATTAAAAATTATAAGTCATTTTTTTTCTAAAGATAATAGGTTATATTTTATTAATTATTAAAAAATGAAATACAAAGATGTCCAAAAGTAGGACAGCATAATAAAAGGTGGGGATTTCCCAAAAATACTACACTGAAGGTATTCATCCAACGGTGCGTGGTCGAAAAACGAAAAAAAATCTTAAAGAAGAAATAATGATAAATCAAATTGAATGCACCTAAGAGCTTGTCTCATGGAGATGACGACCTAAACTGGGAGTTCTTTGGATTTCACGAAGCAACTTGACAGAGCTTGCTAGAATGGCAGACGGCATAGAAGTAGAACCTTCAAAAATCAACTTGTTGCGAGCTTTCCAGCAGTTCCAGCAAATGATGGCAAGCAATTGAGGATTACGGTCAGCATTCTTCGACGGGTTAAGTATCGCTGTTGATGCAGTCCACCATGTCCAAAAGTCGTTAGAACTCTGAGGGGGAAGACAGTCATGAAGATAACTCTGAGACCATACGTCTTTAATTCTAGAGCAATCGATCAAACAATGAGTGACTGTTTCCGTTGTTTCATGACAGCAAGGGCATATTGGTGATATAGATGGGATGCGGTGATGAATCTGAGCAAGCACCGGAAGTCGGCCATGGAGAGCTTTCCAAATAAATAGCTTAATTTTGTGAGGCAAGTTCAACTTCCATAGATCAATCCACAGCTTTTTCTGTTGCATATAATTAGGGCAAAGCTCCAGAGGCGGATGGTAAAATAAATAGCCAATTCTATAACCTGAAACTGTATCATATTGCTTGGATTTGTTCAAATTCCATTGCAATTTGTCCCTACTCTAATGAATTTTAACTGACAAAATCTTGTTTGCAACATCTTGGGAAAATAGTTCTTGAATGAGATTCTGATTCCAATTTCTATCTTCAGTAATTAGATCTTTAACTCTTGGAAACAACTCAGAAATAGCCTGTCTATTTGGCATGTCAGAAATCATTAAAGGATACGGAGGAGGTAGCCAAGGATCCTCAAAGGTTCGGATATCCTCACCAGTACCCACAGCCCAATTAAGACCTTTTTCAACAATCTTTCGGCCTTCCAGTATGCTCCTCCATCCCCAAGAAGGTAAGACTCCAATTTCTGCCGTTATAGCATTACCATTGCTAAAGTATTTACCTCTTAAGATTTTGGATAATAAGGAAGTAGGCTGTGTTACAAGTCGCCAAAACTGTTTGCCTAAAAGCGCCAGATTTTGGATTCTGAGATCTTTAAATCCAAGGCTTCCTTCTTTTCGTGGGCGAGTCATAGTGTCCCAGCTAATCCAATCCATCCTCCTTTCAGAACATTTTTATCCCCACCAGAACTGAGAAAGTAGAGAGTGAATTTTCGAAATTAAACCATCAGGCAACTTGAAGCAAGACAATGTATAAATAGGAATAGCTTCTCCCACTGCCTTAAGCAATATGTGTCTACCACCTGACGAAAGAAGATTGCGCTTCCACCCTTGGATTCTTTTTCGAACCTTTTCTTTGATCATACTAAAAGAAGCCTTTTTCGATTTAGAGACTGTAGAAGGCAAACCAAGATATTTATCCTGAGCCCCAATATGATTAATATTCATAGAGTTAGCCAGTAGTGTACGAGTAGTGGACGGAGTGTTTTGGCTAAAGAATACATCATATTTATTAAGATTTACCCTCTGGCCACTGATGCTTTCATAAGAATTCAATAAATGCAGGATATTTGAACATGCTTCAGGATTAGCCTTACAGAATAAAATGGAATCATCAGCAAACAGGAGGTGGTTGACCTTGGGACATCGCCTATGTATCTGAAGACCCTGAATTAGTCTATTTTGTTCTGCCTTGTGTAGCAAGAAGGAGAGACCTTCTGCACAAAAAAGAAAAAGATAGGGGGATAGAGGATCTCCTTGTCGAATACCTCTATTTGGTTTGAAGAAACCATAAGGTTATCCTTCCACAATAACAGAATAAGAAACAGTTGTCACTAATTCTCGAATCCACATGATCCATCGAGAGTCAAAACCAAACTTCTCCAATATAAACCAAAGAAAGTGCCATTCCACCCTATCATATGCCTTACTCATATCTAATTTTAGCGTCATTTCATTTTCGAGACCCCTTTTTTTGTTCTGCAAGTAATGCATACACTTGTGAGCAATTAGGATATTATCAGAGATTAATCTGCCTTTAATAAAAGCACTCTGCGTAGGGCTAATTAGTCTATTCATCATACTCTGAAGTCTATGTACAAATACTTTGGAGATAATCTTGTAAAAGACTGAAGATAGGCTTATTGGTCTTACCTGAGTCATATCTTTAGCATCAGAAATCTTGGGAATAAGACAGATCTGAGTGTGGTTAAAACCCTTCAAGATTCTGCCCCCAGAAAAGAAGCTCTTAACTGCTCGAAACACATCACCACTAAGTATGTTCCAGAAGCTTTGAAAAAATTTTGCTATCATACCATCATCTCCTGGAGCACTTTGAGGATGAATGCTAAATGTTGCGCGTTTCACTTCCTCCATAGTCACTGGTCTTTGAAGCCTACGGTTCATGTGAGCTGTAACCTTAGGTTCAAAATCAGTAAACAGAGGTTCAGGGTTCTCATGACAAGTGGAGGAAAAGATGTCCTTGAAATAAGATTCAGCCACAGAAGCAATACCAGCATTTGAAGTAGCCACTTCACCATCATTGCCAGTTAGTTGCCAAATTCTATTCCTTCGGGTTCGATTTCTAAATTTCTGATGGAAGAAAGTTGTATTCTGATCACCAGATTTGAGCCATTTGACTCTAGACTTATCTTTCCAATAAGATTCCTCATTTTGCAATGCTTTTTCAAGTTTGTCCTCTATTTCTGAAATGATGTCGCCTCCATGAATTCCTGCTAAACGAAGTTCCTCTAATTCCGACTGTAGTAAATCAATCTCCACCTTCGAATTAGATCTGTGTTCTTGCTGCCATTTGACAATCTTATGCCGACAACGCTTTATTTTTTGAGCTAGGATATACATGGCTGAACCATCAATCTGTTCATGCCAAACCTCTCTAACAATCTGGCGTATTTCATCATTGGAACACCATCTTTCTTGGAATTTGAATCGGCGTTTAGATCTCTCAGTTCTCGGATTAGAGTCTAGGAGAAGAGGGGCATGATCCGAGCCTGATTCTGACAGTCTAAGAACCGTTGCATTGGGATAGAGTTGCTGCCAATCAACTCTTACCAGGAATCGGTCCAGTCTTTCCTGTATCAACTCATCACCCCTCCATCTATTTGACCAAGTGAATGGTCTTCCGACCATACCAATATCAATCAGGAAATTATCATCAATAAAACTATTAAAGGTTTCAATAGAAGAAAGAGATTTAGCACCCCCACCTTCTTTCTCCAATTGATTAGAAATGGCATTAAAATCCCCCATTAACACAACCTTACCATCGAACTGTTGGGTGACTGAAGTTAATTCAGCAAATTGAGCCATTCTATGTTGATCATTTGAACTGAGATAAACACCTAGAACACCATAGGGATCATTAGAACCCGCTCAGAACTGATGTCGCAATGAAAAATCTACCATGTTGTAAAAATCTGAACAGTGCAACCATCCCTCCATAAAATTATAAGTCATTTTAACGTTAACTTAAAAAGTTTAAAAATATTAAATCATTTGTAATTATATGTGTATACCTAGCAAAAAAATTATAAGATACATGGAAATAAAAAAATAATTTATTATAAAATTTGAGTTACAGGTAACTTATTAAATTGATGATGTATGACAAAAATTAAATAGTTAACTATTATTATTAACTTTGTCTGAAAATGCAAAATCAAAATATTTTATTAGAAAGATGATTTATTAATTATACAGAAAGATGAGTACTTTAATAAAAAGAGATAATTACATCAATAAAACACAATATAAATTTTGTTTATGTTTAACAACTAATAACAAAGTTTAATTGATAGCGTACATTAGTAGGTGTGTCTATTTAAGACATAGTTATAGAAGTACACATTTTTTTATTTGGAACTTCTAGATTTTAAATTTTGCTTTAAAAAGTAAAGTATAAGAGAGAAATCATTTAAGAATAGAAGATTACACTTTTCCTTCTAAAGTACAAATTCAAAATTTAAAGGATCCAAATCCTACATTCTTTATTTAGTTAATAAAACATAAAATTCTAATTGATACGAAAAGATACAAAGACAGATAAAAATATAAAATTTGTGTAGTAAAGGGTGAAACACTAAATTTAAGACATAGACACAATATTTTTTAATATTTAATTTTTAAAATTACTCTTTAAATTCTTCTCCTTTTTCAATCTCCTTTCATCCTTTTTTTTCCTTCCACTCATAGAGAGTTTAACCTTTCATCTTCTCTTCTTGCCACTCCGACCACCACCGCCTCTCCTCCCGTCGTACCACCAGTCTGCCGCAACCTCTCTACCGCCATCATCTTTTGCAGTTATTGCCTCTGCTTTACTTCTCGTCGATCATCTAGATCTGTGCACACTGTGTTTTCTCGTCTGTCACCATATTTTCAGATCCGTACTCTATTATCATGTTATAAATCTGTTCTTCCTTCTGACACTATTTTTTGTATAATTTAATTTTTTTTATTTGTTTGAATTTTTGTTAAATTTTGTTAAAATAATTATGTATTAATTTTGTTGGATTAAATTTTTTTGTTGATATTTATTGGATTAAATTTGTTATTTAGTTTTAGATTGTTATTGGTGATTATTTTTTTTGTTGAGATGGTAGCTGATTGTTAACAGTAGTAGTTTGGTTGAGATGGTAGTTCTCTAGTAGTGGTACTAGTAACAGTTTGCAATAAAGATAATATTAAAATTTAATAAAATTGTGATGGTGGAAACTTAGGTGCAGTCGACTTGAGGAAGTTAATATTTGAGAGCGGTTAAATAATTTGACTGATTTGACTAAATTTTCATCTAACAGTTCTCAGATATCAACTTCATGTGAAAGTGACTTTACCCGAATTTTTATCAATTGTGATTTGTATCTTCTTCATTGTACTTGTATATCAAACAAATTTAAAAATTTGTATCTTATTGTGTTTATGTTTTCAATGTAAATGTCTCTGTGTCTATGTATTAAAGTATACACAAAACAAACTCAATCTTATAAAATATATAATGAGTAAATATTTTAAATATTAATTATTCTTTTAATATTAAAAACAAGTAAAAGTTTAAACATATTTTAATTTTAAAGTATTAAAAAGATTCAATATTTTCTTATTTAAAAACTAAGATGGTAATTAGAACAACGAATTAAGATTTTTAATTTTTTTTTCTTAAATATATAAAGTATCAATTGTGATATTAAAATAAGTACGTTAATACAAATGAAGTACATTCATAAATCACATAAATAAAATAATAAAATAAGATAAAAAAATACAAAAATTCATTAATTATACGCATAAGGTTTTTGTACTATATGACTTATAGTAGAATTAGTTAATAACTTAAATTAAAAAATAAAATACAATAATAAACATGTAAAACACTTAAAATAATAGCACTGTTTAAAAATTGACTATTGTTATAATTTATCACATTTTTTGTTGTTATCTAAAGTATTTTATTTTGTCATTCTATGTAACATTTAAAATCTCGTATAACTTGAGAGTGAAATATAATTAAGGGAAAATTATTGTAAAGGACCATTAAGAAGATTTAATTATTAAAAAAGACTTTTAATACCAAAATTAGTAAGAAGGACCAAATCTTTTTATAATATTTAAGAAGAAGAATCAAATTTTTTTATAAGGAAATAAATATATCCTTAATTATTTTTTATAATCTTTAATATATGCTGTTTGATTCTCAACGTTATATAAATATGTATGAATATTCACTTGAGATTAATTAATTAATTAATTAAAAAAAAGTACTCTAAAAGAATGTTAGAAAGATTTAATTATTAAAATATTAATTTTTAACTATTTATTTATTTATTTTTTATAATTTTTATATTAAAAATTTTTTTTTCTAAAATTTTAATAATTTTTATTATTTATTTATTTTTTACTTTTATGATCTTTTGTCTTTTTTTTCTCTTTAGCTAAAGATCACAAAAATAAAAAAATAAATAAATAATTCATAAAAAATAATCAAATAATAAATGTCTACCATTCAATTATTAGTAATAGTATAAATGAATATTCAAATATTTTAATATTTTTTGAATTAATTTTGTCCGAAATTGTTTCATGTATACGCTATTGTTGTGCAGTGCACCTATATATAAACATGTTTAATATGTGCAAGATCCACCTGAAACACAAATTGGAGCACCATCTAATTTTTTTTCTCACTAGAAAGGATCCATTCCCTAAAATTATATTGTCTAAATAGCTCTTAGATGGCTTGTTCACTCAACTTGCCATGTTTTAGGTACTACTTTATTGACAAAACTGTTGAAGAAGGATTGACCCAACAAGAATATCCTACTACTTGTTCAAAATTTCATATGAAATCATGGAGGAGTGGAAGGTGGATTTGCTTCTTCAGCAATATGGGTTAAGCTTCAAGGGCACCTTTGATGACAAGAGAGTTTTTTATAAAAAGATTTATCTCTTTATTATAAAAAGATTTGGTTCGTCTTCTTAAATATTATAAAAAGATTTGGTCTTTCTTACTAATTTTAGTATTAAAGGTCCTTTTTAATAATTAAATCTCTCTAACGGTCCTTCAGAATAATTCTCCCTATAATTAATTCTAGAAAAATATTTGTAAATAAAAAAATTAATGAGAGGTAAATAAATTTAAAGATAATAAATAATTATAAAAAAACGTATCAATCCTAGAAAAATTATAATATACTGTGTTCAATCATTATATTTTGAAGACAATAAAACCAAAAAACATTAAAAGAATAGATTTATAGCTAATAAATATTGTAGATAAGATAAAAAAATTTATTGATAAAATATATTTTTCAAAAGATCATAAACAACTCTAGAAACACAACTTCTACAGTATATTATCATCACACACTATTATTCCCAAAAGTATAAACTCTCCAAACCGATTGGAATTTAAATTCGAAAATTACCATCATCACCTGCAACCATAGTTTTTCAATGCCTGAAATAGTTAAGATTTATTCATAGTGCAATAATTTTACCAAAAAATAAAATAAAAAGTAGAGAACACAATTAATAAAATAAAAAAATACAAAGAACATGATTTATGAGATCATTTTTGTATATAAATGTATTAAAGTTTTTTGGTAAAAAAATATTAGAGTTATCCTATATCATTATTATAAGATAGAAGTGCATTACTCGTCCTAATAATAACATCAATAACATCACAACCCGATTTGAATCTCACGAAATTCATGGTATTTTTAGTCCTCCAATAATAATATAACATATAAAAATAGAGTATGAGATATATTTTAGAGTACATATTGAGTTTTTTTTTATTATTTATCATTATAATAAATTTTATTAATATTGTGTTGAGATTTTTCTTAAAAGAATATAAAAAAATAAATAAAAATTTAAAAATATATAAAATAATTTTATTCAATAACAATTATCTCTTCAAAAAATTAGTATACATTCAACATAAATATACGTACCCATCAAAATCACAAATTTATCAAATATTTAAAGTATTAGATATTAGCCAAGAAAAAAAATGTTATGTTACGTAAAATTTCACTTAATAATAAAAATAAATGAAGGCAAAACCTTTAACTTTACGTAAATAGTAGTAAATAACTAAACACTCCATTTAAGAAATGAGTATAATCATACAACACCCACCCCAAATAGCGACTTACAAATAATACTAACAACTATAATTTTTAGAATTGAATCGATAATTAAACTAATTAGATTACGTAATGAGTTATTAGATTATTAATTCAACTAACAGATTATAAATTAAATCCATTAATTCAATTATAATTAAATAATTATATAAATTTTAATTTTTTATTTTTATAATAAATATCTTTTTTTAATTTTTTTTAATTAAATTAACTATTATTTTTTAATTTAATAACTCATCAATTAGTTTATATTTATTATACTTTTTAAGTATTTATAAGTTTATATTTATTATATTCTTTAAATATTTATAAAAAAGAAAATAAAGATAGTTTAATCATAAAAATAAAAAATATATTGTAATTAATAAAAAATATTTTTAATTTGTAAATATAATTTAATTTATATAATACATTTAATAGAAAAATATCATGTGTAGAAAATATTTTTTTTCTAATATGACTGAATTTTACCGAATTTTATCGAGTCAATTTTAACTAATGTTGATCAAATTTGATTGATTTTTATTTATTTTGACCAAATTTAACCAAAATAATTGTTTAACCAATTTAAATAAGGTAGAGATTCATATGTAATTATCTTAACGTAAGCTATTGGATAAAAATTGATTTAATGAATTTGATTAAATTGTTATTTAATAATTTTTAACAAATAACTCCATATAAAGTGCATAAGCATACGAGTTTTTTATCTTTAGATAATGATTCAACCCAAGTTGATAAGCCGACGATCGAATTTGATAACTATACTAATAAGTAATAGCTACCTGTTGAGTTTAGTAAACTAAATTATGATTAAGATGATGATTAAATATTATTGGAATAATTATCAAATTGTGTGTTTAATGTGTTTTGTTTAGTGTACAGAATTGAATTAATCACAATGGCCCATTAAGTATAAAAACAAGCCCACACACATGCTGACCCAATACCAAGTTCAGCTCTATCAAACTATTCAATTCCAAACCTGATCCAAGTTTGAACGACTAAACCATGAGAAAGAAAGAAACACAAATTGACCCAATGTCCAACATAAAGCCTAATCGGTGGATCACACACTAAAATCCATACACTTTATTTAGACTCCAACTAGGTACTCAATTTTTATTTTATTCGAACACCTCTTCACACCCACCAAACCAAAATTCTCTCTTCTCTTTTTTTTTTCACATCACATCACTCTGAAACAAGAAGAAAGAAAAAGAAAAAATCTGAAGTTAGGACAAAGTGAATAACAAAAAGCAAGCTTTCATTTTCAAGCAAGAAGAGAAGGTCAAACGGGCTATAGAAAAAGAAAAGATCACATCAGAAAAGAAAATTACAAAAAAGAGATTTCTTCGTTTCTGCTTCATCAAGTTTTGTTGAAGAAATCAACTGGGCTACAAGCACCGAACCAGAAACTATGAAGAAATTGAAGTCAATGGTGCTCTGCGGTTCATCAACGGCCAAGAAACAAACTTGGGGCGAAAGTAAAGATGAATGGCCCGGATTTAAGAAGCTTGAAGAAAAAGGTTGAAAGAGAAAGGTAAGGTTGCATGTCACTGCTTCTGCTCTCTCTCACCTCTGTGAACGTCGTTGCTGATTTTGATCTTGGAAGAAGAAAATCCAACATGTACTAAAGTAAGGTTTCAAGCCTAAGAAGCTTCACTCTTTTATAATAAGGGTGAATGGCCAAAAATTGGAGCAAGGAGAGAAAAGCACAAAGTTTGGGTCTTCATAGCTCTCTGAGTTGTTTATGTTCTTCTCCTTCATGGTTTTCATTTTGTAATTCTTTTTCTCAGATTAGTCCGTTTGAGTTTAATTGGTAAAAGACAAACATGATGTGGTTTGTAAGAAAAAGTCAATGAGTGAAAAAAGGTAGAGAGCTAGACTTAGAGAAAAAGCCTAAGTTATTTCAGAAATCCTTTGTTAGTATTTCTGTATGATCCTAAGAGGATTCCCTTACAAGTTGGGTTAGCACTTTGTAGTTGAAAGTTAGGGTAAGTCCTAGTCAAGTTCAGGTTGGGTTAGAATCTGGGCTTATCCCATATAAGATTGGGATAGATCCTAGGGAGAATTAGTGTTTGTAATCTGTTAAAAAGATAGTGAAATTTTATCATTGTTGTGATGGAGACTGGATGTAGGTTATATTGCACTGGGTAGTCGAACCAGGATACATCTATATATCATTCTCTACTCTCTTCTCTGTTTCTGGTTCTGCACTAAAGGAGACAAAAACAAAATATCTCCTGAATTATTCACTAAGCTTCGTTTCATCACAACACTCCTTACAAGTAATACTGTTCTGGCTCCTATCACGCGTCAGGAGACAACTAAAATCTCTCCAGTATTCCATCAACAGAACGCAAGATTACAAGTAAAGTTAAAAGAAAGCAAAGATTCAATTCCCTCTTCTCTTAACCACTGATTATCATCGCTACCTATTCTTGAAAATTTATACAAACATTATTATTTATAAAAAAAATAAAACATACAATAGAAGAAAAATTTTAAACAGTGTCCGACAATTATTCAAAAAGATAACAAGATCTTCAATAAAACAAAAATTTCATTTTGGTTCTTAAAATTTATTTTTATTAGACTAATTAGTCCCTCCACCAATATTTTCTTTTTAGATTAATAAAATATACTTACATGACACGTTAAACTGCTAATTTATTGGTGCCAAATTGAGATTAATAGATTTTTTTTTATTTGTAAAAATACCAGTTGTCTTTTAAAAATAATTGTCAGAAGTCATTTAAAATTTTTATTTATTTTTTGATATATTTTATTTCTTATACATTGTCCAAATATACTGTATAAGAATTAAGAAATGTTAGTGATGAGTTTGGAAAACTCCAAATTAATTTTTGTGATGAACAAACATTATTAAAAATATTTAATTGCAAAATTATTAGTTCAATCTTCATAAATTATATGCTAACTAATAATTTTGTAATGCAGGTTATTAATTGGGCCGAAAATAAAAATATGCAGCAAGCCCAGTTTGATTAAAGATTATTCAGCATTAATACAAATGGTTTTTATTAAAGCTGATTTGGTTTGGGCCAGTCTTATTCTTGCAAGCCCAAAAATATATTGTTGGTGTATAACCAACTTGTTTGGTCCGAAACAAAAAAGGGGGAGATGGGACACAATGTTGCTTTATTCATTTAAACAAAAAAAAAAACCCATTCCCTTGATCTTGGTTGCATGCTCCAACGGATATCACTTTAATTCCTTGATGGAATTCAAATTTTATTAAATGGAGTTATTGCAGACCTTGGAACAATGAGAGAGAATTTGACTTTGATTTGATGGGAATCATTATGATTAATGATACACGCTAACCCACTAGGGAAGTAAAAGCAACCCTTTAACTTGCTTCATTTCATTTAATTGCTTTTACTCTAATTTCATATTCTCTCTTATCTCTTTCTTCTTCTCTCTTCGGTCATTACACAGGAAACAATGGCTTCCATGAAAGCAAAATGGGGCTACCGAAGCAAGGGAAGGACAAGCTACAAGTCCATCACAATGATGGCAAGAAAAAAAAAGTATGTTGTGGCTGAGTTAATCACCAAATATGGTTAGATTTGGTGAGGTAATCTCGGATCCTTCATACACAAAAAGAAGGAAGAAGATTCGGCCAGTAGGGAAGATCCTTGGAGGCATGGCTTGTCTTTGATTCTGCTCAACCACCATAGGGAGTAGCTAGAGTGACGAAGTGATGGTTGAAAGCAGAGATTGAAGCAGATGAGGTCATCGTCATCATGAAGCATCAAGGGCCAGAAATCCATCTTGGAGAGGAAGCCAAGGATGGAGCGCTCGGATTGATGAAGAGTGATGACCAAGGAAGGACTAGAGGTATTTGCATGTTGGTTTTTGCATGAGTTACCTCTTCTCTCTGTATGGCCGAACCGGTTTTTGTTGAAGGAAAAGAAGCTGAGCTCGGGTGTGTGTTTCAACCGTGAAGGCTTCACTTTTCTATAAAAGAGGTGAACAGTCATGGTTTGATTAAAGGAGTAAGATTTGAGAGTGCAAGGCACAGAGTTCTCAGAGCTACCTAAGCTAGCAGTTCTCTTCTCCTTCAATGTTTTCTGTTTAGTATTTTTCTGTTTAATTTTGTCATGTCTTGAGTCTCATGGAAAAAGGCAAACAGTGAGGTTTGTAGAAAAAGCCATAGAGCGAAAAAAGGCAGAGAGTGCAAAATTAAAAGAAAAAGCCATAGATGTCTTAGAGTTCCTTTGTACATCTGTGTTGTGTTTCATGATTCTGTGGGAATCCCCTTGTAAGTTGGGTTAGCACTTTACAAGTTGTAATCAGATTGATTATAGTGAAATTCCATCATTGTTGTGATGGAGACTGGATGTAGGCTGCACTGCACTTAGCAGTTGAACCAGGATATATCTGGGTGTTCTCTTCTCTCTCTCTTCCTACTTCAATTCTGTTTTTACTGTTCAAGATACAACATCAAAAATGTCTCGTGTCAAATGACGAGACAAAATGAAAATGTCTCGTGCCTAGGGACGAGCTAAAAACAGAAAAGCTTTCTCTAAGTCCAGCAAGTATCAGCAAGTGAAAAGGGGCTAAGATTCAATCCCCCCTTCTCTTAGCCACTGAAACCATCAATTGGTATCAGAGCTTGGTCTCAAAGAGATCAAGCTTTGCAGCTTGGAGTAAAGATCCTAATGGCGGAAAACAGTGGCGCAAATGTGGTGTCTTATAATCTGACCGAAGGACAATCAAGCAACAGACCTCCTCTTTTCAATGGGAAAAATTATACCTATTGGAAGGAGAGGATGAAGATATTTGTACAAGCTGTAGATTACAGACTTTGGAAGATCATCTTGGAAGGTCCTAAATTTCCGACTACCACAAATGCTCAAGGAGTAACCTCTCTTAAACCAGAAGCAAGCTGGACCGAGGAAGATAGGAAGAAGGTGGAGTTAAATGCCAAGGCAACCAATCTGCTCAATTGTGCTATCAGCTTTGAGGAGTACCGACGAGTATCACGATGCACAACGGCAAAGGAAATCTGGGATAAGTTGCAAATCACTCATGAAGGAACTACCATTGTAAAAAAGACTCGGACAGACATGTTAAACAGGGAATATGAAATGTTTACAATGAAGGAAGGAGAGTCCATCGATGAACTGTTCGAACGGTTCAATGCCATCACTATTGGCTTAGATGCTCTTGGAATCACACATTCAGAATCTGTGCTAGTGAGAAGAGTGTTGAGGTGTCTCACAAAAGAGTGGGAAACAAAAGCCTTAATTATTTCTGATAGTAGTAACTTAGATTCCATGACACTTGATGATTTGAGAGGAAACTTACTAGCTTTTGAAAACTTCTATTTGAAAAAAGATTCAAAAAAGAAAGGAATTGCATTTTCTTCTGTGACTAACCCTCTGGATGATGAATCCAGTGATAACTCTTCTGAAAATGAGTTTGTGTTGTTTGCAAAAAGATTCAGGAAAATGGCAAAGCTCAGAGGCAAAGGCGGCAGCTCCAGGAGGACAAAGAAAGATCTTAGCAAGGTAACCTGTTTCAATTGCAAGGAAATGGGGCATTTCAAATCTGACTGTCCCAAGTTGAAGAAGGAAGAAAAGCCGAGAAAAGGAAAGAAGAAAGGACTAATGGCTTCATGGGAAGAGTTGGAAAATGACTCAGATGATGATGATGAAAAATCAGAAACCAAGTCCCAACAGTGCCTTATGGCAGATCATGTAAATCAGGTAGTATTTCATAACCCTGACACTGAAGATCTTCATCTTATGATAGACCACCTTTCTGAAAAAATAAGATGCTTTCTACTGGAAAATCAAGAACTTGAACAACAAGTCACCATTCTTCAAGCTGAAAACAATTTTCTAAAAGAAAAAGTGAGAGAGGCCGAAACTGCTTGTGATCTTGTTGAAGAGAATAAGCAGTTAAGAGCCCAAATTAAAAGTTGTGAAAGTGACCATTCAGTCCTTACATATGTAAATTGTTTTAAGCAAAATGAAGAGTTGCTTAAAGAGGTTAACAGACTTAAAGAAGACTTAGCCAAGTTCACCCAAAGTTCTGAAAATTTGAATCAAATCTTGGCCAGTCAAAAACCTCTTTATGATAAAGCTGGGTTGGGCTTTTATAAATCTGAAAAATCACATTTTGAAAACATGGCTTCATCTTCAAATGATGCAAAGTATCAAGACCCAACTTGCTTTAACAAAACAACAACTCCAAGATTTTGTAGACTATGCAATCGAAATGGACACTTTCCTATCCAATGTTTCTTTGGTGAAAGAATGATTGGTGACAAAGTTTGTAAAGTTGTTTTTGATTACAATGGCTTAGGACATAGAAGATGGTTAACGTTAAAGGATCCAAAAAGATTTGGATACCTAAGGGCTCTTAAGCATTGTTTTGCAGGTGTGCCTAGCATCCAAAAGAAAAGAGAACACGTGATACATGGATAGCGGATGCTCTAGGCATATGACCGGAAAGACAACCTTCTTTATAAAGCTTGATGAATATGATGGAGGATTTGTCACATTCGGTGATGATGCAAAAGGAAAATAGTAGCTGTTGGGAAAGTGGGTAAAAATCTCTCATCTTGTATAAATGATGTCCTTCTTGTACATGGATTGAAACATAACTTGCTTAGTGTTAGTCAATTGTGTGATTTGGGTTTTGAAGTTATTTTCAAGAAACTTGTTTGCTTAGTGGTTTGTGAGAAAACTGGGGATGTTCTATTTGAAGCTAAAAGATGTAATAATGTGTATGGATTAACTCTTGAGGATTTAAAGGAACAAAATGTAACATGCTTTACCTCTCTTGAATCTGAAAAATGGCTTTGGCATAGAAAGTTGGGTCATGCTAGCATGTACCAAATTTCTAAGCTAGTCAAAAAGAGTTTGGTTAGAGGAATTCCAAACATCAAGTTTGATAAGGATCTCACTTGTGATGCTTGCCAATTGGGCAAACAAGTAAAATCCTCTTTTAAATCAAAAGATGGAATCTCAACCAAAAGGCCATTAGAAATGTTACATATTGATCTTTTTGGGCCTACTAGAACTCAAAGTTTAGGAGGTAAACACTATGGTCTTGTGGTGGTAGATGATTACTCTAGATTTGGTTGGGTACTTTTTCTTGCTCATAAGAATGATGCATTTTATGCCTTTTCCACCCTTTGTAAGAAAATTCAAAATGAAAAGGATTTGAAAATTGCCCATTTGAGAAGTGATCACGGAAGAGAATTTGAAAATCAAGATTTTGAAAAATTCTGTGATGACTTAGGGATTTCTCATAATTTTTCATGTCCTAGAACCCCCCAACAAAATGGGGTGGTTGAAAGAAGGAATCGAAGCCTTCAAGAAATGACTAGGGCCATGCTATGTGAGAATGAAATTCCCAAATTTTTATGGGCTGAAGCTGTAAACACAGCATGTTATATTCTGAATAGAACAATCATTAGAAAAGGGTTAAAGAAAACTCCTTATGAGCTATGGAAAGGAACCCCTCCAAATCTTAAGTACTTTCATGTTTTTGGATGCAAATGCTTTGTACTTAACAATAAGGAAAACCTTGGAAAATTTGATCCAAAATCCTATGAAGGAATGTTTGTTGGATATTCCACCACAAGCAAGGCCTATAGAGTTTATCTCAAAGAACATAGGACCATAGAGGAATCCATACATGTTACCTTTTGTGATTCTAACTTAATTCCCAGTATTGTAAAGGAAAATGATTCAGATTGTGAAGAGGATGGAACAAGTAAAGAAAATTCCAAAACTGTGGAAAATGAAGAATCTGTCAGCCCTGTTTTATCTCGTCAGATTGAAGGAGAAACTTCCATTTTGTCTCCTGAGCAGACACGAGAAACTGAAACAGTGAGACCATCAGAAGTTCATCAAAGCTCAACACCTGTCAGAAAGCCTAGAGAATGGAAGTCCATGAGGGGTTATCCTCATGATTTCATCATTGGTGATCCCTCTCAAGGTGTAACCACAAGATCCTCCACCAAAAGGCAAACCGAACCTAGCAATCTTGCCCTCTTGTCACAAATAGAGCCCAACAATGTCAAACAAGCTCTTGAAGACCCATCATGGGTCAAGGCCATGCAAGAGGAACTTGCTCAATTTGACAAGAATAAGGTTTGGACTTTAGTACCTCATCCTGATGGCAAGAAGGTAACGGGTACTAAGTGGGTATTCAAAAATAAACTTGGTGAGGATGAACAAGTTGTTCGTAACAAGGCTAGATTAGTGGCCCAAGGTTACGATCAAGAAGAGGAAATAGATTTTGATGAGTCTTTTGCTCCGGTAGCTAGAATGGAAGCAATTAGGTTGCTTCTTGCCTATGCTGCCCATAAAGGTTTCAAAATGTTTCAAATGGATGTTAAATGTGCTTTCCTTGATGGCTTTATTGATAGAGAAGTGTATGTGGCTCAACCCCCCGGTTTTGAACATAAAGATTTTTCTAATCATGTGTTTAAACTATCAAAGGCTCTTTATGGCCTTAGACAAGCTCCAAGAGCTTGGTATGAAAGGCTTAGTGCCTTCTTGTTAGAAAATCATTTTCAAAGGGGAACCACCGACACTACTTTGTTCATTAAAGTTTCTAATGATGACATTCTTCTTGTTCAAGTTTATGTGGATGATATTGTGTTTGGATCGGCCAATGAAACCTTGTGTGAAAGTTTGGAAAACTCATGACTAGTGAGTTTGAAATGAGTTTAATGGGAGAGCTAACTTTCTTTCTTGGCCTCCAAATTAAACAAACTCCTAGTGGTACATTTATTCACCAAGGCAAGTATGCAAAAGAATTGATAAAGAAATTTGGCTTAGAAAATTCCAAATCAATGGGAACACCAATGCATCCTAATACTAAACTTGATAAAGATGATGATGGCCTAGATGTGGATGAGACACGGTATAGAGGAATGATTGGTTCACTAATGTATCTTACATCCTCTAGACCGGATATTGTTCAAAGTGTGGGTGTTTGTTCAAGATTTTAATCTCACCCAAAAGAATCCCATTTAACGGCTGTTAAACGCATCATTAGGTATATTAAGGGAACATGTGATTATGGTTTATGGTATCCAAAATCTGATGATTTTTGTGCAGTAGGGTTTTGTGATGCAGATTATGCGGGAGATCGAGTGGATAGAAGGAGTACTTCGAGCATGTGTTGCTTCCTTGGAAGCTCACTCAACATGTGGTCAAGCAAGAAACAAGCCACAGTGGCTCTATCCACAGCTGAAGCTGAATATATATCCGCATCTGCTTGTTGTTCGCAATTAATTTGGTTAAAAACTCAATTGGAGGATTACAAATTAAAGATCAATAGCATACCCTTATTTTGTGATAACATGAGTGCAATAAATATTTCAAAAAATCCTGTTTTGCACTCAAGAACGAAGCACATTGAAATTAAATATCATTTTATTAGAGAACATGTGCAAAAGGGTACTATTGATATTCAATTTGTAAAATCTGAAGAAAAACTTGCTGATATCTTCACAAAACCCCTCTGTGAAGATAGATTCTGTTTGTTAAGAAAAAGTTTGGGAATGATTGATTTAAATAATGTTAAAAATTTGTGAATTTCTGATTCTGTCCAGTTTTATCTCGTAGGAATGGACGAGATAAAAACAAGGCATGATGGAGGAGCTATGATTAAGGGGGAGGCTGCGCAGACTTTGCTTCTAATGGGCCCCACACAATCAAGTTTGACCCCTCATTGAATTTTTAATGGTTCCTCACTTTATGGTGATCAAATCTTTTGAGTGTCATTTCAAATCTTATTGGAAGTAGTTAGTGTCAAATCAAACCTTTCTCTCTCCATCTAATCCCTTGAAATTAGGAAACCACTTTTTCAAAATCCCTTGGTTAATAACCGCACCATTATGGTTATTAACTTCCCATCATCTCTCTCCAATCCTCATTAATTGCACCACTAACCTCCTCTCTCCTCACTATCACTCGGCACTCTCACCCTTTCATATTCAACTTCTTCATTCTCCTACCATGAAAAAGAAAACGGCACAAAAGAGAAGTAACCGAACCCCCATTCCAAAAAATCCACCATTCTCATCACCTCCAACTCATACACATATCCATCTTCATTCTACCTCATCTTCTACACCATTACCTCCTTCCAAAAGGGCCGACACCATGCGGCGCAAGGTCATTGCTCACAAATCATCCGGGAGAGGAAAAAACAAGGAGCCTAGTGTTCAAGAAGAAGAAGAGGAATCACATACTTCTCCACCTCCTTCACCGCCGAAAAGACCAACTTCAACCACCAAAAGCTCTCAAAAAGGGCCGAAAAGCTTTGTTCTACATGACACAAGGGAACCGGCAAATTTGGAGTCTCTCGACTTCAAGAACAAGTTTCACAAAACTCACTCCCATTTTGATCCCTCCAGGTTTTATTCATGTGCCTTCTATGAATTTCATCAAGAGGTTTTGCTGAAACGCCCTCTCTGTCTTTCATACCTGGTAAATCTTGAGAAACTGGCAACCAAAGGAATCAACTTTTCTGCCATGTTTGATGCTCTGAAATGGACTCCACTGCTTCACATTCAGAGACTTGTGTACCCGAGGCTGGTTCGGGAATTCTATGCAAATATGCGTTTGATTGATGGCTCAATCCACTCCTATGTCAAACGTGTTTACATGACCCTCAACCCTCAAACAATAGGCACTGCCCTTGGATATGAAGAAGAAGGGCCAAAAGTTTACATGGTTGACAAGTGGGATGATCAGGTTGGCATTACACAACAAACGGTCTTACAACACATCTGTGCAAATCTCTCTGGTTTGGATGGTCTAATTCCAACTCATCGCGCACTCGGTCCTGAGAACTCTCTGTTGCACCTTATCATCACTCACATTCTCACTCCACAAGGCGGTTCTCACCATAGAGTAACAGTTTCTAACTCTGTTATTTTATTTGCACTTCTTACTTCTTCCCAAATTTCATTTGCTTATGTTATGATACGTCATATGTGGGAAGCAGTGAAAAGTACCAAAAAAGCTAACCTTCCATATGGCATGTTTCTTACATGTATATTTGAGTATTTTAAGGTTGACTTAACTAATGAAACTGTTGAGAACAAGATTTCAATGATTAAAGGAGGAGGAATTTCGGGCAAAAAGAGCAAGAAATCTGTTCCCTCTGAACCGTCTCTCAGTGATCCGGAGAGTCATCCTGAGCCCTCAAATGTTACTACATCAATCCGAGAGGTTCTCAATGAGATGCGCAACATGTCAAAGCTGATGTTCAAATCCCACAAGACTGCCAGAAAATTGGAACATGAACAGGAAAGGGCTTGGAAGAAATGTCATGATAGAGTTGGCTTCATGATAAAGACCTTTGATGATGAAATGGGGACAGGAGACTTTGAAGTCGATTCTGGTTCAGAGTTCAACCTGTCTGATGATTGATGGCTGTTGTTTATCTTTAATTGATATTGGCTTCATTAGGCTCAATCTATTTTTTGTATGAGCATGACTTGATACTCCCTGCTCGGTGATACTTTGATACACTCATGTTATTTTGTTGCTTTGTTATTATGGTTATCTTGTGGTATTCTTCATATTTTGTGCAGGTGCCCCCATGATGACAAAAGGGGGAGAAAAATAATAAGTTTCCAAAATTGAAATAGGAAACAAAGAAAAACAGGGGATAAGAAGGATAAGAACAGGGATGAAATTTTCAAAATTGAAAATTCATGATCTCCCTTGTTCAAAAAATGCATATTAGTTGATGATAATATTTGCATTGTTCAAACTGCATTTAGTTTACCATGTTTAGTTAATTCTGATTTGGCATCTGGTTTATAATTATGCTTGATTCTTTATGCCTGGCTGTTGATTCATCATTGATAGACTTATTGGATTGACAATGTATTTTTGGCAGTTCCTTTAAATTGTGAAAAGTATCAAAAACTGCCTTATTTTGCTCTACAAATATTTTCCTTCATGTTATTTTGCTCTGATATATTGAACAGGAAAATGTTTGGAATTTTTTCTTGTTTGAGCAGAAAATCAATTATGATAACAAATGAGTTTTGATTATCACCAAACTCTGCTCATAAATCAAGCATTCAACATTTTCAAAATAAATATGTTGAATAACATTGTTACTTGAAGCTTGATTAAATTGTTACAGGTTAAAGCTTCCCTTGATAAAAATGGCATATATTAAGCGGGAGCTATGTGACACTTTGAAAGGGAAGAAATTCAATCCTCAAAGGGAGTACTTGTACTCTAATCTTTAATTTCCTTCCATTTCAATTTTAATAATGTTTGTCATCAAGGGGGAGATTGATGAGTTTGGAAAACTCCAAATTAATTTTTGTGATGAACAAACATTATTAAAAATATTTAATTGCAAAATTATTAGTTCAATCTTCATAAATTATATGCTAACTAATAATTTTGTAATGCAGGTTATTAATTGGGCCGAAAATAAAAATATGCAGCAAGCCCAGTTTGATTAAAGATTATTCAGCATTAATACAAATGGTTTTTATTAAAGCTGATTTGGTTTGGGCCAGTCTTATTCTTGCAAGCCCAAAAATATATTGTTGGTGTATAACCAACTTGTTTGGTCCGAAACAAAAAAGGGGGAGATGGGACACAATGTTGCTTTATTCATTTAAACAAAAAAAAAAAACCCATTCCCTTGATCTTGGTTGCATGCTCCAACGGATATCACTTTAATTCCTTGATGGAATTCAAATTTTATTAAATGGAGTTATTGCAGACCTTGGAACAATGAGAGAGAATTTGACTTTGATTTGATGGGAATCATTATGATTAATGATACACGCTAACCCACTAGGGAAGTAAAAGCAACCCTTTTAACTTGCTTCATTTCATTTAATTGCTTTTACTCTAATTTCATATTCTCTCTCATCTCTTTCTTCTTCTCTCTTCGGTCATTACACAGGAAACAATGGCTTCCATGAAAGCAAAATGGGGCTACCGAAGCAAGGGAAGGACAAGCTACAAGTCCATCACAATGATAGCAAGAAAAAAAAAGTATGTTGTGGCTGAGTTAATCACCAAATATGGTTAGATTTGGTGAGGTAATCTCGGATCCTTCATACACAAAAAGAAGGAAGAAGATTCGGCCAGTAGGGAAGATCCTTGGAGGCATGGCTTGTCTTTGATTCTGCTCAACCACCACAGGGAGTAGATAGAGTGGCGAAGTGATGGTTGAAGGCAGAGATTGAAGCAGATGAGGTCATCGTCATCATGAAGCATCAAGGGCCAGAAATCCATCTTGGAGAGGAAGCCAAGGATGGAGCGCTCGGATTGATGAAGAGTGATGACCAAGGAAGGACTAGAGGTATTTGCATGTTGGTTTTTGCATGAGTTACCTCTTCTCTCTGTATGGCCGAACCGGTTTTTGTTGAAGGAAAAGAAGCTGAGCTCGGGTGTGTGTTTCAACCGTGAAGGCTTCACTTCTCTATAAAAGAGGTGAACAGTCATGGTTTGATTAAAGGAGTAAGATTTGAGAGTGCAAGGCACAGAGTTCTCAGAGCTACCTAAGCTAGCAGTTCTCTTCTCCTTCAATGTTTTCTGTTTAGTATTTTTCTGTTTAATTTTGTCATGTCTTGAGTCTCATGGAAAAAGGCAAACAGTGAGGTTTGTAGAAAAAGCCATAGAGCGGAAAAAGGCAGAGAGTGCAAAATTAAAAGAAAAAACCATAGATGTCTTAGAGTTCCTTTGTACATCTGTGTTGTGTTTCATGATTCTGTGGGAATCCCCTTGTAAGTTGGGTTAGCACTTTACAAGTTGTAATCAGATTGATTATAGTGAAATTCCATCATTGTTGTGATGGAGACTGGATGTAGGCTGCACTGCACTTAGCAGCTGAACCAGGATATATCTGGGTGTTCTCTTCTCTCTCTCTTCCTACTTCAATTCTGTTTTTACTGTTCAAGATACAACATCAAAAATGTCTCGTGTCAAATGACGAGACAAAATGAAAATGTCTCGTGCCTAGGGACGAGCTAAAAACAGAAAAGCTTTCTCTAAGTCCAGCAAGTATCAGCAAGTGAAAAGGGGCTAAGATTCAACCCCCCCTTCTCTTAGCCACTGAAACCATCAGTTAGGAATTTTTTATTTATAAAATTAAACGTATGATATATTTTTTAATTTTTTATTGTTGTTTAAAAAATTATTAAAATATTATATTATTAGAATTATGTTAAATTTTAGGTGTATTCAATTTAAATTAATTATCATAATTTATATAAATTTATTATTATTATTAAAAGAAGTGTATATTCTATTTTATAATAGATAATAAAAAATTGATACAATATTTTACCTAAAATAGATACAATAAATAAAAATATTTATATTAATTATTCATTTATATATAACATCAAATATTTAAATTTTAATATTTTAAAATAATTTTTTTGGTGACTATATTTTAGAATAATTAATAACAAATAAGTAAGATTGATAATAATAACTAATAATATTGTATTAATATTTTTTTATAAATAAAAAATTTAAAATTAAATAGCCTAATAATTATCTTAAAAGACAAAAAAAAACTCCCAAAAAAATTGTCAATTACTTAATGGTAATGGATAACGTGCCAACGCGGTATGTTCTATAAATTTAAAAAAGTTATTGACAAAATAACTAATTAGTCTCCTATTATGAAGCACAGACACGAAAACGGGATACGACACGACATGCGACACGGCGACACGTGAATTCTAAAAAGTTGTAGGACACGGAGGCACGCATATATTAATAATATAATATATTTATTAAATAGAGATATGTCATAATAGAGATATTTTCAAAAATAACCATATGATATGCATTTCTTCCTAAAGTGTATAGATATTCAAAAGATAAAATCCTAAACTCCTATGTCTTAATAGAGACCGTAAAAGTTTTGTACATCACATGTACAAAAAAAAAGTTATCTAAAGTCATATTATTTCTTCATCATATGTGGTTGATATCTTCATCATTAGAAAAAGTCACTCTTTCCAACTCCGGTTCATCAAGAGAAAGGTGAGCAACTTCAAGAACATCATTTTCTTCATCAATTGGTGAAAAAACATCTCCAGCAATATCCCACATCATAGTTTTCCTTTATTGTATTGTGAAATTTTTCTTAAAAGAAGACGAAGATTAGTGTGGACAAATACTAATTTTTCTGCACATTTAGACTTCAACTTGTTTCTTTTTAAGGAATGGATAAAAGAATATGTGCTCCAATTCCTTTTCCAACAAGAAGATGAAGATGATTGCCCTAGTAGCCTAAGAACAATTGGTTGAAGAAATTTTGCTTTACCACCATGAATTAGCCACCAAGACTTTTTATCAACTATGCCTCTATCATTCAAAGAGTCATAATCATCAAAAACACCTCTACCATTAGAAAAATTTGCAAATTCAATGTTTACCTTTCTCCTCTCTTCTTCATCAGAAAAATACCTCTTCAAGCATTTAACTCTCTCATTAGTGATCTCAATATCTTGATGAGGAGAAACTCGTGTAGGATCTTCTCTCAATCATTGGTGGCTATAATACCTATATAATTAGTGTTTAAGCAGAAATTAATAATAATTCAATTATCTTCACTTATAAATAAAAGTTATAAACAATAAATGTAAAAAAGTTACCTTAGATTCAATGAATGTGCTAAACAATGAAGAGGTGTGCTACTTTTTGTCCATCTTTGAACTAATATTGAGTGCATAACATTGTAAATGTACCATGACTCTTGTTCATTTTTTCTTTCATAGAGATATATAACACTTTTTACTTTCTTGATCATTAAATCCCACATCTCATGGACCAAATGAAGAGTAGGTGCATCCGTGTCTATACTTCTTAAAACATCATAAATAGAATTTGTGAAAGCAAGAATATAATCAATTTTTTGCCACCAATTTTCACTCAAAATCTTTTCTGTAACAAACTCAGCTTTGCCAATATTATCTTCCTTGTATGAAGACCACTTCTCACTTATAACTATCTCTTTGAGGCCTTGCTCTAACAACCTAAATCTTTTGAGCATCACAATAGTAGAAGTAAATCGAGTAGGAGCAACATTAAGCAACTTCAATGTATTAAATTCATTGAAAATAGATAACCTCATATGATGATTAATAATAAAATTTTTTATAAAAGAAGCATCTTCAGCAATTTGAGTAATCCATGAGCATTCTTGATAAACAAAATCATTCTTCTCTGTATTCTTAGCTGCACAAATGTCCTTTAAAGCAAGGTTGAGAGTATGAACAACAAAAGGAGTCCAATAAACAGATGGAAATTCAACTTCAATTAATAAACCAGCCGCTTTACAAACCGACGCATTATCAGTCACAATCTGCACTACATTTGAGAGACCGACTTCTCTTATCACATCTCTTATTTGCTTTGCAACATAATCCTTGTCTTTGATCTCATCTGAACAATCTACAGCTTTCAAAAACATAGGCCCACTTTCAGTTACAACCATAAAATTAAGAAGAGGCCTCCTTTGGGGATAACTCCATCCATCACTTACAATGCTCACTCCGTTTCTACTCCATGAATCCTTAGTAGGTTCTAACATTCTCTCCACATGTTGCTTCTCTTTTTCAAGCAAAGTTGTCCTCAATTTATTATATCCAAGAGGAATATAACCATCAATATAATTATTAGCAGCATAACAAAAAGCTTTAATAAAATACGAATTTTTTGCTAGATGAAAAGGCAATCTAGATGAAAAAAATATTCTAGTAATATGTAATCTAGAGTCTCCCTTGCATTCACATTAAAATCTTTCTCTAAAGGTCCAATAGCTCTTCTTTTTCTTGAATCAAGTTCACTTGCATTAGATAAAGGTGGAAGAGAAATTGACTTAGCCTTTTTACTTTCATGCAACAATGTACTTTCACTATCAAGTTTCTTAAGTTCTTCAAGTTTTGTTGATGTAACTTTTGCACAAAATCTAATTCCTTTTCCTGAAATCTTCAATAAATGTGCTCTTACTCTAATATAAGAACCACTGAATAAAACTTTGTAAAATTTACATTGAAATTCAAGATTTCCATCCCCTTCAATTTTATCTTTCTTTGTTACAAATTTTTATAAAGACTTATCAACATTTTCTTCAAAATTATTTTGGACACTCTCTGAACTCATCTCTCACAATCTTACAATAATTTAAGAACCAAAATTATTTTTTTACAATTTAATTTCTTGAGCAAAACATAACCAAAGAAAGCATAAAGAGAAAACAAAACCAAAGAAAATTATTATATAATAGTAGCTAGACTTGTTTAAAAAAACCAAAATCTAGCCTCAAAAGTCACTTAGTCTCTTTTATCACAAATAACACCTAAAACATTTTTCTTTTTCATACACGAAGCTTGAACTCTATAACTTAGATATCTCTATTTCTTTAGTATTTATTATCATAGACGCAAAATACTCGGTCCGTTTAACTTGCAGTATGGTCTGAGTTCATCTTTGTGTCTTCCTTACCAATACACACTCCATACATTGTATTATTTTCACCGTACAAAATTTTGAGTGCATCTAAATCTTATAGTCACAACTATCACTTTATTTCAATTTTTTTAGTCACTTGATATAGGATATTGAGGAGTATTTTGTAAACTACACAATTAATGATAGTCTAGGAATAATTGCCAACGCACACACTGTCCTTTGTGTTATTTTACTTCTGGAAAATAACGCAGGTCAATTCCCACATGATGACTTGATGAGTTATAATACAGACAGAAATGTTAGACAATTTAATTTCAGAAGCACAAAATAAAATAAAACCAAACCAAGGAGATGCACAGAGCAAAATAGAAATTCAGAATCAAATGGAAGCACAAAACTGACAAAACAAATCAGAACCAAAGAGAAGCACAGAGGGCTAGAACAAAATAGAAATACAGAACCAGAAATTGATTGATGAAAGAATAAACATTCTCCCTTACTTGAAATGGAGGATGCAGAAGAGCACGTCGGAAGTGTAGGATTACCATGTGTTCATAACACGCAGCGGAGGAAAAGAAAGTAATCCTAAAGATCTATTTTGTGCTTAAACTTTATTCCAATAAACAATATATAATATAGATCAGATCTAAATACCTTTAGACTCTTTAGTAAAAATCACTTTCTCCTTCGATAGTATAAAGGCGCCATGCGTATCCACACCGAGACCAACCTTTACTGTCAACTCCTTGACTAATTGACATCTGATCTAAATTGAGAAATCTCTTGCAACTCTTTGCACGCCATAAAATTCTTCTCTAAGAATCATGCTCACATACGTTTATGTGTCTAGAGGTAAAGGAATAAAACTCTTGTTATTCTCTCAGTTTTTCTGTACTCTTGGCATACATATATATAGTATGAGATTTGTTACTAATATTAAATTTGAATCTCAATTCAATTTTAAATCGTATCTTGAAATTCTAAATCTGAATCCTTCAAATTTATGAATCATATCATAACTCAATTTGAAACAAAATCAGTTAGGATCTCATCCAAATTTAGAAATAGAATAACTAATTATTCTTAAATCTCATTTAATATTCTCAATTATCATACTATTATTATATTCTTGGTGCTAGCAAAGAATATAATAATATTTCATTTTGAATTAATATAATTATTTATTTGATCAAATCAAATAATAATTAAATAATTCTATAGCAAAGATTAGAACACTCGTTAGTGTGTGACCACATAGGTTCAATACTAAGCGGGTAGTAAATTAGTCATACTAAATTTACTAATCAAGGTTGGCGTCTAGCAACACTCCTCAACAACCCGATAGTATGAAGTAATATATTTTTACTAAGAACCTTAGAAGAACAAAGTATAATTCATTCCATCTTTCCAGCTCTTGGTTAACCCTTAGAGTATGGTTTAATTGTCAAACTCTAACTGTTGTCACTATTATAATGAACTGTGAAAAACTCATTTCTTTATTCATTCAATCCCCTTGGCCAAGGTTTTATTCATCTCAGTCATTGTAATCATAGAGCTCAAACTCTTTACTGAGAGTTGTCGGATTCCTTATTGACTAATCATTAATTCTACAAGTATTTAAATCATACCCAATATCCATTCAACTAGCACACTAAGGTATTAGGTGTCCGGAATCAAAGTATAATAAATACATTGTTAATTACTATGATAGTCGCAGGTCAAAAGAAACTCTATTACTATATTCATCTTGAGAATATCCTATTGACAAATATGCGGTAATTATAACCATTAGGAATTCTCAGAGTGAGTTAGTTCAATGGTCATATCTCTATATGCACCATCTATATATATATAATTTAATAAATGAGATCTATTAATTTTCATCCAATGAAGACCATATATATATATATATATATATATATATATATATATATATATATATATATATATATATATTGATCTTTTCGGATAATTAATGTCCTTTTTAATAATCCTATGACCAAGAATAATTTAGATTAAATTATAAAAGATTTATCTCTCAATATTATGATCACTATCACAATGATAAATCTCTAAATTTAATCAAGGACCTTATTATATTAACATTTTAATATAATAATAATAACAAATTATTTGATACATGATTGATTGAATTGTGGTCATACTCTTTATTCCCAGCAGGAAGAGCACGAGAGCAGGGCAATGGTCACGGTAGAAGTGGCGACTGGGGAGACGGTGAACACGGCAGCGAGAACTGGAGCAACGAAGACAACAAGTGGTGGCTGGAAAAGCAGTGAACGGCAGTGAACAGTGATAACAAGCACCGAAGAAGAAGTGGCGACAGTGAAGAGGAGATGCTGAGATTTAGAGTGTGTGGGTGTGGAGAGGGACGATGAATATCCACGGCGGCGACGACCGGAGGTGGCGGCGATGACTGGAGGTGGCGATAGACTGGCGGTGAGGAGAGGGTGAGTGGGTGTGGAGGAGCCACTGAGCCAGAGACGGGTTTGGGGTGGAGGTGGAAAGTTAGGTTTTTCACTTTTGTGTTTTATCAAAGTGAAAGGGTAAAACTGAGGAGAGTTTTCCAAAATGCAATTGGGCCGTGTCTGTCTATCTCCGGGCCAAGTCCGGCTGATTTTTTTTATTTTTTTAGACAGGACAGGTTTGGACATGGGAGACATGCGTGTCGGACGAGTGTCTCCATGCGTCATGTCCGAAACGTGTCCAACACACCGACATGGTAATTAAACAAAGTCTCCGTGCTTCATAGGACTCTCACATAATTAAAGATAAAACATCAAAAAATATTTTTTTGTTAGGAATCTTTTTAATAATTTTTTATTTAAATAAATTAAATAAATATTTTATTTAGCGAAATAAATATTTTTTAAAATTATTTTAAAAATGGGTAAGATTACTTATCTCATTTACAGTGTAAATGAGATAAGTAAGTGTCACGTGCATATCTCGTTTACAGTGTAAACGAGATACATTAAGACAAATTTTTAACTGCTATAAAAGAATGTGCAACTCTTAGCATTCTCCACACACATTTTATATCTTCTTTTTCTCTGTTTTTCTTCCAAAAAATAGGCAAAAATATCTAATAGTAGTGGATATGTAGTTGTCTGTGTGTATCCCAATTGTCGTATGAGAAACAGTGACAATGGCAAAGTCCTGAAGACAACCCATGGCACCTCTCAAAGTCCTGAAGCAGTGGCAACTATCAGAGATTGACCAAGTTGTTCGACTTGTCCGTTATCAGGTACCCCCCAATCAGTAACAAGCTGTAACACCTCGCATACTGTCGGAGAGTCCAGATCTTTCGTCTGTGGCATATGGCGGACACGATCCCGCAGCCATGTAAGTTTCAGCGAGAACGACTCTTTCCTCTACGCCCCCTGCTGTAGAACCACTGGAGGCCTAACACCGAGCAATCGCTCCACCAACTCCTTTGTCTCCGTGCCGTGCTACCTATAGAAATTACGGATGTGCCTCCACTGGCTCCCTGTGCGCGCGTAGCCCAAGGTGGTACGACATGTCCTGGAGGGTGATAGTAGCCTCACCCCAGGGCAAGTGGAACGTGCGAGTCTCTGGACACCATCGCCCCATGAATGCCATGATCAGAGAATTGTCGAAGACGAAGTCCCTAAATGGCATCGTGTCGCCGAATCCAGCCCCCTCAGATACGGGACGATGGCATCAGGTGGTAGAAATGCGTGACTCACTCGTCGGGGCAGAAGTAAGCGAGGTCTCTGACAAAAAAAATTTACAATTATTAAAAATTTGTATAGGTCCATCGACATATCAAACTGTCTTAACTATTGTATACATTTGTTTAACAGAGAATTTTACATGTATGTACTAACAGAATTTATGTCTCCAACTTTTTACGTTAATATATACTTACTTAACTAATGGACATTTTCTCAAACTTTAACTTAATAATCTAATCATTAAATTTGGATAATGAATAATTAAATTAATAAATTAAGAAACGTGTGACTAATAAGCTAACTTGAATGGTTCGAAAGTATCTACCTCCATCATTTAATCTCTAAGTTAATAATTATGTAATTAACAACTTAATTATAGAAAAATGATAATCACATTCCTAGCATTATTAAATACTATCAGTGACCTGTTCCTAACGATACAAATTCTATTCTAGTTCTTAGAAAGTATTTTAACCATGACTATACATATACGGGATAACACAAATGCCAAGATAAAATAACTAATCGCAAAGTCGAATGCCCCGACATTGTGCCATGTCGCGTTCAGTCTATTGATATTCGAATTATGTACATTTGCAAGGTTGAAATAGGGCCAGAATGTCGCTATAAACGATATCTATATATAGGCATAAGCAAGCCTTATCTCGTTTACTGTGTAAACGAGATAAACTTGCATGTATCTCGTTTATACTGTAAACGAGATATACGCGTATCACTTGCACTTTTTTTTATTGTAAACGAGATATGTATAAATTTATCTTATTTACACAGTAAACGAGATAAATAATCTAACCTATTTTCGTAATAATTTTTAAAATTATTTATTTTGATAAATAAAATATTTATTTAATTCATTTAAATTAAAAATTCGCCTTCCTTATCCTTAGAAAAATTCGTCCGAGTATTCACCCAATTAAAAAAACAAAGAGGAGAGAGTCACGAGTGTCACGTTCTAACACGAGGGACTCAGCTGGTCGCTATCGCCTATCGGTTTCTTCTTTGAAGTTTTCTTCACTTTCACTTTCACTAACTCAACTCATCACTCATTCATTCCGATCCCTTACACTTTCACGTTCTCCATCATAATACACACTCATGGCATCAGAAAAAACCAACGGAGAACAAGAGATGCCGAAGAAGAAGAAGAACAGAAACGAGGAGGTGAAGCTGCACGACCTTCTTAACGACGTCGTTTCCCCAATTCTGTTCCCCGAACCCACTAACTCTGCGCCCCTGCTCCACCGAATCAAGACCTCACTCTCCCGCAACGCTCCACTCATCCCCCAAGCTTCTAGAAACACCGCACGTGACACCCTCCTCTGGACACGTGCCGGCTCTCCCCTCCGCCCCCTACTCCTCATCTCCGTTAGTCTCCAAACTCTCCTCTCTCTTTTCACTTTCCATTCAATTAACGCTCTTCATATTGTCTTTGTTTATTTATTTATATTTCTTTTGTATCGATTGTTATGGTGTCTCCTCTGGTGCAATTTTTCAATCCCTGCGTCCGTTAACTTTTATTGCCTGAAAATTGTTACTGTTTCCTTTTAAAGGCTTAGTTAATTTGAATTTGGATGTACATGATTTGTACCAAAAGGAATAATCTGATATTAACAAATATTTGGGCGTTAACTCTTCATATTCTTCAAGCTTGTGCTAAGTATCTAGAAGGTTGCAGAGAATTGCATCTCAATCTTATTTGTCCATATGCATCATAGAATAGTGAACTTTTAAAGATTCAAGTATCTTTTATGATTGTGTGTCCTTTTGGAGGAAAAATTATCGTAGGTATTTGCTTGTGCGTCGTTTTTTATTTCTTATAATTTTTTGGTTAAATTACTCTACCAATTCTTATAGCTTTACTAAACTTGTAATTAAGTTCATAGTATAAAATTTTTTAATTGGTTCCTACATTATTTTAAAATTTGTAATTAGGTTTTTATCTTGCAACAAAATATTCTGAAAAATGAGAAGACGTTCATATTTAGGAATTTAGCCCTTAAATGTGGGTATTTTCAATTTGGGAAAGAATATTCTGTCAACTCTATCGTTTTTGCAGGTCAAGAACCTAATTATAAATTTCAAAACAGTGTAGGGATTCAATTAGAAGCTTCTCAATTAGAAACTATAGGGATTGATAGAGTAATTTAGCCTAATTTCTCCTTTTTGATATCATACTATTTAACCGGTGGGCGAAAAGTACTTTTTATGCATTACAGTTTTCAATCCTTTGTTTGGAGAAAATGGAGTTTTGTAATTTATGTTTAGATTTTAATGTTTATGATATTTTCTTCCAATTTCCTGCAGGTTGGGACAATTACTATTCTTGCTTTGACAGGACTACTTGTATTTACGCTTTTCTTTCTCTTTGCGACTATAAATGTTGTCATTGTCTCCCTTCTTATATCTTTGGCAGCAGCTGCAGGATGCTTGGCTCTTTTCTTTGCTTGCGTGACGGCTATATATATTGCAGCATTGTTAGTAGCAATATTTGCTATTTCCACGGTTATATTTTGGACCATTGTGGCTATTGCAATTACTACAGGTATAAAAAATTATGGCATCCTCATTTCTTTTATCTATATTTATCAGATACTTCATTTTAGTAGATCTTGGTTTTGATGATTTGAATAGAGTTAATATGTTTTCAGCAAGATGCAACTCTGAATTTTAATTGAGATGCAACTGTTTGTTGAAATAGGAAAACTGATAGTATTTCTGATTCAATGACTCTGTTAGCAGTAAGATTTAATTTTACAATGTCACCAAATACATGGACATATACTGATATACATATATATGATAAATGCATGTTCAAATTTTTGCATGCAATTGTGCTGTGGTATTAGACATATCTTCTTGACAAAGACCTCCAATGGATGATTGATTTAATGGTTTAGTTTCCCTTTGTGAGAGTTCCCGTGCTCTGTTGCATATCAGAGTATAAAATGGCAATAAATTTGTCACTTCCACACTAAATTATAATTTATAAGGCTATGCTTTACCTTTTTTCCCCCTCAAAAAAAGATAATGTTGCTCTTTTTTATGCACATTTCTTTTTATGTGGTTAACACTGTAATGTTTCCTGCTGGATATGAAATGATGCAACCCAGCATGGATTGGATTCTTTTACATGGTGTGGTTGGTAACTAGAAAGAGCCTCGGATTTGCCAAACAATCGTTGAGCGTGACCAGCTCGGCGATTTCAACTTACTCTGCTGCTTGGGGTACTCGCAACTTAAAACACGACTGAGATCAAGTGCTGAATTCATAGAGTAGACGATGCAGACAAATCATAAGTTGCATTTGCATGTTATGGAATGAATGGCACAAGAATCTTCTTCAGTGGACTAGTTGTGGTTCATGTCTATTCTCTTAGTCACGGTTTCTTCCCCCTTTTTTTCTGCTTTGGATGCCTATATTCATGTTTTTTATGTACTTGTGAAGTGGCAGTGAGTAGTTTTGATAAAAGCTGTAGTTATGTTTTGTATTGGGTTTCCAATTCTGTGTTGGAATCTTTGTCAGCCTATGTTGTTACTCGGTATTGTACAACTTGTAGCAGACATGAGAAATTGCAACTTTTTTTTTTGGGTAAATGTTGTAATTTTAGAATAAGCTTGTGTGAATACGTATGCGATGTTGATAGAAGCTACTCATTACATAGAGATAAAAGTGAAATTAAAAACATCTTTAATTTGTTGTATTTATCGAAACTAGTTAGAACGAACATGAACATTTATTATCACTCATTGTTTTCCATGAGCATTTCATTTCTTCCTTCATCACTTCATGCATCTCACACCATGCAAAGTCAATATTAAAATGGATAGGACCAAACATGATTTGATGGTGCGACTGCGATGTATATGAATGTGGAGTAAGAAATCATCTTCAAATTTTTCTTCCATGATCCCCCTAAACTTTACTTTCAAACTTTTTGTGAGAATTAATGATATATAAGTTAAGCAGTTCATTATTGTTATTATAATTAACTTTCTAATGCCTTATGCATATATGTGTAATTTAGGAGTGTATAGTTTATTATAGCAGGGGAATGCATCCTGTCAATTTTTTTTAACAATTGAGGGAGTAAAGGGTGATCTCTCACCATTAATTTTATAAGTGGAACCAATAATAAATATGAGAAAAAGAACAATAAAAAGTTAAAGATCATACTTTACATTCTCAATTTTTTTTTTAACAATTGAGAGGATCATTCCCCTAAAATATATGTATCATAGGCTAATTCATACTGAACAATTATTTCGTAACTGTACATGCATCAAATGCGTGCAAATTGTTCTATTAAGTTTGATTTGGGATAAAATATATTAAACAAATACTATTGAGTTTGAATTTGTTGGAGAGTTTTTTTTTTTTTCTTTTTCTTTCTTTAAGTTCACGTTTCACTACACACAATTGGTTCAAAATCATACTGGGTGTAAGGGATACGCACAATGATAGAATGGAATTAGTCGATAACTGAAAGTTAGTTAGGGTTGGTTATTATTAAAAGAGGTTCTGTAATTCTATTTTGGTTGTTATCTCATTTTCTAACAAATCATGATCAATATTCCAACGTTATATATGCATGCGTAATTGAGAAAAGTCTCACATCTCTTCTAAGTTCTAATCTCTTTCTCTCTAACCTGCTGCACAAGCTGTTCACCATCCTTTCACTGAGAAATTTCTGATGAGTTGTCTATTATACTGATGCATATTGGATTTATACTCATTCCATGGAAAACCATGTAACTGTTTGTTTAGAGTTATATGAGGGAATTGTTTTAACAAAAAATGTTCGTCAAAATATTAGTTACTATATATTTTGTATAATTTTACATATGTTGTTCATACATTTTCAATCGTATTTTATGTTTTAATATGTATTCTATATAAATAAATAATTAGGAGCTGATTTTTTATATACACATGATAAGTTAGATGCTTGCTTGTTTAAATAGCTGGACTCTAAAATTAAAGCACCAAATATTTGCCATATTGTCATCTAATAACCAAACGATACATCACACATTGATGTGGTTGTCATGATTAAAAACTGTGGGGTGTGGTTTTATAAGAGTACTAATAGTATCAAATTTAGGTTATAAAATAAAATAAACTTTTTTTTTTTTACGATTTGGGAGGATTAAAGGGTTTCACATATAGGATTGGATAGAATTTCTAAACAACTTTATTTATATCTACGGATAGAATTAGGGGAAGCTTAAATTCTACTTTACTCTATTTATTGTCACTCCTAATAATAGATAACATTTGACAATATCAATTTCCTAATTCTCTATGTTAAATCCCTCGTGCATAGAATAATTTTTTTAAATTTTTTTTCTCGATTAATGTTGTCAAATCTAATCTATTATCATACAATATTTTTTGTCACATATTTTTTCTTAGTCTATTTAAAAAAATATAATGAAAAATTATACCTTATAATATTAATATGAAAAAAATTGAGAAAATTTATTTTTATATATGTAAAAGAATGAAGGAAGAATAGAACAATAGTGAAGGATTTCGTTATATTGAACAATGCAACAATATGCAATACGGAGAGATAGAGAAAAATTATTTAATGTAAAAAAAGGAACTCTTATTATTATTTTTTATATGCATATCACATATGATGACACCAAATAATAGATAGTTCAGTACAGTTAATTATCAGTATATTTTTATAAGCTGATATTAAAACAAAAAATCCATTAAATATTCACTAGTAAAATATGTGTGCCGATTAAAATTGCAAGCGCATGAATTTTTCACTATAATAAGTGTGGAGATGAGTTCTATATTGAAAGGGGGAATAGTGAAATAAAGAAAGATTTGGGGAGAAAACAATAAGTATATATTGTTCGTTAAGTGAACAATATATATGCATGACTAATAAATATAATTATAATAATAAGATAAACAAAATTGTTCGTTAAGTGAACACAGTTCCGGGAGGAACAGTATATATATGCATGACTTTTTCTTTTATCTCCTGAATCCTGAACCCTAGGCACCACTCTCTCCATATATATATAATTAAAATGCATAAAATTAAAAGAGAATGAGGAATCATAATTTATCGATCAAAATTAAATTATTAATATATAATTAGGCTTGTTCTTTGCCATTCCAATCAGGTCTGCCTAATGTGAACTCCAAGCATGGGTTCTTGCATTCCAAATTATTAGAACCTTGCAAATTGTTCTTCAGTTGCGTTGAATCGCACTCCTGCATGGTTATTATTTTGTTATTATTCTATTCTCACATATTGTTTTTTATAGGAAAACTTAACTATGGTTTAATTTTCTCTATTTCAATGCAAAAATTTTGAGAAAAAAAATTACATAATGCAATTAAAAAGTATTAATTCGTCATATATAATTAGTACCTGAATATGACTATTTTGCCCTCCCGATTTTGTTTGAGAGTGTAAGATAGGTTGTCTTAGACCATTTATATCAGATGTAGTTTGTTGCCATGTCTCTCTACAACTGAACAATTCCACCAAATTCAAAAAGCCACATTAATAATCAAAGCAGTAATCATATTCTATAGGCCATAGCATATAATATAATTAACTACCAAAACTAAATTCATGCAAATCTAAGTTGCAACTAGCATAAAACAATTAATTAGTATGTATTCATAAGGTAAACTAATTTTATTTTATTTTGTTAACAAATCAAATTTAACTAGGAAAATAACCGCACCATATACTACCATTCACATGATTAGAATTAGTGGATACGATTTAATTAAATTTTATTCAATTCATCTTTTAACTTTATGAAATAAAAATAAAAAATAAAATAGTGACATGACATTACTAACTTCAGGCTAGCTATACCACATTAATGAAGAAAACAAGTTGTGCATGCGTTCTGGTTTTTCCAGCCTTTATAAAAAGTGCAAGCTCTACTTCAAGAAATGACATGGAATGACAGATAGAACTTTAAGGAAATTATTCACACTGATTCATATATTAAATTGTATTATGAAACTAATATTTTTAAAAAATTTAAGCTGACATGAAAAATTTTATAAAAAAAAGATAGAATTTGTATGAATTTTTTTATAAGCTTTTTTCTTTTTATTTGTCTTATTTTTTTCTTTTTTAAAAATAACAAAAATCAAATTTTAAATTTTTTGTCGTAAAAAATTCTGATGTCATATTATAAATTTATTTTTTTCAAGAATTTAAATGTAAAAATACACTCCTTTAATATTATACCTCTTACAAATTGATTTATCATTATATATCAATTTAAATGTAAAAATGCACTCGCTTATTATTCGCTATATCTCTTGAACCGTGTCTAGACGGCTTTTGTTATTTGTTTAGTAACATAATATAATCACTAGAATCCATTTTATTAATATTTCTGTATAAGTAATTCAAACCTATTCACTTTTCAATATTCTAAATATATACAATCTTTGTGTACGTAAAGGAAATTTTGTAGTATCATCTTTTAAGAGGGTCAATTCACCTATTCAATCTCCAGGAGAACCTATGGATATTTTTTGTGTATCACCATTTTAAGATAAAACATCAAAAGCAGTATGTGACTTTTTTCGTCCAACACCATATATATATATATATATATATATATATTATTCGTACACTAAAATTAATTATTAAAATTAATTATATTAATATATTTATGTATAAATATATATATAATTTAATTATTTTTAATATCTATTTTATACTGATAACTAATTTTAACGTATATATACACACACCTAAAGAAGAAAAGAAAAAGTGCATGCAGCTGCTAGCTGCTACTGCTTTGCTTTTGCATTATATACCTATCAAAGTATCAAAGTTATATACAGATCTCATCAGTTGGAAAAAGAAAATTGCTAAGAAATGGGTTCCATTATTTGACATCAAATTCGGACACACCAAAATGCGTTACCTTCTCACATAAAACATAATGTAGCTTATCTTTTTCATTTTCTTGTTATTTATCTCTTTCAGTTCTTGGTATATTATTTTTATTAATGTCTCTAAAGACAAACTTATATCAAAATCTGTCAATTTAATGATATGATAAAAGAAATAATGTAGCATATCTTATTATCTTATACTATATCTATTTATATATGTGATATTCGAAAAGCATTTTATCTTAGAAATCATATATCGTATATGTATATAAAAGTAAGAAAACAACCCAACACATGCAAGCAAAGTAAAAGCTGACAACAAGAACTGTTTTTGTTCTCCACAAGGAAGAATTGATATGGTGGTGAACGTACGTGTGGGTTTGCATTGATTTCTAAATGATCAATAATACCATGCAAAAGTAAAAATATTGAATTCTAACTTTTAAAAAAAATCAAATCTAGCATAAAAAAACTAAAAAAAAAATATACACAATCACACTTCAAGTTATATATATAAAATGTATAGTGCTAATGATTGTGATACTCACAGTAGTTATATAAATATCGTTAAAATTAAAGTTATATTTTTTATATTTTGATAATATTTTTTTATCTTTACATTAAAAAACATTGTTAAATTAAATAATAAAAAAATTACTTTAATTTTAACGACCATTTTTAAACCGCCTATAGCATGCACCATATGTATAACCATCTGATGAAAGGGATTTTTTATCGGACAAAAATAAAGGCTTAGTACGATATATCTATAAAAGGCTGCATTCTCGAGACACAATATAAAGCATTATTCGAAATGAATTAATGTTCTAATTAAAAAGAGAAATTAAACAGGGATTGTTATAATAATAGGATAATGTTAGATAGACAAAAAAAATAGCCAGAATTTATCTTATTTAACATTTATTAATTATTGTAATAATTAATAAATACTAAATAAGGTAAGTTATGGCTGTTTTTTTTGTTGATTTTCTTTAGTTATCAAACATTTTCGATAATAATATACAATGAGGTAATTTTGTACCTTGAAGAGTTACTCCATAGAGTGGTGGTGGTGGAAGAGTAGTCCATATCTTGTTGCAATAATGACCGATCCGGCCGCCCTCTTTGGTCCGAAAATTGCCGGAGACTGCCACTACAGTCACCGCTGCCGCCCACCGGCGACATGTCATCGTCCCCGGATCCATCTGATTGGATGCAGGCCAAAAGCCGTGAGACTCAAATATGAAATTATTCCCATATGATGTTTTAATTTGTTCGTATATATGCATTTTAATTTCTTTTAATTTTCAGGTATTATATATTGCCTATATAATATAACATATAGTTACACATATAAATGAGTTGGATTAATATAATTAACATGCACTTCCAAGATAAATTCAAGACTTTGAATGACATTTAATGTCATGCATATATTTATACATATGAATAAATATGTGTATGTTCATGCATGAGTCTTCAAAGTTATTATTATTATTATTATTTATTATTGTGATTGAGTAATGTGGATACCAGAGTAATGACTATTTGAAAAGCCTTTAAAGGGTGTGTGGTAAGTTTTCGATGCAAGAGACAATAAAGAAAGGAAACAGGTGCTGTGAAATTCAAAAGTAATAGTAAAAAAAATGTAGACACTGAAAAAAGAACAACCTAAGGTAACTTCTAGGTAAGTGAGATTTTCTTTACCTTTATTTAAACATTTTGAACTCTATTATGAAAAAGGAAAATTGAGTGTGCTTAAGGAAAAGTTATAAGGCTGCTAAAAAAAGAAAAGAAAAAAAAATGAATGAAGATTAAGCAATCCGAATTACCTGAAGAAGCTGCAGGCTTGTCAGTGGTCTTAACAGTTCTATACATCTGGAAAACAAGTCACTCACATAAACGAGGCATTTTATAGAAGCCTTTTACTAATGCTTGCAAATTAATATTGATTTAAAGTTATATTAAAAGATAAAATAATAAGGCCTTGTTTGATAACTATTTTGTAACGAAAGTAGGAAAATAATAGAAGACATGTATGAGTTTATGCATAAGAAGAATACTACTATCTGTATAGTTGGCATACATCAACTTAAGTCAGAAGTAAGAAATATGAAATAAAAATTACAAATTTACAACTGTTATAAATTAAATATCTACAAATAAAACACCAATTTAAATTTAAAAATAGCAATTCTAAATAATTTTTTTTAGATTTATTTAAATCTTTACTTAAGTATTCTTTTTTATTTATCTTATGTTAATTTTATTTTTCTTTTAGAATTATTAAACATCAAATTTTAGACTTTTAAATTATATATAAAAATTTTATTATTATGTCATGATATTATTTTTTTTAAAAATTTAAATTAATTAAAAATGACATATAAATAATTATATCTTTTATATATATAAACAAAAATTATTTTTTATTAAAATATTTTTTTATTATCTAATTAAAAAATTAAAAATAATAAAAATAGAGATAAAACATAAAAGAAACTATTAATAAATAAGAAAAGAATGAATTATAATAAAATTAAAAAAATGAATAATCCTCATTTGGTATCTGAATGAGTCAAGTGAGTGAGTGATATAATGTATAGGATAGGTTTGGGTTTCTGGGGTTGTGTGGGTAAACCTCATTAATCACGAGGTTGATGTTTGATAAGAATGTAATGAGACCCTGTATTATTATTGCTAAATGATGACTTTTGTCTCTTCTTCTCTCTCTCTTTCTCTCTCTCTCACTCAAAGCAGAACCTGTTTCTGTGTCTGCTAGTCTCAGAAGTTAAAGTCTTAATTTCCTTCCTTCCTTCCTTCCTTCCCTTACCTTACTAGTTACTACTCTCACTCGCTCTAAATTCAAACAATTCAACTTAAAAATAAAATAATTGAATCCCACTGCCACATTATATATTAGCTTCATTGGTTACCGTGCTCTACACCAACACACCGCCCAACATGAGCGGTAGACCTGTTTTTAGAATATATTTAATATTTAATATAATATATCTTATTTAAAAAAAAAGAGTATTATTTGAAAATTACATAAAAGTATAAAAATAAATAGTTTTACAATATGACCTAAAATCTGTTTAATTTATATATATACCTGCAAATGGCTTTTGACATGGGCTAATGTGAGATCCTTCACATCCATGAGTTCAAGAACTGACTTTGGAGTTGCTCCTATAATAGTAATAATTCATCATATATTAGCTACCCCTAATTAAATAAAAAGGCTTAGTAGAAGGTAAAGGAAACAAAAAAAGAAAAAGAAAATAATAAACACCCACCTAATACAATATAATATTTTCAAAAGTTATTAAAAATGGTGTGGTGGTGTGAGAAATTTAGATGATATAGACGAAGTTCATTCTGGAAAAAAAAAAGTCAATTCCAAAAGAGTTTTTAGGGGGAAAAGAATCCCTAAAATAAATGATATAATAAATTAAAAAAATAGGGTAGGGGAAGTGATTAATGAAGAAAAAAAGAAAGATAATTTACTTTCATGGCCGCCAAGAAGCTCAACAGCGTGAACAAATCGGGCATGGAGGGTGCTTGTCCACCTCATTCTGGGCGCTCTCATGCTCCTCTTTGTTGGTAGCTTGGGCAAGAACCTGCTGGATCGCATCATAAACCCACCATGATGATGATGATGATGATGATGCGATGGTGGTACTTCATGATGATGATGGTGCAATGGATGATGATGAGATTTGAAGGCAGTGAGCCTTGTGATTGGATCCAAAGCCGGCGAAGAAGAAGAAGAAGAAGAAGGTGCGGGTCCAATAAAGTAATTACTATTATTATTAGGTAGTGATGATGGTGATGAAGAAGGAATCATGTATTGGTGGTGGTGATATGAACACATATTAACCTTGTTGTTTTCTCTAGAATATTCCATTGTTGACGGTGATGATGATGTTGCCATGAAGGGAAACGAACGGTTGTGATACACCGGAATACCCTTGATTGGCCTTCTTAACACTCCTCCACCGTCAGATGCATCAAGAAGTGAAACTCCTCCATAATTTATGTGATGATGAGCACCGCTAATCGCTCTATAATAACTGCTGCTGCTGCTGCTATTTGAATAATTGATGAAATTGCTTCCAAGAGAAAGCTCAGGGAAGTTATTATTATTATTATTATGGTTATTATGATGATTACTACTACTACTACTACTACCTTTGCAGATCAAAGAAGATGAAGAAGAAGAGATAGTTGGAGGGCTTATTTGAAGGGAAAGATCAGGGGTAGGTGTGGTTGATGAACTTGCTTCCATGAAAATCCCTTCTAACGGCATCTTCTTTTTAGCTTTACTCAAATCACACAAGATGATGCTCACAAATTAAAGCGGAAGAAGCAGTTAAAGTGTGATTTGTTTATACATACTCAGATTCTCTCTCTTGCTTTTCTTTCTTTCTTTCTTTCTTTTTCTTCTGAAAAAGATGCAAAACTTGAGAGAGAAGGAGAGAAGAAGAAGGTAATTAATTTAGAAAGAAGGTAAGGGAATAATGTTAATATAATTAGCAATGGGTAGTACCAAACATGAAACAAACATGCTCATCATCATCATCAAGAAAGTTAGATAGAGATTGTGATGAGTGTAGTAAAGGGAAATAATGACACATGAGAGAACGAACTGAATTGAATTGAAGAAGAAGAAGAAGAAGAAGAAGAAGAAGAAGAAGAAGAAGAAGAAGAAGAAGAAGAAGAATGAAAAGATAGATAGATAGCTAGGGAACTGTTGTTCAGCAGTGAGAGTGAGGTAGAACCAATTATTATTATATTCATTCTTATCTATTATTTATTTATTTATTTATTAATTAATATTGACAACAATTATTAAAAGATAAAAAAATCCAGAAAGGTATGGCAAGAAAAAACAGGTGGATTTGGGTTTCGGTTTTGTTTTCCTCCATGGTATATCTCGGAAAATGACACTAGAACAAGAGGAGAGAACAATTAACAACATCAATATAATATATAAAAAAAATAGCTGTCTTATTTTATTTGTTTCTGTAGGTATATATTATTTAGAAGCTACATTTCCACTTAAATACAAAGTCAAATTCAGTAAATTATCTATTTTGTACTTAAATTTCGTAATAAAATAATACTTAACATGTGGAATTAAAAATACAGTAAAAAAATATAAAAATATTTACTAGTAATTTTATTAACATTTGGATTTGAGTTCTAGAAAAGATGTTGAAATTTTTTTTCTACTAACAAACTCCTAAGCACTTTTAGACTTTATATTTTTTTCTAATTTATGTTAATAGAAAATTCTCTATTTAATTTCAAGAGAAAAAAATTTACGATCTTAATATAGTCTCAATTAATAAATAAAATAATTTATTTATTACCATTGATATTTATATTTCAAAAATAATATATAACATGATAATAAATGAAATATAAGTGAAGTTAATATATCTTACCTCTGATCCCACAAAATTGTACCAACAAAAAAATAGGGTGACTATGGATTTCCCCTCTGCGTAGAAGAAGGGATAAAAAATATTAGACAGAAAAGGACACACTCATGTGTGATTCCTTTTCCCCCACTCTCTTCGCTACCACCATATCTCTTTCTTCTTCAATTCTATCTCACTCTTTTTAATATTATTATATTATATTATTATTATTCTCTATGTAAAGTGATAAATAAAATTCTATGGTGTCTCATTTCCTTGCTTAAATGGGAATGCCAACTTGCCAAGCTATAGTAGCATACTTTTATGTTGTTACAACTTTTCAAATTCTCATGGCATATTGGAATTTTATATTGTTCCATCGCTAGCTACTATAATGAAAAACAACAAAGAAACAAACACCAAACGATTGACTTCACTGAGAGTGAGAGACCCACACAAAGGGGTTTTTGTTTTCTTCTCTTATAGCTAGTAGTCTCTATATAATATTTATATCTATGCTTAATTTAATGTATCTAATTAATCGCATAAAACCTTTTCAAATAAATTAATATTCCCCCCTTTGTCTGTTATAAGATCCAGGCTAATTAGGAGTATCTATTTTGTTTTGTACTATCTTTCCTTTTAGGGTTTATATAAATATATAAAAAAATCAATAATTTATTTTAATATTAATAGAAAAATAAATTTTAGAATACTAAAATTTTTTGGAAGGCATCTTTCATTTGTATTTGTATATTTTATTGTGCTCACTCTATTCATAAGCATAATTTAAAAAAAAAAGAAGAAAATTATTGTCAATAATTTGAGAATTATCAAATAAAAAAACTTGTTGAGACAAGAAAAATATCCAAATCAAATGTTGAGATAATAAAGAGAGCAACCATCTTTTAATTAATCTAACATGTTGTTGAGGACTAATTCGCTTTGAATTTAACATTTATTTAAGGATATGTCATTTTATAATATAAAATTTAAATTTTTAATATTTATTTAAATAAATAAGTTTATAAAATTTAAATTTTTAATATTTATTCAAATAAATAAGTTATCTGAACATTCGATTAATTTAAGTTAATTGAGAACAATCATAATTAATTTTAAATTTTTGCACTTAAGAACTATTTTAGAATATTTGTATGAAGTATAGTAGTAGTTGAAAGTCCATTAGGTAGTGTTTGATATCGAATAGTAAAATTGAGATTGAGATACTGAAATTCGGTATTGCGTTGGTAGGTTTGAGACTAAAATTAAAATTTTAGTGTAATAAAATATTAGCTAAAATATTTGGTAATCAATAGAAATTAGCCAAAAATAATTAGAATTTATCTTATTTATTATTTATTAATTATTATAATAATTAATAAATATTAAATAAGATAAATTTTAACTTTTTTTTTATTTTTCTAACATTATGAAAATTTTAATCCCTTTATTAATATCTCTGGAAAGTAACAACAAGAAAAGACTGAAATTTTTAAAAATAAAAACAAATTTTAATAATATTTTTTTAATAATTAAAAGTATTTTAAAAAATATTTTTATTTAATTTTTATATTTATTTTAAATTAAATAAAATATTAAAAAATAATTTAATTTTATATATTTTATATTAAATATAATACAAAAATTTAATTTAATTTAAATCTCTCCATTTCTGTCTTTCAATTTTTATGCCTCACTCTCTCTTCCAAATTAACGCAGCCTTAGAGCATTGACCACGGTGGAAGGTGGTGCTAGGGTTTCCAAAACCCTAGGCTGAATCAAGATAGTAATATATAATTAATAATTAAGTATAGCATAAACAATATGGGATCATGCATTAACTCATATATTGGGAACTAAACCCCTTTCTGGCTTACTTTAATTGCTGACACCGTAGATGACAAACTTTGTTCTAGCTTTCTCTTGGAGTGTCGACTTTTAAATCAAGCACATAATTAATGAGAGTTTTATTACTCCAACTGCAATGTTACCGAAGGGGAGAAAACACTAATTCAGAGGCACTGTTTTGGGGGTTCTCATTTAATGCACAAATTGGGTGCAGTGAATGCAATTTTTTTATGCTCACGACCTAGCTTGTTACTTGTTATTCTTTTAAGGGCCTTGTTTGTTTATTTGTTAACAAGTATTTAAGAAAAAAAAATTAAGGATATTACTATTTACTAGTAAAAACTTTGAATAGAAAACATAATTCTTTTAATAAGTCAATGTGTTAAAACGTAAAAAAAAAAATTTAATTTTCTTAATTCGTAAGATACCTTTTAGTTTTTTTTTTCTTTTAAAAATATTCTTATTACTTATATCAATTCTCTATTTTTTTTTTCAGCAATAAATGGAATATAAAAAAATGTTTTGAAATAAAATTATTTTAAAAATAAATTTAATCTAAATACATTTTTAATAAAATTTTAGAATACAAAATATATATATTTTTTAATATGAATGTTAACCTGATATATATCTCACATTTATGTATATGTATCTATACATAATATTCTTTTGTTTAAATTTTACTAAAATTAATTAACATTCTTAATTTAGAAGCTAAATAGGTTAAGAATATTTTTTTATTAGTTTATATTTTTAACTAAAACATTCTTTATTTAAACTTTTTTGTTAATGTAAATTGTAATCTAAAGTAGAGTCTCTACCCTATCTAATTCTTGTCTTTCTTTTTTCCGTGTCATCTTCTTTTTGACGCGTTATGAGATGAAGGGGTCTTTACCCGACATGTACAGAGAAGTAGTTAAATATTTCATTCAAATTGTTCATCATATAATGGAAATTATTAAATTATTGTAACCAGTTTTACAGGGCAATAGATATTGGAGTTACATAAGTCCAATCAGACTTTTGTCGCTCCACACTACACAGGAATTTTCAGGAACACTGTTTAAAATAATAATAACAATAATAACGACTTAAATTATTTTCTTATGATAGAAGAAATGATGTTTTATAAAAAAGAATTGTACGTTTCGGTTTTAGTATCTTATAAGAGTTAGGGTAAAATTCGCATCCAGATATTTCTGATTTAAATAAAAAAATAAAAATTTCATTCAGCGTTTTTTTTTAATTTAATAAAACATAAATCTTACACAGCGATTTATGTTTTTAAATTAAAAAAATAGAAATTTCACTTAATAATTTTTATTTGAATTTAAAAATAAAAATCTCATGCAATAATTTTTATTTAATTTAAAAAAAATTTCACCGAATATTAGAATGTAAAGTGAAAAAGAATTGTGAATTCATTATTACTATTTACTTACAAATAAAGTATATATATATATATATATATATATATATATAGAAAGAGGAGTATGGTAGGAATTATATTAATTGTCTATATCAGTTCAATTAACTAATATTTTTAATTAGCTTAAATAAATTATATGAGGTATAATATCTCTCTTAAATTGACAGATAACTATTTATTATGCCAAACTTAGAAATGAGATTATTAAACTGAGTTAGAGTTATAAGTTTAGTAAACACATCAGCTAGTTAGTGTTGTGTTCAAATGTGAATGACATTCAGGAATTTTACTACCACTTGCTTTCGAACAAAGTGACAATCGATCTCGAAACGCTTTGTTCTCTCATAAAATATGGATTCGTGGCAATGTGGATGGCTGAGAGTCACAAAAGAGCATAAAAAATAGACTATCAACCTAAAAGTTAGAGAGAGTGCCTCTCAACCAGGTTAATTTAGCTGCCATGACCTGGTATTTAGATTCAGCAGAAGACCTTGAGATAGTATATTGCTTCTTTGATCTTCAAAGAATAAGGGAATCACCAATAAAAATACAATAACCAGTGACACTTCTTCTAATGTTCGGATAACCTGCCCAATCAGCAAATGCCATAAGTTGTAGTTTTGACTTGGCAGAGAAGAGAAGGCCTTGTCCCACTATCCCTTTTAAGTACCTCATTAATTGGTGGAGAGCAGCAAGGTGAGTGGTGGTTGGTTTGGATAGAAATTGACTCAATGTAGATACAGTATATATGATAGCAGGACGTGATATTGTAAGGTGCATTAGCCTCCCAATTATACGTCTATAAGTAGAAGGATCATGCAACGGATCCCCATCGTCAAAGACACTCATCCTCAGATTTGTCTCCATAGGTAAGAAACTCGGCTTAGCATCAATGAAGTTGGTGTCTTTCAATATGTTCAAGGTGTACTTTCTTTGACTAAGAACAATGTTTTCAGGTAATCTTGCAAGTTTCAGCCCCAGAAAGTATTTTAAATCACCTAAAACTTTGAGTTTGAATATAAATTCTAATAAGTATTGCACCTTGCACATCAATTTTTAAGAACTTGTAAGATAATGTCATCACATATACAAGTAAGTAGATTATGCTGTCACCTGTGTCAAAGGTGAAAAGAGAATAGTCTCTCTTAGATTGTTTGAAATTCTGGCTTAATAATGCTGTCACCTATGGTGTATTTTCCTTTTAGAAGAGGTGCCAAGTTCCATGTGTTAATTTCTTCCATCACCCGAAACTCTTCATTTATGGCATGTCGCCACTCTAGGTATTTCACAACTTGGTGGTAGAAAGCAGGTTTGGGTATGGTGTTTATATTGGCTACAAAGTTCATGTATGATTTAATCAAATATTTAGAATTGGTTATGTTGACAACATTATGACATTGGTAGTCATAAAGATATTGTAGATGTTTAGTTATTCTAGTAGATCTTCTAAAGATGGGTTGAGATGGTTGAGGTTCAGGCGTAATATCATGATTGTGATCAGGTATTAAAGGTATTATTTGGTCATGAGGGTCAAAAGTATTAGCCAAGAATTACTGAATTAGTGCTGAGCCATAAAGAGAAGTGTCTTGGAGCACTATAGGGATCACCACATCTGAAAAATTATCCATGAAAGGGGACTGATTAGCTAGTAGCTCAATGAAGAAAAATACACTTTCATTAAATGTGATATCTCTGAATATGAAGAAACTTTTTTGTCTTTAAATCATATAATTTGTATCCCTTATATCCTGAAGGATATTCAACAAAAACTACTTTTATAGTCCTTTGAGAGAATTTGTTCCTCTGAGATAGTAACGTGGACGCATGAACCAGACATCCGAAAACCCACAGTGCATGATAATCTGGTTGCTTGAGGAATAATTTCTCATATGGTAATGTGTGCTGCAGGGCTGGACTAGACAACCTATTACCCAAAAAGGTAGCAGTCAGAATACATTCTTCCCAGAATTCGATGGACACCTTGGACTGAAAAAAGATGGCTCTTACAACATTAATAAAGTCTTGAAGCTTTTTTTTACAATCGAATTCTGCTCGAGTCTCTCTACACATGAAAATTGGTAAATTATGCCCTTTAATTATAGAAAATTAGTGAGTGATAGCTTCTTCGCATTGTGAGATCGAATCTATTTTACTTTAACATTGAGTTGAGTTTTAATCATGTTAACAAAATTCATAAGAACATTAATAGCATCGAATTTTTGTTTCAAAAGATAAGTTCAAGTAAATTTTGAATGATCATCCACAATTGTGAGAAAATATCTCATATTATTGTATGTAGAAGCACGATAAGGGCCCCAAATATCACAATGAGTTTATTCATAGGCATTATTACGAAAATTATTTTGTGACTAGAAAGAAAGACGCTTAAGTTTTGCTAAAGGACAAACAGGATAATTTGAATGATTGTATTTGATGGATTTTAATGACAAAATAATACTCAATCTATTCAAAATCTTTTTAAATTTGTGACCCAAACGAGCATGTCAAACATCACTATTAACCAAGGACACTTGATGACAAGAACTAGTGATGTGTGTGGAAGGTAATTACAGTACAAACAAATCATCTAATTCGTTCATTACCTTTGCTAAATCACTATTTTGGAGATCTTGTCCTATATAATGAAAGAGAGGTCAGAGAAGGTAATCATGCAACAAGACCATTTCAGTAAGAAACTTATAGAAATTAAATTTACCTAAAAAGAAGGAATATAAATGACATTATAGAGAGTTAGATAGGGGTTCAGAATGATATTACCCGTGGCTAAGGCCTTAATTCTAGTTTGATTTAGTAGGGCTACAAAATGATGAAGTAATAGTTGTGGATTGATAAGAGCGGTGAAGGTGTTGGTTATGTGTGTGATTGTCCCTAAATCAATGATCCATGAGTTGGACATTGTCTTTTGATTCATGTAACATAAGGAAAATATTTCATCTACACAGATTTCAGGTTCTATGGCTTGCATTGCTTGCTGAGTCTAAAGCAATGCCATTAACGGATTGTATTGTGATGCTGTAAGTGATAATCCATTGCTTGGTTGGGAATCTTAATTTTCTTAGCTTGGCTCGAGCTTGTTGAAATGATTCACCTGAGCGACTTGGCGAGTATTCCTGCTCTGTAAGTAGTCGGGTGGGTAGCCATGCAGTTTGTAGCACTTTTTTTCTGTGTGGCCGAGATAGCCACAATGTACACATTGAGGACGATCTTTTTTGCCTTTCATCTTAGTCCAGAAGTTGTCATGAGTCTTGGAGCTTGCTTCAAGACAAAAACCATCTGTTGAGGTGGTTGAGATGAAGTGAGTGTTCGCTGTTTCTCCTCTTGCAGCACTAGCGAGAAAACTTTTTCAATTGGAGGCAGGAGATCTAAGAGTAAAATTTGGCTCCTCACATTTACCAAGTTGTCATTCAATTCCATGAGAAACAGCATGACGTACTCCTAACAAAGATACGCTTAGTTGACCTTCACTCTATCGCAAGAACAAGCAACAAGAGGCTTAAAGGTGTTGAGTTCTTTCCAAAGAATCTTTAACTTTGTGAAGTATTGTGAGACTATGAGAGATCCTTGATTCAGCATCATCGGTGCTTTCTTTATCTCAAAGATTCGAGGTGTGTTGCTCTGGGAGAATCTAGCTTCTAGATCTTGCCATAAAAACGCAGTTGAGCCAGTGTAAATCACGCTTGCTACGATATCTTTTGAAATCGAATTTAGCAACTAAGTAGTGACGATATCGTTGGTGCATTGTCATGTTTTTGCAAGTACTGGATCAAGGGTGGGGTCTGATTTTGGCAGGCGGCCATCAATGAACCCGATTTTGCGCTTTTCACTAAGTGCGAGCCGCATTGATCGACACCAAAAAGCATAATTATCTTCTTGAAGTAGTTGAGATACCAATACGAGTCTTGGGTGATCACTTAAATGAAGCGTGTAGGCATCAGGAATTAACGAGCGTAGCATTGAAACTGGAAAAGTCGCTTATGATGGAACTTCTTTTAAAGGGGTCGACATCCTTACTCAAAAATTAGTCAAGAGATCGAAGAATTAGAAGAAGTATTAGTAGAAGCTAAAGAATAGAAAAACTCAAAAAAACCAATTGAGAAAAAAGAGAAATCTAGATGGTTATAATGTTCATGATGAAAACAAGAGAGGATTGTGACAAAAAAATTAAGAAAAATTTTCTTAAAAAGGGTTACCAAAAAAAATAGCAGAAGTATAAAAAATTTTCATCTGATACTACATATTGAGATGCAAAATAAAAAAAATTATAAATTCATTACTAGGATTTTACTTTTATATATATATATATATATATATATATATATATATTAGCTCTACTAATTATTTACATCAGTCTAACTAACTAATATCTTTCATTAGTTTAAATAAATTACATAAAGTATAATACGAAAATTTTTTTATTTTAATTTTTTTCAAAACGTACAGAAATCTTACTTAAGAGTTTTATTTTATAATTTACCCCTATTCTAATAAAACCTCCCAAAAACGGAATATTTTTGTATTTAAAAAAAAAACTGCCCAATAATAAAAATTCACAAAATGTAGTTGTCTCCCATGAGGTCAGTGTATAATGTCTTGTAATGCTTCTAACAACAAA